>NC_041719.1:12608233-12938233 GCF_900700375.1 Denticeps clupeoides | reverse complement strand
AGTGGGATTTGAACCTGGGTCTTCTGGTTCATAGGCGAGTGTGTTACCCACTAGGCTACTTCCACAGACATATAATATTTTACACATTGATTATAGTTTTTACAATGCATGACACATAACCACATAGTTCAGAAGAGCATTTATTAACACGTTCGCTGTTGATCTAAATGATCCAGCTAAAATAAAATTTGGACAACCACAGCGCTGAATTTGCTGTTGTGGCCAGGCTTTCAGGTCACCTACAACAGTGCTGTCAAGCACCAGCCTCATTTTTGACAGAATGTATTTAACAATACTGAACAAAGAATCTGACTGGATTTTCTACTGTGCTCAGTTCTCAAACATATATAAAACATATACAGAAAGAAGCTGAACAAATTTTACTTATTGCTTTACACTTTTCATGATAATATTTATCCACTTAAGGTATGCTGATATTTTGGTGTAGACATTTGGTAGATTGGGCTTATGGCAGTTGTTACGTTCATTGAATGAAACCACTTGTTGAGCTGAGAGGAGATCAGGGAAAGCCATGAACCGCGGTGCCTGATTACCATGCATGACCTCAAGTAGTCTGACCTATCAGTACCCATTTGAGTCGTTATCAGTAATAACAGTGTTATACCTTGTAATAATTATTACAGCAGAGACTAATGGAAACCATCTGGTAGAAAGAAGAGAAACATACCAGAGAACCCCAGAGAGGGCAGGACTGAGAGCAGCAGAATCAAATGTGTTACGTGTCACACAGATGGTTTCCATCAGAATTGCTTTCCCCCTCACGTAAAGTGCTCTGGCTTAGTAACCTGAAGTGTCGTCATGACACAGACATATAATATTTTACCATATGTCTATTTTTCCCATCAACTTTCAAACAGGAAAACGGTAACACAAAAATATTTTTTCTTTGATGCTTTCAATTTTAAAATCACCAATATTTGTTGAAAATTAAGCAAGTATCAGTCAGAAATTATGCTTTCTCTTATAGTAAACAGTTCAGTAATTCCAGCAATTGCTCTTGATGCATCATCACCACCCTAATTCTATTTTACCTTCAGCTAAAGCTGCTACCTGTATCTTTCTTCCCATGACTACACTGTATGCTTGTCACATCTAAATTACAAAATGTGACCACATTTGTCACATTTTATATTACTTTTCTTTCAATGGGATGAACACAGGAATAACCTGCTGCCACCTTCCCATCCTGTCACATGACACCATCACAGGGCATCACTTGACGGAACTGCAATGTAGAGATAATTACCTCACAATGATGTGGAGCTGACTTTAGTGTCTATTAAATGTTCTCACAGATACTGTACTGATTACCATGACTATTGAAGTTTATATGGACCACGATGTGATGTGGAATCTATCCTCTGGCTTTATTTAGTAAAAACTGAAGAGATCCCATTTTAATGCTTTTTAATTCAACAGAGTATTATGATGGTAGAGAAATTACGGGATTAGGAGACTAGGAGAGAACTGGTCACTGTTAGTTATATAATAACTTAGCAAAGTAAACCAGTGTGAAAAATACAGCTTTACAGGAATTCCACAGTATCAAGATGCACGATGATGGAACACAAACTGAACTGCCAGATACAATGCTCTACAAAAAACGCAGAGTGCACTTCTCAACACATCATTTCAATCTGGACTTGGTGTCACCTTCAGCATCTGAATAACCATTTACCCATGGCCATTCACTCTTGCATTAAGTAAGTGTGATAACCCACTACAACAGACAAAAAGCCCACAGTTCATCATCCCCGTCTCACTCAGCCCAGTCGCTGTTGGTTTAACGGCAGGAAAGTTGCTTTCATAGTGATGTCATTTTAACACAAGCACATTGTAGTAGAAGTGAAAAAGGATGACAAACATTTTCAGTGTACATGAGAGGACTTTGCATGCCAGGGGTGGTCCCCTTTTAAACTGTTTCTTCAAGTTTTAGCCCTCTTGACCTGCAGGATTATTCTTATTCAGACTGAAACTAGCTTTGTAGACAGCAAGAGAGTCATGGATAATTTTGAGGTTGCTCAGATAGATAACAGCGTGGAAAAAATGGTTGTCACCCTTTTTTTATACATCATGTGTTAAACAGTGTGAAAAAACACCGGGGCTTATTAAAAGAGAATCAGAATCGAATTTACTCACCACATAAGCAATTTGTTCTAGTGTTATAGTCACACATATTTAATCCTTTTTGACTGTCACAGAGTGTCACAGGCTCCATGGCTACAACAGCTTTGCTGTTTACACCATGAGTGTGATTTAATTTATTTATTATTTCATATCTGGCTCTTGTTCTCAGACCATGACGATGCAGGTATAATGAATAGAATGGAGGCCCGGCCCAACTCCAGGCCCTACATGGTGTCTTTGCAGCACAATGGGACACATCTCTGTGGAGGCTCCCTCAGGGCACTGTGTACACTGGAAAGTGCTCTGCTCAGATTATAGTCAACGAATTATCAGTCTGAGAAGAACAGTTTTGCTGCAACTTTAATTGTTCTGCTCCTTCCATACGCGGAAAACCGTTTTATTGTTAGAACTCGTGACCTCTCAAATCATAAAAGTGCCACATGTATGACTGTGAAATATTATCATTTCAACCCAGGCTTCAATCATTCTGGGCCACTGGAACATGACATTGCACTTTTACAGGTAAATAAAAGGCTGGTAAATTAATACTATATGAATTATGCGATTCTGCTCAAATAATTGATTTTAATTTTTATGCAGCTCTGTGCACTCTGTAAGTCTGTGCACACCATACCTCAGACCTCAGGATGGGGGCACTAAAAGAAAAAGGGCCTTCGAGTGATCACCTTTGAGAGGCCAGCATCACCATTGTGATGAGTGTGAAGGAACCATTACTCTACCAAATGTCTATGCTAAAATTTCTAAATATCTTGACTGGACATGGGGCAGTGGTGGCCTAGCGGTTAAGAAAGTGGCCCTGTAATCAGAAGGTTGCCGGTTCGAATCCCGATCCGCCAAGGTGCCACTGAGATGCCACTGAGCAATGCACCATCCCCACACACTGCTCCCCGGGCGCCTGTCATGGCTGCCTACTGCTCACTCAGGGTGATGGGTTAAATGCAGAGGACAAATTTCACTGTGTGCATCGTGTGCTGTGCTGCTGTGTATCACATGTGACAATCACTTCACTCTAAAAGGATTAATGTCATCTGGAAAAGTTCAAAGCTATGAGTAAATATTGGTGCCACTAATAAAAATATATGAGACCCTTAGTGTTTTGTAATTTTCTGGTGAACAACTGCAAATGGTATAACTATGCGAATCATTTATACTTGCATTATATTATTATGCTACAATATACTTCAGTTCACGTATAGATTTCTCGGAAATGCAGAGCACCTGCAGTGTGCGTGCAACAAATGTGGTCCTGATGCCTCACAGGCCCTCTGTGGGAGACCTCAAGGTTTGAAGAATCACATACACTGTCTCAAACAATGACAAACCTAATTACATGCTATGTAATAAATTAGTGTTTTGGTGTGCAGAAATGGTCACACACTGCCTTCAGCCTCTTTACGGTAACAAATTTTATCAGTTGTTTTGCAAAGGCTTTTTTTTTTGTTAAGATCTTAGATGCTTGTGGTTGACTGTTACATTATTGAGCATGCAGAGCAAAATGTAATCAAACTGCAATTGAACAGCACCAAAACCCTAATGCATTATAACCCATAACCCCTTTTCAATCCATTTTAATGCAAGCTCATCTCTGACTCCGCTCTAGGTCAAATGATGTAATGTGAATTTCTATTTACCTTCACCAGCTCCACATTTAAATCAGCTTGAAGAAAGCTCTCATAAAAATATGTACAAAAACCATAGATATGGTATCCCTTCTAACAGCTATTGTCACGTCCTTGAACTGACGGGAGTACGAAGCGCAAAGGTGGGACATACTGGGATGGGGTCAGGAGCTTCCTCCCTGGGGTCCTGCTGGAGAGGTGGATTCCCTGCAAGGTGCAAGCACAGAGGTGGGACATAATGGGAAACAGTGCTTTATTTACACACAAACCAAACCGGCACGAGGGCCAAAAACAGGGGAAACAAAAGGGGAGAACATAAACAAACCCACAGGCGTGTGGCAATTGCCAGAACGGAAAACAACTGTACACACCAGTAGCATAGTCCACATGAAATGTCCCTAATTTCTCACACCTGTCCATGGCTGGAGCCTTGCTGTCAAGCAGATTGGTGCCAGGTGCATCTCCAGCTGCACCCAATCGTGACAGCTATTAATTATTGTGTAGCTACTTGTAAAATCATTAATGTCACGTTTGCCTGGTATGTTGTAGTCTTAGGTCCTGTCCACACAGGAATGCTTTTCTCTAAAACGGGCTTTCGGTTCATCCACACAGAGATGCAGAGAATGGCGCAGATGCTGCTTTAACCCCCTCCAATCCTGAATGTGGTGCTGTATCTCCCTGGTCTCATTAGAAATGTGCACGGTTGAGAAGATTTCTTGTAGTACAGGCCAGAAGTTTGGACACACCTTCTCATTCAATGTGTTTTTTTTATTTTCATTTCCACTGAAGGCATCAAAACTATGAATGAACACATGTGGAGTTATGTACTTAACAAAAAGTTGAAAAGTTTCTTTTAGCCGCTTTTTGCTCTGGTTCCTGCTTTGCACTCTTGGCATTCTCTCGATGAGCTTCAAGAGGTCGTCACCTGAAATGCTTTTCCAACAGTCTTGAAGGAGTTCCCAGAGGTGTTTAGCACTTGTTGGCCCCTTTGCCTTCACTCTGCAGTCCAGCTCACCCGAAACCATCTCGATTGGGTTCAGGTCCGGTGACTGTGGAGACCAGGTCTCCACTTTTTGTTAAGTACATAACTCCACATGTGTTCATTCATAGTTTTGATGCCTTCAGTGAGAATCTGCGGGTTTGACACTGAAACTACTATTTGTGACATACCTGAGGACCCAAGAGCCAGCAGGTGACCAGCCACCATGCAGCAGAGCATCTGTGAGACAGCCATGATGATGCTGAGGGGACTGAATGACAGACAAATTGTTCTACAGCTTAAATAAGTGACTAGTGTCACTCTCACTCAAGTTTGTGGGGCAGAACGACATCAGCGTCTTTCTTCTTATCTGTCTCCTTTACAAGCCACAGCTTCCTGGACATGAAATCTTATTTCCACAGTTAACACAAAGCACTAGTGTGTAGGGAGGTATCACAACAAAAGAAAATATTGTGTCATTGTTTAAAATAGGCTAAGTGTATTTGAAGGGAAACTGAGACATAAACACAATGATGATAAAAGTGAGTTTGCAATAGGTCTGGTTAGCTGAGGCTATACACCCCAGGTGTGATTGGATGGAGCACATTATCTAGATTCAAGGATTGTGTCTTTGCATTCTGTTTCCACTATGAGTCCCTATGAGTCCCTGCCATCAAATAATTTCATAATGCATGTGTGGTTCATAAGGCTTTGTGAGATAGTGAGACAGCTGAACTCTGCATTTTACTCTGCACATGCAGTAGAGGGAGCAAGATGGTTACAAAATGCAAAAATAAATTACACTGTGCCACCAGCAAGGGGAGCAGCTGGAGTAACAACACAATAATGATTATTGTACTTTTTTAGCAATGTTTAACATTTTGCATTAATGATCACTTGCTTAGTTAGTTATGTGTTTATATAATTTATGTATATAAATTTGACCATGTAGTCCTCAATCTATGCTGCACCCAACAAGTACAACAAGCACCCAAACAATAGTCCTATATTACACTATGTGTTCCATCTTACACTAGTATTTTTTTTCATGCATCTCACTCACTGCAAGTCTCACTAGACTAAACTGTCACTGTACATTTCAAGGCTGATTTTAATGTGTGCAAGGGTCTCAAATAAAGAACCATGGCAGCTATAAATATTAACACTTCCTTTCATAATTCCATGATATGAGGCAGCAGTTCAGTTGTTTGGAGAGTCTGCAGACATCTCCACACAGCACAGATAAGGAACCTGCTGTCTCTATGTAAAAAACAAACCTCTAATGCTGTAATTGGTGGGCCCATTGATGTCGAGCAGCGGCCGATGCTGTGTCTACTGAAATCGGACATCAGACTCAAAGAGAGAGTCGTCTGAAGGACTGATGAATGCCGTCCAAATGCACTAGTGCACTCAACGTCCTCCCTCATCTGTAAGTAACATAGGAAAAGCCCAGGGTGCAGACTCTGGAACAAGGGGGCTCAAACTATTATTTATTTATGCGTTTGATCCACTTGAACCAGCCCACCCAAAACCGTTCTGCTGCTCCTCAACAATCCTATTTTTTTCGCAGTTTCTTTGAAAACAAAGCTATGATAGAATACGTAGATAGTCTTGCTCTTTCATGCTATGACAGTCTCTACATACTGTCCGGGTCCCTGGGGCCAGGTGGACGGGGATTTGGCAACAGCCAGCTCTTTACATGAACCCTGCCTTTTCCACTTACCAAAAGCCAAAGACAACCTTATGATGTTGACTGGGATGGCGTCCAAAGTACGGCCTGCTTCAGTCGGCCAAAACTATCTGGCAGTGGCGGCCACCTGCCACCTCACAGCCCCCGCCACCACCACCACCTCCACCACTACCTCCAGCCAGTCCGTCTTCCAGTGTCTGACTCGCCGCAGGCATCCTGGGAATGCCGATTGGAGATGGAGATCAATAGAACCTTGCAGAATCGCATACCTCTACAGTAGCGTGGATGGGGGCTCATGTTGCGCGAGGCGTGTGTTCCACTCTGAAGGCCTGTCTCGTGCGCTCTAGTCACTTTGGACATGAGACTAATCCAAGCGGTGACGAGATGAGATGCTCTGATAGATCTGATGTCCTTTGCCAAATTATTCAGACAGTTCAGCCAGGCTGCAAGGAGAAGGACATTCTTGCTCTAAAGAAATACCTACAGATTTTAACTCATTATAACTGGCCCAATTGTGATTTGTATGATATGTGTGGTGCTGGGACGGGATAAAAAACAAATCCATTTTAATAAATGTATTACATTTATTTATGACTACAGAGTGATTGTCAAAAAATCAATAATAAAATCATAGGTAAACAAATAGTAACATGACTGGCATTCATGTTGTCCTGGGAGTGACAGTTTCTAATAATAATGTCTTTTACCTGCATTTATTACAGCCAGAAAGTCATGTGAGATTTTGCTACCTGCTGAACTGTACTCAGGAACATGGCTTATTGCCTCATGGAAGCAAAATATTATTATTGCTGAAATCACATTTTTAATTGTGCTTTCTATTGTCTAATTTATTATTTTGCAATCAATTGACTGTAAGTCTGAAAAAAAAACAGATGAAAAGAGACAAAGAGGGAGATTCTGCCCCTTGGCCTATTCACTATAACATCTCAGGCTGTTTTTGTAACAAAACAAGACTAATCCCAAATTTGTGGCATCATGAATGGCGCTGAACAAATGGTAGACAAAGGTGATGGATTAGAAAGCCTGTGAAAGAGTGAAGAGTGGTCCATTGATCTATGGTGGTCCTGAACTCTTCCAAGGACATTCTCTGTGTGGATCCCGCTGAGCAGGAGGCTCAGCGCAGGCCGCCTTTCCAGCGAAGCTCAAATAATATTCCACAAGTCTGCTGCACGCAAAGGGTGAAATTTAAAGGCCTAGCGTCGAACCGTCGACGCAAATGTGACTACTTGTCACATGATGGAATAATTGTCCTTATAAAGCTACAGTGTTTGATTAAAACACATCAGCTGAGACACATGAAGTGTTTTTTTTTTAACCTTCGTACCTACTAGACGGAAGGAGAAGAAGAAGAAGCTCCTGCATGTAATGTTAACACAACACAAAACGAGGCAGAAGATCCCGGTTAATAAATCCAGTCCCACTCGGTGCAGTTCTTTGAAGAATTCCGCCTTGATTTTCCATAACATTTTGGGGTTTGCTGGTGATCAAAGGGCATCACTTTGATCTTTTGCTCTGGTGCTGCCAAGGGATCACTCTTGTCTAGCTGGCGAGCGAACTGACAGGACAGTACAGAAACAATGATAATTACAGGCTCCCATTTTGTTTCGCCGCTTTTTCAGCAGGGTCTGGCATAAATAGACTGCCTCACCTTAAAGCCAAAAAAAAAAAATGACATGGAATTTCGGGACTGTTTGGGGGGGAGCTGAGAGAGATGCGGATCCTTTGATGATCAGAAAGTCCATTCAAGACAACAGGCCGAAAACAGGATTCATTTAAGGTTTTTGTGTTTTAAAAAATTGCAAGCGAACAGAACTGGACTTATGTCAGAACGTGAAGTGTGGGGATTTGCAGGAATGATACACTGTTTTTATGCATTATCTTTTGATCAGGGTTATTAGTATCAGATTGTTTAGAACTACACATTAGTATAATTGAAAGAAAATGAATTAACTTAAATGCCCTTTATTAGAAGAATGGTAAATCTGAGGAGGAATGGAAAGTCACTCTAGGGCACATGCATTTCATCATAAAGACAACATAGATTAATAAAGACATTAATGAGTATGACTGGGAATATTGTGTAGATGCAGCTGTCCATTCATATATTTTATGCTGAATGTTTTATGGTGTTCAGCCTTATTTCCCTGTCAAAATATTTTGATGTAAGAATTGTGCAACACACATTGTGTTGCAATTCCACATTATTTTGGGGAAAAAATCTTTGTATTATTTCATTATCAAGATTTTGAGGGTTTCTATTTCTTCATACACAGCATTGTGACACTCAAAGTGGCTAACAAAAAAGGATTCACAACAAAGTATCATAATTTTTTTTTTACAGAAATTAATCTTTAAGGACAAAAGAAAGACACAAAGGCTCTAGGTTCAATACAGTTCAAATTGTTTAAATATATTAAATGTTCTATTAAAACAGTTTTACAGAAAAATGTTAGTGTGATATTAGAAAAATAAACACAAACCAGGCATTAGATAGCCGCTTTAAAAGTCCACACTGTCCAATCAGATGTACAGAGATCCAAAACCACAAGCTTGGAGTTGGTGTCCAGGAGTGGTCTGTAAAGAGTGACCGCTGAGCTGGTGTTGAGAGATGAAATGTCCAGGCTGGCACAGAGCCCAGCTTGCCCTGGTCAGGGCTGTTCGTTTGTACAGACGTATGGAGCCATGTCCCTCTTAATGGTACGAGAAACTAGAACATGGCGCGTTTAAACAGGCCGTGGCACCCACTTCTTTCATATGTTCAGCAGTTCCAAGATGCTCTAGTCTTCTCAGTCACGATAGCACTGCTTGTCACGCATATCTGACTTTAGTGAAAATCCATTTTTTTATAGTTTATAGGTTTCATCATTGCAATATTGCAATCATCAGTTCCTTTTTTCACCCAAAACTGAATTTAGAAATCATTAGCAGCATTTATTCTGAACCTTGTGCTGACAGGAAGTGTATGCTGGGAGTAGCTGCCCCACTGCAAGCACAGCGTGTCTAATATTTCATACAGATCATACAGACCCAACAAATGTACATAGAACGGGAGGGGTGTAATAATAATAACCACGTGATAATATCAATAATAACAGCCCCCTATTATTACAAGCGGCTTCGTAACGTCCAGCTATGTGGGCATCATGGGAAGGAAGTGTGTGGAAGGGTGTCTCCTGCGTGCTTTGTGCCCCCGCCGCGGTTTCCCCCTGCCATTGAGAGACACGAACATCTGCCTTCCGCCATGTCTCCAGCGCAGGGAGGCGTAGGTGTTGTACCCGTTCTCCTCAATCCTCTCCTTGAATTTGCAGCTGGGATTATATTTCATCTGAGGAAGAGCAAATAGGTATAAGATTAGTGCATGCGCCACAGATGGCTGCCCAAATTCCTCACATTTTATTGCTTTCAGAAAGTGCAGAAGGACAGGTCATGTAAAGACTCAACCCTCCCAAAGACACCCCCACCCCCTTCCACTTCAATACCAATAAATACATTCTGGTATTCCATTTCCTCTTATGGCCACAAATGTACGATTATAAATCTGCTTAATATACACACTGCACTATGACCAATGTACAACCGTCTGCGACCTATATAATCACAGACCATCACGTCTTGTCATTACTCAAATCCACTTCTTATTTTTATGTTTTTCAATGCAGTAAAGACACTTGCGTACTCTTACTGCAATATGCAACAAATCTCTAACTACATGGCCTTTATCTGGGAGAGTAGATGACAGGAGGAAAGATGGTATGGTGACAATGCACTGTGGTTCAAGTTCCACTTTTGATGACTATAAGCCAGCAATCACACAGCCCTCACTGAGATAAGATCGGCTCAAAGGGACTCTCAAATGGCCATTACAGACTAATCTGGAAGTGGACAGAAATAGTCACTTTTTAGATGTCTGAATCATCAAGTGTATTGTTTACACACAGCCTGGGAAAAAAACCATATGCAATCCATCCGGTGACAGATGGCCAGGTTAAGATTTCTGTCAGGGTTATAAATTACTTGGGAAGCATTCTACCATTATACAGCACGGACAGTTCTGCAATGTCTTGCTGTCTTTTGCTTTTCTTTAACTTCATTCTTTCCCATTGCTTCTCATTTTTAAGAATTTATTAGACTCAGTATTAGAACTGATTATGAGACTAAGGCTGGCACTTGAACCTCTGGCATGCTTCTGTAGACATACTGGAAAATATACCTACCGATCCGAACAGGGTTCCTTTTTTTGACATCGCTAAGTACAGCCCGGTGCTGACAGATTTGATGGCAACAACTCCCACACTGACAGATCGTATTTCCATTAGACCTGAAAAAGGAGGAACAAGGTCCCTGTTAGACTACAACTGAAGAGGGGAGTTTCCCCGCCAAAAGACACTCCGTTATTACCGATTAGGAAAACCAGCACCCATGCACGATCCCAGTCTACCTCAAAAGAAAAAAAAGTCAATTCCTGAATTCATTGTGGATGTTAAAGTTCATTTGATGCACTTATTTTTGGGATATTTGCCGTTTTTCTCATTTGCTTTGATGGGGCATCAAGTCTGCATGTGTCACAGGCCTACACAGAAGCACTCTGCAGATGCCTGTGCCATTTGATGACCTTTTATGTATCAGGTATGTGCCACACCTGCTATCTTGTAATGGATTGGATCCACAATCAGCTATATTTTTAAAGACTGTGTTTTGTCAATGTCATTTCTTTTTCCTAAGTGAAGCTGGAAACTGCAAATATTACAGAACAAAACTCCAAATGAAACCTGTTGGAATATAGCAAATATTGTGCCAATGGGCTCCATAGAGGTGGCACATAGAGGTGGCACCTTTTATGATTGTACAAACATATTGTTGATTGAACAGTTGCTTGAAGTCAAGCAGAAGCTTTACTGATTTCATACAGATCTGGATATAAGGAATAGGTGGTTTCTATACCATGGTTAAAATGCAACTTGAATGTCAGAGGGTGTAAAAATTTTTGAATCCTTGCAAGAGATGATTCTGCTCCGCTAAGAAGGTGATGATGAAGACCAAGAGAATCCCTCTTTCTTTAAGCAAGTCATAACCATAGAGAAAAATGTCTAATTTCTTCACTAGAAATTCGAACCCTTGACGTTAAACTGCAGGCCATCATATCACATATGCTTTTGTTAATCATCTTCTGTCTCCAATTTCTTACCACAAGACAGGTGATGACTGACTGTTTGTGGTGGGCTGCTTGTCACAATGCAATTGTGACAAATTTTCTTAATACTGCTGTGAATGATTCATTCATACCAAAGAACAGCCCACATTCACATTAGAGTCACTGATGTGTTGTCCGACACCAAAAACATCAGGTCAACCCTGCTCATTTATTTCTAAATAGTAAATGGATCCTTGGATGGCAGTCAAACTATGATCAGCAGCGAATGGACCACAGCTTGTGACCTTACACCTTTAAAGGGAACATACAAAATAAATTTACCTTATACAGAGGCTGAAGAGAGCAGATTCAAGATGGCATACCAGCCCTCATGAATCCCCTCCCCTGTACCTTCCCAAACTTGACAGTCTGCCCTGATCGTCATCAACCTTGTTTACTGATGGGGGCTGATGGCCACTTCAGCCCACTTGGCCCAAACAAACACCCATAATTCCCCTTGTGTAGTGCCAGGACCTGGCAATCGTCTACAGTAATTGCCAAGAAGACATGCCAAAAATGATTTTGTGGTGACCATGTGAATCCGTACCTGGGGGTCTGAATAGGATGTAATTGAAGATGTGAGGACTTGGCCAATAACCTTCAAATGTACCCGGATGCCCAGTGCTATCTGATCTCTGAGTACATCCCTCCAAGCGCCCACAGAAAATAGTCTGAAGAAGAATTTTTTTCTCCACCGAGTCCCTTTGGACCTTACTAGAAAGAGGAATGGTGCTAACAAATGGTCTGTTGCCCTTGGACGTGGGCTGTAAACACAGTTACACATCAAGGTGCTGAATGAGTTGTTGACCGCGTGCCAGTAGGAAATGAACCAGGAGCCACAGGCGCGAGAGCGGGCCTGAGCCGTGGCTGAGCGCCGCTCATGGGTCAGCGCTTGCGGTGAAAGTGGTGGCGAGCCAGTTTCCAAGGCAGGGTCTTGGGACAAACCCGTTCAATGATGAAAAATAAACGTGCAGGGCAGGTGCAGCCCCTGCAGCACAGCGGTAATCCCCGATACGTCCCACTTTCATTTAATAATGAATACTTTAAAACTCCTTCAAACCCTCCACAATGATATATAATCAGATGATGTTACTGGACATAATAGTAACAAATTCAAAGAAGAAAAAAAGGATGATTGGGCCATTCAGGTTGCAAAACGATCTTTATCAGCCTGTGGTGCCCTGACTGCAAGAGTAACTATGAGTCCCATCATTTCGTTTGAGACGCCTGCAGCTGTAGGGAGAGGGACAGACCTTTCCTGTCTTGGCCAGGTGAGATCATCCCTCTTCAAAGTGAACAAGACGGAGTAAATAAACACCGAGCTCCCTTCCCCACCTTCTGACACGGACGCAATCACGGCCCTACGAGACATGCAGGTACGTCGCAGCTGTGCCTGCATCTCTGCCCTCCATCAGCAGAGCGCACTTTGAAGGCAACATGTGTTTACAAACCTCAGCGATTCATGGCAGAAGCGTGCAAGCAGCTCATCGGCAATTAGACCCCGTCTCGGCGCTTGATTGGGGCTCACGTTGAGTTTACAGGCGTTGAAAACTGCTGGTGCCTGAAAGTGCCGTCGGTGCTTCAGTCATTTCCGCAGCTCTCAGCACTGCCGGTCGCGTTCGGCCATAACACCAATTCCTAATGGAATTCCTAATCATCCTGGAATTATAACGCCCTCCTATAATGAACTGTGCCGTATTGAATACGAATATTCATCCAGGTCTTTCAAAAAAACTAAAGACATGGTCCAGGTTTACTGCATTATAATGCTGCATTTTGTCTTGTGGATTCCATTTTCTAATTTTCACACTGTTAACGTAAAACTTTTTCTCCACTTCTATATTCCTTCTATAAGGTGACTAGTTTGCTTCTTTCTTGTTCTGTTGCATTCTTTCTTTTCTTTTTATTCCCATAAGAAGAGTCCTTGAACACTGAAGTTGGGTTCAGGTATGCATCAGTTTTTCTGAATTCTGCTGATGGTCCCTGAAATAATGAATATTTATTCAATGACAGGATAGGATGCATTTTTTTTATTTTTTATTAGCTCTGGTCTAGCAAACCTGTCTTCATACATACAGCAATGAAAATGCTTTTATTACTCATGTTCAGAAATAGCAAAATGTCTCAAGCTTGTGATGTTTGGGGAAGCATGCACAATGTTGGGATAAACCTGCATTTTTGTAAATCATGCCTATAGTATCAAAGTGCTAGTACATCTCTCTACATCCTCAAATCCTCGAGAAGCCTCACAGTTCAGTTTTGAATGAGTAGGTAGGAATGTTTACGGTATAATGTAGGAAGGTGGGTTTTAAAGGATGTATTTTACACCTTAAAAAACTCAATTTTAGTTGACATTTTCTATCTTTAAAAGAGGCAACATTTTTTTTTTTTTTTTTTTAAAACATTTTTTTTTTTTACCAGAAGGAGCAATGGTGGTGTCATGTTAGGAGCTTTCATTTCTGTTTCCACTGAAATGATGAAAGGAGCTATGCTCTCCTATCTGGCTCCAGGCAAGATCTGCTAACCTTTGACATGTTTTGACCAAAGATGTCAATAAGCCGAGGCAGCAACTACAAGCCAATCCTGCTCTATACATGCTTAGTCAAGTGTGGACTGACCATTTTCTGTCTTTCTATAGGATTTGTAAAAGCACCAAACGAGACCCTTTTTCTTGTCTTTATACTCTTTCTCTCCTCTTTTCTCTCCACTTCCTTGGAAGCCAGCCCATCGTCAGATCATTCATCCTTTTCTGACCTTGAGAAAGGGAAAAAAGGAGAAAAACTAAAAAGGACAGAAATAGAGAAATGAATTCTCATGGGGCTCCTTTTGTCAGAAATATTGTTAAAGGCACAGGGAGGGAGAGCCCGACTTGTGGATGGTGGTAATGGTGGTGGGGGGTCGAACGAGTAGGTGGGAGGCATGAAATGATGTTGCCTACAGCCGCCCTCTGTGTCTCAATGAGCCTTTGTTGCTTACCTGAGAGGAGATGCAGAGAGACAAGGTCTTATTAATGCCTGAACATTTTGTTGGAGGCCAAAAATGGTTCCTCCCACAACAATTAACAGAAGGGGACAAGGGGAGGGCAGAGTGAAAGGCCAAGCAACGATTTTCCACCTCTTTTCCCCCTGCTTCATTCTTCCTTTTTTTCTTTTTCACTCTTTAATTTCTTGGGTTGCCTCCTTCAGCTGCTCTCCATGGCCTGGTGCTCCATCAGGAGAAAGCCTGGGAATCTAGGTACTCCTGCTGCGCCGCTGCTCTTGATTGACATACCTTTTCAATTATTTCACAGTTTGCTTTTCTTTTAAATAGAGAGGGCCCTGTTTTTTTTTCTCTTGCCCTTCTTTTCAAAATAGAGGCTTTTCATGTTGGTTCTTTGCTGCTGGGCCT
Organism: Denticeps clupeoides; assembly: GCF_900700375.1. Classification (NCBI taxonomy): domain Eukaryota; kingdom Metazoa; phylum Chordata; class Actinopteri; order Clupeiformes; family Denticipitidae; genus Denticeps; species Denticeps clupeoides. The sequence continues at coordinate 12,923,177 of NC_041719.1, read as the reverse complement.
AATGGCTGTGACCAGCACCTTTGATCTGGTCTGACTCCCTCAAAGCTTTCTTCGGTTTGTGTGTGTGTGTGTGTGTGTGTGTGTGTGTGTGTGTGTGTGTGTGTGTGGCGGGCGACAATGCCTGCATCAGTCATTGCCGCTTTAAACACCTTGACGGATGAGGTGAGAAGAAACTGTTTCAGATTTCACTGGTGGGCCTCCAGATCGGACCTCCAAGTCACACACCAACAAACCTCTAATGAAACGGACACTGATAAGGCTGGAGATGCTGAAACTGCTGGAGAAATGTCACTTATATTGTACATAAACTTTAGTGCAACTTTCTTTCATTCATGCCAAATTCAGGTCTACCGTGTGAAGTAAGCTGAAAACTATTTGTTTATTTGCCCAGTCAACAGTAGCTGGCTGTGAATTTGTGGACAAATGGCCTGGAAATAAAATCATAATTTGCTGAAACAAGGGAGAATCAGCCAATGGACTCCTCTAGGCCTTTTCTAGTTGCCTTTCATCAGAGCGCTCCGGTTGTAGCACCACTCCTGGCCTGATCTTTTGTGTGGAGCTCAGGGGAAAAGTTTGTGTAGAACGGGCCAAAAGAAAGAGGAGTTTAATTTCAAACTGCAGGGCCCAAGACCTGCATTACACAAGTGTTACACAAATGTTACATCAAAGTTACCCACTAGTTTTCTTTGTCAGCCATCTTAAATGGTTTTACGACAGCATCTGCAAAATCTTTTTCAATCAAATTCTATTCATTTATCTACTATATTACCTATGAATTGAGAATATTTCATATATTGCACAGCTACACAGGACATCTGAAAACCATATTACTGGTTGATATTATTCTGCTACTTGACCAAGTTCCAGACCCAAATTTAATACTTTTTCATTGGTTAATACTGCTGCCTGTTTAGAGCTTATGGCCATGTGGTAGAATGCCAACCTTATTTATGACTACGGTCAGTCCCAGACTTTACAGACATCTTTAATGGGCGTGTGGCCCACCAGTGCGAACGGCTCATGTGTCCGGATGTGCATCATTTCTATAAAATGTCTGAAGGTGTGGATGATTCATTCATCCTGCCCACACTCACGTCTATACCAGGCAACCTGCTCTTTATTATCAGTTTCATTTCTGTTCTTTTCCCCCATTGCTTTATTGGAAAATACATTTCTGTATTAAACTCACTCATTCATGAAAAGTCTGTCTGTGTGGAGTACAACTCAAGCCAGGGATGAAAATAATAATATTTCTTTAACAGTTGATTCAGCTTTGACCCTTGACCTAAGCAGAACCTAAAAATACACACACAGGTGCTGGCAAAGGTGTAAATGTTTTTGATAGTTTTATGAAATCCAGCAAAATGTGGGTGCCCCCTTGACCAGTTGTCACAATAAACATCTGTATAGAAGCTATATGTACCCAGCCTAGTTTGGGAGTGGTTTCATCTATGTAGCATTTCACAAAAGAAAAAAAAAAAAGAGTAACAACAGGTAGGAAAAATAAACCCGTGGGTTCAAATGTAGATTGAATTTGAAAAATCAGAAAGCTGTACTTTTAAAGCGATTAACATTTTAGCTTCCAAAAGTCTGATATTTCTTAATATATTTTTCAAATAGTTTAAACACAATTTTCACTACAAGACTGGCCTTGTATCATAGTCTAAAATAAACCTCTAGTCTCATTACAGGGCAGATACTGCTGCATGGCATCATTTGCGCTGACTCAGTCATTATTTGTGAAATTTAAGGTGCACATGCTCATGACCATAGCTGTGAATATTAAATTCAAATTTTGACGTCTGCAGAATGACAGGCTGCTGGCAGAAGGACCTCACAGCAGTCTGACACCGTGACTGTAAATGGTCCGCTGTTCAGGTGAAAGCTGATTCTCATACTCATTCAGGCTGCCCGTATGGGCGACATTCTCTTGCACACAATCCAGAGCTGGTACAGTTTCAAGGCCTGCATTCTGGCCCCTTTACCCTTTATGTGGCACTGAATAAGTGCTCAGGGGATTAGCCAGGTCCTTCAAAGGCCATTAAAGGAAATGACAGGTATCCCATTACCCGCTGCAGTGACAAGCCAGGTGAGGAACGCAGAGGCCAAGCTGGAGAGCAGGGGTCATGTCGGGACAAAAAGAGTCGGCCCACCAGGGCCCCTTATATCAGACTGACTGCATCACTTTGCACAGATGGGTCTCTCATAGAGGAATAATACCCATCTCTGTAGATCGGCAGCAGGCTGAAATTTTGCCTGTTTCACTGGCCATGTTCTACTAACACAAAAAGACAATATTCAGTAATACAGTCTTCTATACAAACTATGTATATTTAATAATAATAACGCTGATATTATTATTGTACTGTTGATTTTATATAATGTTTTTACAATTGGATTATTCTATTTGAAGATACAAATATGATCTCCCCTCTTGCAGCCCTGCCATGTCAAAAGTGTTTCATTACATCAGAACCCTCCACAGACATTTCCACAGTCAAAGGGCTCAAGGTCAGTGGTGAGAAATTACTCCACAGCTTCCTCAAACAAACGCAGACTTCCTTGTTGGCAGCAGAAAATGTGGGAATAGCACCAACATTGTACAGCAGCAACATAATGTGCAGGCAAAGGTCATCACTACTGGATGAATGTTCCTGAACAGATCAGAAACATAAAACATACTCATTGATCATCAAATGGGTGAACCAATGAGGTAAAACATTTTAAGAATACACCCGATAAGAAGTGAAGAGAGCACTGCCGGGGCATTCACTGAATTTTTTGCTTTTATTTCAGTCTTAGTGGTCCCATAATACTGATGTCTGAAGTCTCTTTCAAACATTCAGCCACTTGTAGCCAGGAAGTCATGTTGGTGTTTTTCCAGAAAAAAAATTATTTTATCCACTGTTTCTACAGTGTCTCACATGACGGAAACTAAAAGAACACATTTGTGCTCATTTTCTGATTCAAACACTGAGCAACTGCAATGATTTCCATGTTTGGAGGCCACGACTGTCAGAGGAGTTACTTTTTTAGGGGAGGGGTGGAAAATTCATGAGGGGAGGTAACCTTTCCCCTTATGACGACATTCCAGATCCAACTGTCTAAGCTGCTCTGAGCGGCATGAGGGGAGGTAACCTTTCCCCTTATGACGACATTCCAGATCCAACTGTCTAAGCTGCTCTGAGCGGCAAAGCAGAATGGTCAAAGCATTATGTACACCTATCACCATTACTAGCCACTGCAGGACCATAGACAGGCTGGGGGAACTCGTATTAATGTTAAATAATCTCATAAAGTGACATTTTAATTATAGGGGACCTTTAATATTACATAATTTAATTCAATAGGCTTGGAAACTTCCTTGAAGCTGTGGTTGATTGTGACTGATTGCATTGCACAGGTTCAATTTGAGCAGAAATGTTGATTTACTTGTATATTTATATTATTTACTATGCAAATAATGTTCAACATTTCTGCCAAAATATTACTTGTGCTATGCAATCAGTCACAATCAACCACAGCTTCCAGGAAATTTCCAATCCCCAGAAACATTTCCCCAGGGCCCCAGGGAGGTGAAAAGGGTTAAATAATTGGCGCCCAAGTCCTGTGTCTGAATTTGTGTGGTACTGGAGGCCAGCAACCCTGCCCAATAGGGGCTTTTCTTTAATCATAGTGAGAGGGAGTGTGCCTAAGCAGTGCGTCACATCTGCAACGAGTAAAAAACTATCAAAGGCTACACGGATACTTACAAGTATATTCTCAGAGCACTCTGTGACTCACAGCTTCTGCCGTTTCAGTATCAAAAGGCAAGGACTAAACGTGAGATCCCTCCAGAGTGGCACTGAATTGCATGAAGTTGCATCTGCAGATGGTTTGCTGTGCAGACTCCAGTCTGACTGAAAACAGAGCCAGGGAAAAACAAGGTCTTGTTTACCATTCGCTACCCTCATCATCAGCCGCCTGGTTGGAAAAGCATGCGACGGTAAATCAAATGTTGTCACATCTGTCAGTTTCAATCGTGACCTGGCGGCGTCACGCAGGTCTTGCATTTACAAACCAAATTATTACATGTTCTTGAATAGCATTTGATTAAGTCCTTCACTTCCTCAGTTTCCTCTGCATTCAAAATATCTCTCCCAACAAACAAGTCCTGTGTTGCTATGACATTCATGTCTTGGGCTGGGCAGAGTTTGGGGGTGTGGGGGCAGTGAGGCAGAGAGTTCCAGTCAGCGGCTGTGGCACAGGGCAGTCTGACTGCCCCATGGCTGCCCTGCATTTCCATTATTTAAATGAGACGGGCAGACAGGGAGGTGACAGGGGAAATCAGGTGGCTGTCAGAGCTGTCACTTGCTTCACTGGTGAAGGGCCCTGACCCCTGCGCTCTCCATCGCAGGACAGCAGTGAGGCCACAGGTGTGGACGTGCAAAACCCATCCATTCTCCTGTGGATGCAGTCACCCAGGCTGGTCCAGAGCTGATGTGATGTCATTGTCAAAGCTGAAACCACAACTAGAAACATTAAACTTGCATAAAAGCTCCCCCTGCTATGGGTGGCTGCAGACAGCCTGGACCTGTCCATATGTGTCCTTCATATACATTCTAAAATTTAAATATATCGGAAGTGTCCCTGTAGATGCTCTCTACATCTACACTCTTCCACAAGTTTTTCAAAAGTTTCTGCCCATTCGTTCGGTTTATGAGGTCAGACACTCATGTTGAACAAGAAGCCCTGGCTACAGGCCACAGCCATGCTGTAATAGAAAAGGGCCTTTCCTGATCTATACCTACAAAGATACAAGTATGGGATTGTCCAACATGTCTTATTATTCTGATGTTTGGCATCCTAGGGTATCCCTTCACTGGAAATAAGGAGTCTAGTCCAAATCCTCCTGAAAATAACGCCCCACACTATTATTCCTCCTCCACCAAACTTTGGCACAGTTGGCAGTCAGGCAGGTCAGTCAGCCATCTGCCTGCTAAACAGACAAGCGTGATTCGGCACTTTACACATTTCCTCTGTTCCACAGTCCAGTGCCGGTGTGCGTTACACCACTTCATCTTGGAATTGGCAATGAAATCTCATGAACTGTCCTATTGTAAAGGTGCCATCTTATCACTACCCAATTTGTTTCACACATTTTCGTAAATGGAGACTTCATGACTCCAGTGGGAAAGATTGAAATACTCAGAAATTTGTCCTTATAGTATAGCATTGCAGTCATTCGGTCCCAAATAACAGGAAAGTCATCTAAGAATTGATTTGCCATCATATTTCTTGATGAAAGAAAATAAATCCATAACCAAAGGAGGGAAGATGGTCACTTTACCTCTAGTGAAGATGCTTCCAGACATACCTAACCTCATTTATAGCAGATTGTTGCTCAACACAAAAAAGCAAAGTGTGAGTGAATTAACTTGATATCAGTTAGCTGAAGGACAGGTTAACAAAATGTCACAGTCTATCATCTTTACTAATGACTTGTTTCTTACACATATGCTGGGAGGGTGTCCATGATTCACATTTTACATTTACAGCATTTATCAGACGCCCTTATCCAGAGCGACTTACAATCAGTAGTTACAGGGACAGTCCCCCCCTGGAGCAACTCAGGGTTAAGTGTCTTGCTCAGGGACACAATGGTAGTAAGTGGGGTTTGAACCTGGGTCTTCTGGTTCATAGGCGAGTGTGCTACCCACTAGGCTACTACCACCCACATGATTCACATGATTCAAGAAAGGAGTTATTTACTTGTAAAAAGACATGGAATCTCACAGTGTCCAGAATCATTCAAAGGTTATTTAGATTGTTTTGTTTGTTCACTTTATGAGATGATAAAAAGATAATTGTTTTAGGACCATTATGTGGGCCTTTGATTGGTTCCCTTCTTGGCAAAAGACATGCAAGGTACAAAGAACAATATAAATCTAACATTAACTTTTAAGAAAATGGGGTGACCATTTTACAATCTGTGTATAATCACAGTTGGCTACACCATAACAGTTTCAGACATCATGCTGTTTTTTTGCTGCAACATATGTCTGCTCCCAGCTGTCCAAAGTTCTAATTTCTTTCTAATAACATTTCTTATATCTTACATTCCATGAAACAAAGTTTTTTCCTGTTCAACACTGTTTTTGCTAGCAAGAACTGAATCCACAGATGTGGGCCACACCTACAAGTAAAAGATTTACCACAGCATGGCCCAACACTGTATTTCCTTATTCCCTACCCCCAAAACAGTTAAGGCCATGGTACATTTGTGAGAGATCATACACTCCCCCAGCACGAAGCCTTGCAATGTTTATCACACACTGTAGCTGTTCAGTGGCTTCTGATATGTGCGATCATGGTATTATGTTAGTATTTCTTATATATCACTTATACATCAAACATATATTGCTTGTACTGGAACTGATGCGGAATTTTGCAGAAATGTAAAACTTTTGCATTGACAGGGCGTTGAACTGGATGCACACTGGACTGTAGAGACAGAATGTAAAATCACATTGTATGATTTTTAAAGTATTTATTTGTATATTTGTAAACAAGCAAGAATTTCAGTTACTTCTTTACCTGTATTGATAGAAGACGCCTATCCACACCTTCAAAGAGTGAGACTCCAACCTGCATCAGGTATATTAGTATTTCTTATATATCAGTATATAGTGATAGTATATAGTATACAGTACATATAGTTTATATATATAACTAAGGTCTAAAAGAAGTATCATTTTGGCAACAAAATGACAATCACTTCACTTTCACTTTGACCATGGCCAAGACCAGAGCTGTGTAAAAACATATTATATTATATATATATACTCACTATATTTTAATAGTGAGTAATGTGCCGTTTAAGTCGGGTCAGGTTGAATTTACGGTAACGATTGGTCAGCAAACACGAAAATTGAGTCGCTGCTTGTAAATTTATTTCGGTGATTGATAAAAGTGTTTTGCATGAATTGATTCCTTGAATCTGGCCGAATTGAGGTTTGCAACAATGCATTGATTAAATCGATAAAAATCGATTGTACAGTGTACATGATGTACGATCACCAATTCACCCTCCCTGTTTAAAATTTGTCACCCATCATGAGCTTGGTCATCACTGCACACGTGCGACCACTGAACTGTTCAAGTTCAAGTAGCACATGGAATCTCGGCTTGTTTGGCTGTGACAGACACAAGCAAACCTTTTTAATGTGGTCTTGCCTACTTATCATGACCAGAACAATGGGGAGGAAAGTTATCTATAGTGGAAATTCAAATACATTTTTGTGGCCTCCTCTAAAGTTTCGCTATATGCAACGCTGCTTCTTTTTTGGATTTTTCTGAGCACCAAATGGCCAAAGCAGCATGTTTCGCTTTGGTTCGTGTGGAAACATTATACGCAAGGGCTGCTTTTCTGCAAAGGGGACAAGACAACTGATCCGCATTAAGGAAAGGATGACTGGGTTGATTTGGGTAAAAAAAAACTCCTTCCATCAGTGAGAGTGTTGAAGGTGAAACGTGGCTGAATCTTCAGCATGACAATGATCCCAAACACACCGCCCGGGCAATGAAGGGGTGTCTACGTAACAATCATTACAAGGTTCTGGAGTGGCCTGGCCAGTCTCCAGACCTCAATCCAATAGATATATTGCCAAGTGACAGCCCCAAAATATCACAGCTCTTGAGAAGATCTGCATGGAAGAATGGGTGAAAAATACCCATTACAGCGTGTGCAAACCTGGAGAATCAATCATTGCCAAACAAGGCTACATTGCAGTTACTTTGAGCAAATACTTATTTCATGCACCATTATACAAATAAATTCTTTAAAAATCATACAATGTGATTTCCTGGATTGTGCAAGTTCACCTTGCGGGGTGTGTGTTATGGCTGCAACAATGCATCGATTAAATCGATAAAAATTGATCACTAAAAAGTCGGCAACGAATTTCACAATCAATTCTCAAGCACTGAGCGGAGGTGAGGAAAGATACGCCCGGTCCACAGCATGGTCTGTTTTAGCCCACGGAACACCTGGTCATGTTGAACACGTGCACAGACCACTGCTTGCATGCAGCAAAAAAAGCATAAAACCATGCATTAAAATACGGGCAAATTGTATCTTTCCTCCACCTCCGCTTGAGAGAGGTTTGCGACACAACAAATTGATTGTGAAATTCGTTGCCGACTTTGAATAAAGGGTTGAACAAATGGTATTTTCATTGTCTAAAAAAATGAGTTGTGTACAGCCCATTGTCTGTAGTTGAAGACTGCCAGGGTCTTTCAGTGAACATTGCTGGCCTTTTTTGTGTTGCTTGTATTTGCATTTATCTGCATGTGATAGGAGTGTAGTTTAGGTTTATTTCAAATTAAAAAATACCTATATGCAGATTGCATTTTGTGCTATATTTTCAAAAACTGCTTCTCTATCAATTTATTCACGGCTCAGTCTTAAATACATGCCTGATTAACCATGTCAATAAAAATTGCTTCTCAAATTGTCGTGCTAATGGTTCTTTAATTCTGTATTTCACCTTTGCCCTGATAGACGCTCATTCGTTGCACTACCCCGTCCCAAGATGGCTAATCTATTGAACCATTCACTCCTGTAGACGGCCATATTCAACACGACATCTAGTGTATATATCTATGGCCGTAACCCAGCTTGCTTATGGCGGAGGTCACGTGTTTCAGACTACTGTGCTTTGATTCATTTCTGAAATACGCTGTAGAAATATTTGCTTGGTTTATAATTTCTAAGAGTTTTGTAATTGTGTCACTTGAGAGCCCTATTATAACCGTGCCTGTTTTATGACCATTCTATGTTATGATAAGCACCAGCTCTGGATACTTTTGAAAGAATTTTTTTTTAATAAAGCTGTGATTGTCCAGGACCCATGAGCTTGTTAGCTAATGCTAGCTGCTAAATATTTTTATAGCCCAGAATTTACCCAAAATGGCCCAAATTGCTAATAGCAATGATTTCTTTACATTTAAGTTGAATGCCAAGCAGACAATTTGGGTACTGAAGAGAAAGCAGTACAAAATGTAGCCGGTGGAAAGCTGGCCTTAGGTCCTGATGATATTTCCTTTGGCAGATGCTGCTTAGCATATGGTGTAGCATAAGTTATGTTAGCTGTGTTTTTTTTCAATCCCAGTTGAACTAATTAATACATACTTTTAAGCCTTTTGCAAAATGTCATAATAACATAAACAGTTCTAATGGCTTCCCATTCCCATTGTGAAACAAAGTTCTTGGCTACTCCAAAAACTGCTGCCACCTTGATCAGTGGAGTTGGCATGCCAAAATCCCACTTTTGCGAGCACTGGATGAGAAAATGACATCTGAAAGTCATATTCATATTAACTGTATATAAATACTTAGATTGTAATGTTCAAAATGTGTAATGATTTGCATTATGTCTTTATCTCCTATTTTTGTAAGTACATGTGGTCCCCACAAACATGCATGTTCACACACACGTAAATACACACAGATGAACCCAGATGAACCCTGTTAAAATGTGAGAAGCATCCAGGCTGGACCACGGCTCTCCGCTGCTAATTGCTACACTTTTCCCCATTCATGATATCAAACTCTGCTGTTACAAGACTAATTAGGGCTCCAGTGCCACACTTTTCCAACGTTTCCCAGGATGTGTTTGCCGTATTTTACACCCCCCCCCCCTTCCTTTCTTCAGTGCAAATGAACAGCTGGCAAGAGATTGATTTTCAGTATTTTTTAACTAAAGAATTGGGACCTCTGTCCCGTTTCATGAGGATAAAAGGCTTGCTGCTCATGGGATTCTTCCCTCCATTGGCACTAAATGCTGCATGAAGCCCCCAAGGTCTGCTAAGTCTTGCAGAGGTTCTAATGAGCAACAAAAGAATGACCCGTCTGCCCTCTCTTTTTGGTTTCATTATGTCCAGAAAGCAGAGAGTGGCTCATCCTAACTAGAAAATGCATCTAAGCCCCTCATAAATAATTAATAGGAGACAAGTCACAGTAATTTTTTAACATAGATAGACACTGTTAAGTAGTTATTATTTCTTTAGTCACAGGATCTTGTTATTTAATTTCTTGTATATACAGTGGGTACAGAAAGTTTTCAGACAACCTTAAATTTTTCACTCTTTGTTATATTGCAGCCATTTGCTTTTTTTTTTCTTTTTTCCTCATTAGTGTACACACAGCACCCCATACTGACAGAAAAACAGAATTGTTGACATTTTTGCAGATTTATTAACAAAGAAAAACTGAAATATCAAATGGTCCTAAGTATTCAGACCCTTTGCTGTGACACTCATATATTTTACTCAGGTGCTGTCCATGTCTTCTGACCATTCTTGAGATGGTTCTACACCTTCATTTGAGTCCAGCTGTGTTTGATTTGACTGACTGGACTTGATCAGGAAAGCCACACCCCTGTCTATATAAGACCTTACAGCTCACAGTGCACATCAGAGCAAATGAGAATCATGCAGTCTGTTTATGCCCGAAGAGCTCAGAAACAGAATTATGGCAAGGCACAGATCTGGCCATGGTTAAAAAAAAACTTAAGTGGTCTCCATAATCCTTGAATGGAAGACATTTGGGATGACCAGAAACCTTCTTGAGCTGGTAGTCCAGCCAAAATGAGCTATCGGAGGAGACGAGCGTTGGTGAGAGAGGTAAAGAAGAACCGAAATATCACTGTGGCTGAGCTCCAGAGATGGAGATTGGAGAAAGTTGGAGAAAGTCAAGCATCACTGCAACCCTCCATAAGTCAGGGCTTTATGGCAGAGTGTCACACCGGAAGCCTCTCCTCAGTGCAAGACACATGAAAGCCCGCATGGAGGGCTTTTGAAGGACTCCAAAATAGTGAGAAATAAGCTCTATGTTGGTCTGATGAGACCAAGATTGAACTTTTTGACCTTAATTCTAAGTGATATGTGTGGAGAAAACCAGGCACTGCTCATCACCTGTCCAATACAGTCCCAACAGTGAAGCATGGTGGTAGCAGCATCATGCTGTGGGGGTGTTTTGCAGCTGCAGGGACAGAACAACTGGTTGCATCGAGGGAAAGATGAACACAGCCAAGTACAGGGATATTCTGGACTAAAACCTTCTCCAGAGTACTCAGGACCTCAGACTGAGCCAAGGGTTTGTCTACCAACAAGACAATGACCCTTTTAGCACACAGCTAAAAAATGAAGGAGGGGTTTCACAACAACTCTGTGACTGTTCTTGAATGGCCCAGCCAGGGCCCGACTTAAACCCAATTGAGCATCTCTGGAGAGACCTAAAAAAAACCTGTGCACCAGCATTTACCATCCAACCATTGGAGAGGATCTGCAAGGAGGAATGGCAGAGGATCTCACAAATCCAGGTGTGAAAACATTGCATCATTCCCAAAAAGACTCATGGCTGTATTAGATCAAAAGGGCTCTTCTACTAAATACTTTGACAATAAATCTGCATAAATGTCACAAATTCTGTATTTTCTGTCCATACAGGGTGCTGTGTGTACTTTAATGAGAGAAAAAATTAATTTAAATAATTTTTGCAAATGGCTGCAATATAACAAAAAGTGAAAATACAAAAATACTTTCTGTACCCACATTATATACATGTGTGTGTGTGTCCATATATAGGTCCTAGTTCTTTAGTGGGAAATTATAAAAATCACTGTCTTGCCAGATAGATATAATGAGCTGAAAATTGTAGTCTCTGATATTACACAGTTGAAGGTTGTGAGTTAATTACACTTGTTCTGCATCTTATCGAATTCAGAGTTGTATAAACCTGGTCCTGGATGCACAGGCCTGCCTTTGTCAAAAAAAAAAGGTATTAAATAATTTCCACAATATTTTTAGTGGGGTGGATGATTTTCTTCCCATGGGTCTGCTCCAAGTTAAACACTCCCATGAATCACTGCTAAGAAAAGCAGCAGGATCTGAGACGAGATGTCGAAATGTGAGGGGAAAACTTGGTAAACATGACACAACTCACTGCAAATACAGCTGAAATTAAGAGAGGGGGAAAAAGGGGCCTGGCACATTGCAAAGTGGCAATATTTTAATGCAAGTGACTTCTCTGATTATGCTTGTCGCATGACCTTATTTCCTTTAGGTTGAATGCGGTGTCATTGCCTGGACCCAAGTCAACTGTTTGATGTGCTCAGCCACACACACCCAGTCTTCAACAGTGTGTCCATTTAAAGCCAAATGCTAAAGGACTCATAATTTGGCAGGCCTGCTGGCAACATTTCTTGAGGGACACGAAAAATGTGAAGGAAAACAACCTTGGCCGAGCTTAATCATTGAATATGTATTTTTCAACCAAACTGGAGCGGGCCAAGGGACACCAGGCATCATGTTATGATTCCCCTTTCCAACAATTCATCTGCTTATTTGAGCTTCAGCAGCAGCTGCTGTCTTCGTTAAGCATTCTAAATAGCTAGGGTGTGACCTTTGACCTGCAACAGGATGTGTTGTCAGTTTCATTTTTGGTCAGTACACATTTGTTCCTTTGGGCAGGAGGAAAACTGAACCGCAGGTTCAATTTCTAATATTGCTGCTGTGGCACAGCACATATCACTGGTTTCTGTTTTGCACAAGAAAATTTGTTTATCTGTCTCTGCCGACAAGTATGGCGCTTTATCTACTCAGTCGAATTTGAATATCACAGACTTCAGAGATCCATGTGCGGTTTTCTACTGAGGCCGAAGGATTCAGGAATCAGATCCTGTAAAATCGATCACACAGATAAAGAGCAAAGTTGCCTAATTACGACCTATCCAAACAGGCATAAATGATTTCTCAAGCTATCCTCTGCTCCTCACTTTTTGATTCAAAGCCTCAGCCTCTTCCCTCAGCTGTTCCAGACACCGGTCCACCGGGATTGATACAAAATTTTCCAGCGGCCTCATTTAGCAGAAGGTCCGTTGACTAATTCCGACTGTTTTTGCACCTGAGAGCTCGGGAGCTGGGGCTGGAAAAAATGAGTGGGGTGGGGACTGAGTGTAACAAGGCGGTTTGGGCAAGGACGCAGTGCTGACAGACAGCGAGGGCTACAGAGAGGACAAGGTGGACATCACCTAGCGCCAAGTGTGCTCGTCCAGCATGTTCACCTGATTACAGTACACCATTTAGGAATACTGAAGGACCGGACAGCGGCCCTGGTGTCCATCACGTGGATTAACAAAGACTATTATTGTCAGCATTATCCACCCACAACATGGTGCAAAATGAATTGCACCACGCAGACGGTAATGTAGAAGGTGCGCATTTTAAAGCATCAGCAAGGTCCTGCTTGTAGACGGCATTTCGAGGGCTTTCTGATACATGCCCAGTCTGAGCAGGGGGGTGGGATTGTTATTTCAAGCACAGGAAATGAGTGGAAGGAGGTTTACACGTTTAAGTGGACTGCATCTCGGGACTGCACTTTTTCATCGGGGCCATGCTGACAAATTTGTGACAGATGTCCTGACAAGGTCGTGGAAAAAAATATGTAGCGGGACAGGCTTGAATGCAAAATTTCTGAATATTAGTTTTTTTTCACCCACACACACACACATAGTACAGTTTTGATACAGAGCAGCTATATGTGGCAAAATGCCATGTAACACAATGCAATACTATGGAATTACATTGTTCGTACACGCGCACATTTTAAGTTAGTATTAGGGTATATAGTAATTACATGGTGTGTGATGATTAAGTGATACTTTCTGTATATTCTTGCATAACCTGTTGTGCAAATATCAAACAGTCAACAGGCTCTGTTGCACCGGCACGCAACAGCAATTCACCCTCATTTCATGATAAGGGTGCAAACATAAAAACACAAGGGAACTCCTCTGTGTCATCCACCCGTAACAATGCGGTCAGTTCATGACCATGGCATCCAGTCTGACCTGGTTTATCCTATTAAAGATGCCATTCGTCATTGAACTTCTCTAGTCAACCCTAAAATCAAATCACTCTATGATCACTCCTGCATTAGACAACAGATCATCGTTTTTGCCATTTTGCTGGATGCAGCAATGATAAGCAGATCTGGGAGGTTTATCCCATGGCTTTGTGCACCTGCTACTTCTTTTTTTGTCATGAACTTTACATATGGATCACATTTGTGGTCCACTATTTTTTTTTTCCTATTTGTGTTTGTAAAATCAAACACCCTGTATAATGTAAAAGCCTAGTAAAATAAACTGCATATAATCAGGGTAAAACATGGTCCTCCTGCCAGAAGCCACATAGGTTTATTGTGAATGACGCTGTTTTGCATACATAATTTTAACACAAATGTTTGCCCTGGTTCCCGTTGCTACCGCAAATGGAGGATTTTCGCCTCAGTTTTGACAACTTAATCCCCCCTGAAACCGAAGCTTTTTTTTCCCCCCTAAACCCAGCTGGCACAGCCAACTGATGCATAATGTCTTTCCTCAAGTCAGATATTTTTGTAAACACGGTCCAGGGTTTCCCATGAGGCAGCTTCACGCCCACACTGCGTATTCTGCAGCTTACCCAGCATCGTCATGTTCACTGAAGATTTGACAAATAAACTCGAGAGAGAGAGAGAGAGACAGGAGGAGTGACGTTGAGACGATAAAAGCCATAAAAGATAAGAGGACACCTAGGACAGTAAAAGGAAGACACGGTTTCACAACATCCACACACCTTCCATGCCCCATTGCAGGGCGTGAACCGCGCCTGCTACTTACTGTCAGCGTAATTTTTGCGACGGGTGCCGTCCACCTTGCCCGTCTTGTCGATGCAGAGGAAGAACTTGTTGGCGGAGTAGAGTCGGCGGAGTCGGACATCGCCCTCTAGGTGATTGTAGCTGCGCGTGTGCCTCTCTAAGGTCCATGAGCAGTTGTTGCCCCTCGCCAGTACCTGCAGAGGGTCACGCGCTATCCCTGGCGGGCAACTGCCGCAAGCTGTTCCGGCCACCAGGAGCAGGGTGAAGCACGCCAGGCAGAGGGAGACGGGGTTAGGGAGAGGAGGCACCCCCGTGTGGGCAGTGCCAATGGCAAGGTCAAGACGGCGACCGGCGGCGGATAGCATCCATTTGCACATGGTGGGTCAGACTCCCAAAGTGCCCTTTGCACAAGCATCAGGCATTCTGGTGTCTATGGCCTGGGAAAAAAGGGTTAAGAACTCAGAGACTCTTGAACGGAACACCATCCAGGATCTGAGCCCACGAGGCTTCCAGCATGCGACATCCGAGGTCAGGGTGGCTTCTCTCTGGGACGTTCAGCACTCTCTCCTTCCCCCGTCCCTCAGGTGCCAGATCTGCTCTTCAGAGAAAGTCATTAGGGTTTTGTAACTCCACGTCCAGAGTGTCAGCTCTTCCCCAGCTGCAGGAGCAGTGTCCCCTCTGATCTCCTCACCCTGCACAGGACCAGGTGAAAGTGTCCCTCAGAGAAGTGGTGGCAGTGGCTGAGCTAGATGAGGACACCGGTGTGTTGTGTATAAGTGAATGAGTGAATGAGTGCATGTGAGTGTGTGCCTATGTGGGGTGTGTGTGGGTGTGTGTGTGTGTGTGTGTGTGTGAGAGAGACAGAGAAAGGGAAAATGGGGTAGGGAGTCAGAGAGAGGGAGAGAGAGAGAGAGAGAGAGAGAGAGAGAGACGGTAATGAGAGCGCGTCTGTGTCAAGACTGCAGTAAAGCAGTAAATGTGCAGTCGGGTTTTCCAGGTCTGCTGGGGTGGCTCAAGTTTGTCCTGCATTTTATCCTGCTCAGGATTTGCATCTGGAAGGCTGAGAACAGATGGGCGGGGCCAGAGACATACAGAAAATGTTCAACTAGAGCTTCACTGGGTATTCAAAGGGATTTCCCTTTAGCACATTTATGACAAAAAAGATCTTTGTTGTTTTTGACACCCTCTAAATAAATCTTAAGTGACTGAGAGCCTTTCCCCCAATTTATAAATCAAATATTAATATTTACAACATGTTTTGGTGTTTTTTCTAATCGAGTGAACTGGCTGACATACTTTTAAGGATCTGTAAGAACTGTCAGAGCACGTGTCTTAAAGTGACAATGCACTTTTGGAAACACTTTTTAAAAAAAAAAAAGACCTCAGTTTTTGGCAACGAGTGTTGCTCATGGTCCACAGGGTGGTGGAAATGGAGGGCGTTTGTGCGTCTCTCAAAGGGGACGACAGTCTCTTCACACTCCTTTGCTTGTTAACAGCCCTCAGGGACGGGCCCCTTCCCTCTCTCCTCGTAAAAAAGCACCCAGGGACACCAACCTGAGTCGAGGCTTCCACCAACGCCCCCATCCTCCGGCTCTTCCTGTCTACCTGCATGCACCAGTCGGAAGCTTCGGGTTCCTGCTGCAACTCATCAAACTGCCGCTCCCCCTACATCTGCTTCAGCCAATAAAAATCACAGTCTTTCATCCCCAATTTAAAATGTACACAGCGTCCCTCCACCTCTCCTCTCATTCACACACATATAAACAGAAAATAAAATGTCTGCACGTTTGGTACAGAGAGTGCATGTTTGTTAGAGTTGCATAAAACCGTTTCATTTATCTAAACTTTATCTCGGGAAGGAAGAGTTTTCAGAGGCTGACTGCATCATTCTTTAAGGCTGCACCAGGTCCCTCTATCATAGTCCCTAGAAAAATTGATATATTAGACTTCAGGCACAGCTGGCTTAACTTTCAGCTGCCAGGTGATGTGTGAAGGGAATTAGAAATATCCAATTAAACATTTAATTGGACGAAGATGAAATGGTGGCCCTAACGTTCACCCACATAATTGGAGGCCGTTATGTGGACCCGTGGAAGTACATTCAAATCTGAAACAGACCGTTCCGTTGACCTAAATCAATCAGGTACAAGCAGGAAGGCCTGAAGCGCTAATTGCCTTGATAACAGAACTAGCAACTCTTTGGTCGAAGGCAAAAAGTTGCTGTTTTCATGTAAATGAGACTCTTTCACGCAGTGTTCTCTATGCTGGGGGTCGACCTCGCACCCTTCAGGCACCACACACACACACACACACACACACACAGAGGCCACTCGGAAGTCCCAGTTCCCCTTCCTCTGAAATTGACCATAATTAAAATCATACTCATTCTACGTACTGTTTCAAAGACAGGGTGGCCTCCAGGGTCAACAACAAAGAGCCGTCTTCCGTCTGAATGTCAGATGTGGCAAAAGATTGCTCAACGCTTCCCTGAGTACCAGCTCTCGTTGTACGACAGACTAAAATGAATTTACTCTGACTATAGGGTGCATTTAGAAAAAGACACAGATGATACTGTAAACAACATGCTCTGTAAAATCTGCTATTATGGATTCATATGTTACCAAATGCAGTTCAGACGAATCCCCCTATCACCACTGAGACCCTTCGTGTGGAGCCCTGAGCTGAGAAATCTGTGCGGCCCGGCAGCAGAAGAGGATGTTCACAAGCGAAGGAACCTAATCTCTCCCAGCAGGCACCCAAGCCTCTCTGTAAGTGTATGAATGGAGATAATATCTCTGTAATGAGGCCTGTTTTGTACCATCAAAGTCTTCAAAAGACCCTGAAACTTGACCTCCCTCTCACAGTGACAATCCCTCTGTAATAGTCCCCCCATTATTAATTGTTTTCTCTCTCTTGCTAACTCACCGACTCACTTTGCAGTCATTTTGGGCTTCCTAGCTCACAGGATTGGAGCTGTCTGGCGTAGTTTATGCTGCCAACAAATCAGACATCTCGCCTAATTCAAATTCATTCACACACAGACACACACAAATAAAAAAAAACATTTGCTAAGCAAATGGATGTGTGCCAAGCAGCTGCCTACTAATAAGTTATTGACATGAAGAAATGTATGCCCTGCGCATGGGACTGCGAAAGGAAGGTTCACGGGAGGTTCACTCCAAGTCCAAGTGTCCTTTCAATCTCTCCACCACACAATGTGCCCGTCTGTCTAAACATCCGCTTCTATTTCAGGAGCTGACCGGGCAGCCACAGCTGTGCACAGGTAAGAACCAGAATGTTTGCATATCCTTTCGTGACTATTGTCTGCTGTTGGACGGGCAATGATAAGGCCGACAGCTATCTGATAGCCCAGAGCTTTTACACTATCCCTGTGCCCTCAGGACAGGGAAGATGGCAGACTGTCGTTTTTTGAAGAAAATGTGACATGGCCGATAGATCAGTCAGTTAATATGAATATCGTTCCAAACCGAGATAATCTTCGAACAGATACGGTGGCTAAGATAAAACCCTCAGATGTGGTTTTCGTGTGTTGCTGGTACTCCTGAGTGATAGAGATGGTTTAGATTTTAAGGTAGTACCAGAAAACTACTTTATAGTCATGTCATTTAGTGTTTAGAATGATTAGTGAATAGTGTTTATGACTAAGACTGCATTTGTTTCTACACCACAGTGTTTACTGTATGCCATAATACTAAAATACTGTAATCCTACAAAATTATAACAGAATAATATTGCATTATAACTTGATTATTTTGGCCACATTCTTTATAATAAATAGATCGGATTTGACTGGGTTAAATGAAGAATGTGCTTTCCATTCATTCTAGCATTCTAGTTTAACACATTTGTTAAACCCATTTACTAGGTACTGGCCTGTATGTCTTGTGTGACCATCTGTGAAAGGCACAATACCCTCTACAGTGTGTGTACTGCTGGAGATCAAAGTGTGAGACTGTGGCCGTCTTGTCGTTGACCGGGCTATTCTCACAGGCCTGAATGGCAGTCTTCTCTCCTTTTGTTGCCCTGTACATTGGCAGTCACTGACCCGGGAATGACTGTCACACCATTGCTAAGAGGCAGACGCCGACTGAGCCAATCCCATCAAACAGGCTCGTCAGGGGCCTAGCTTGTGAACTGAGGCAATACCTCCTCACCCTCACCTATACCTCGGATTCAGGCGGCAACTGCTGTGATCTGTGGATATTAACCCCTGAGCAGCTCAGTCATCACTTCACATAAGCAACAGTGACTTGCCGTAGCTAGATCTGAACGAGACTTGCCTGCGTCTGTCTGTGTGTGCAAATAGGTTGCAGCTATATCATAAAAATGTTTATTATAATCTAATTTTACAATAAAAAATCTAATTTTTGAAATCAGTAGTGTTCATTACTTCGTTACTGTGTTCATAAATTAATACATTATGTGAATTGTAAATAATGACTAAAATAGCTGGTTAGATTGAATAGATTTTTTAAAACTAATATAAAATTCAACTCATGCCCCCTCAATGGTGATTAAAAAAAAGTCACTTAAAGTCCACCAAAAGCTGGTAGTCTGTCGGCGCCAGTTGTTTAAGAGAAACAGCGCCATCTACCGGCGTTTTACTTTAGTCGATATCCGTAATGCCCTACTTCATTATGAGACACCAATCTTTTTGTGAATGCGTAGCCATGAATTAAAGAAGGAAAGAACGAAGAACGAGCGCATAAATTAACGAATTCATTGATAAATGAACCAACCAATAAACCAACTAATCAGTTACTCAATCCTTCACTCATTCACGACAAGTATTCGTTTCACGTTAATAAATGTTTCTTGGGATTAACCTTCTACAATATTGTTCACATGCATCAGTGAGTGTTTCCATTCGATCTTTTTAACCCTTGCCAGCGATTTGTTCGATTTTTCTGTGATCGACAGTATCTGATCTCCGGCTAACGATACTTGCTTAGTTTGGTCTAATTCAACATGGCGGCGTTGTGTGAGGGATAACGCGCTTGTGCCGAACTGTTCTGTCGACATGTCGCTCCTGCGACTGTGTGCCTTTCCAAAATGCCCGACCGGTCGTTTCGTTCTCGAAACCGGCGTTGGTCATGTGTTTAAAGCTGACCACTGCTGCTCCTGCCATAGAATACGGAATGTTTGGGGAGGAAGGCTAGCAGGTTAGTAAGCTAACGTCAGGTCGTGCCATGCACAGGTGATGAGTTGTGCACCAGTAGGTCAGACTCCATTGTAAGTTAAGCGTCGTGAACCTTTAATTAAACGTTGGTTGCTGCCATGCACACTGAAGGTGAAAGATAAACAAATGGGAATTAAACTCGGGTAAACTGAGTTGGGTCTTTTAATTCCAGTTCATCTCTTACTCAATAAAAAAGAATCCTAGAAATCTCCGCGTTCACAAAGTCATGTATGTCTGAACGTACACACGTTCAGGATTTAATAATCATTAATATAGTGCCTTTCAGCTTGGGGTCAATCTACATGTCTAAATCCATGTACGGCATACACTTTCACACTATTAGCCATAGGTAATAGGGTTTGGGGTTAGGATTATTTATTTTGGAATATTGCATACATTCTGCTGTATTAATTCATAAGATCTGCTGTATTATTTCGCATTTTCACAACTTACCGGCTTAAGCAATTGAAAAACGTGTGTGTGCACTTTCACAAACATGTCTGTCGAAAACAGAACTCACTTTGTCCCCCCACAGACAAACCTTGGCCAACGTTCCGGAGGTGCTATTCTACTGTAATACCAAAGAAAGATGAGGGGAAGAAGAGATTATGGGAACAGTCTCACCTGTTGGATGGTATTGTACAAAATTTATTAATGACTTACTGTGTATCATTTGTAATAATTCTTCAGCTATTTATCAGTTTTTTGGGATGTTCTGCCATGTTGAACGGCAAAGTGACAAATTAAAGTGATCATCAAGGCTTATTGGAGAGCAACCTTGGACCTGACAAGCCTTTAAATGCATATGTATATTATTCCTTGCTTTGGTGCGCTCACACATTTTTGATATGATTTTTTTTTTTAAATATAGTTTTTCACACTTAAAGTTTTTGAACAGAAAACACTTGAGTTTGTTTTTACTTTACTTTATTTTGCAGACGCTTTTATCCAAAGCGACTTACAAGAGGAAAACAACAGCAATTCTCGTTCGATTTCTATAGAATTTTGAGTTTACAAAACTTAGAGCCCTGATAAGGCCTAACTTGTCAGCAAAGAGCATGCTCGGAGATTAAGTGCTAGACGAAGAAAAAATTATAATATATATATATGTGTGTGTGTGTGTGTGTGTGTGTGTATGTGTATATATATATATATATATGTATATATATATGTATTATTTTGTGCAATGTGTATGCATGTGCGTGTGTAAGTGTTAGATTTGTCTGAAATACTTTTTGAATAAGCGGGTTTTCACTTGCTTCTTAAAGGTTTTTATTTTGATTATACATGATACTATTATAATTCTTAAAAATGTTTGTAAAGGTAATTTATTCTCAGAGCTCTGTCTTTGACTCTCTTTAGTGCTTGAAGCCAGGATCCAGCAGCTACAATCTGATGTCGTTTTAGATTTCAAACATTCAAATGTGCAAATGGTCAAAGTCCATCCAGGTGGAAGAGGAAATACACCAGGGAGAGGAGACATTCTTAAGTTGTCACTGACTTCTAAAAAAACAGGCACAGGAGACCTCTTAACACAAAAAACTCACAGCAGTCGCTGGCTGGAAAAGCTGAAACATGAGAAATGGAATAAAGCAAAGAAACAAATGCTCCTTTTTCAAAAGGCCCAGAGTAAAGTGGCAACCAGTCAAAGCAGCAAAAGCCATCAGATGCTTCAGAGCACATCGATAAAAAAAATCTCAACAGCAAAAAAGATCAAGCCTCTTGGCAAACAGCAGCAAGTTCGACCTATGGCACTCACTTCAAAGCAGAAGGTTCCCATCGTGGCCACCCCTGTTGTCAAGGAAAAAAGTCCTAAAGATGAACTGCTTGAAGCAGAGATGGTAGAACAACAGTGGACTCCACCAGAGAAGCTTCTGGAAGATAAGGAGGGAAATCGCTATGAGGATGCCCAGCTTAGTGTACGCTGCTACATGGAGGCCTCTGTGTTCGTTGGTGATGTGGATCAGGCACAGCGCTGTTTAAACAGTCACCATCGGCATCTATCCCGACGCAAGCTTCTCTCTATCAGCGCCTATAACATCATGCTCAGGGCTTGGGCTAAAAGAGTGAGTATGGTTTATGCAGGTTAATGATTTTTTTTTTACTTAATGCACTAAAAAAAAAATTTTTTTAAATTGGTACATTGGTCCCATATGATCAGAATACGGCATGGATATTCCTCTTTTCCTCAATTAATTGTTACTTGTCAAAGCAAAATATTGTTGTTTTAAAAAAAATCATGTCAACATAATATTTGTCAGTTACTGTAATACCAATTTATTGTGAAAAAACAGATGTAGATTAATCACATCCAGAGTATGAGATTTTCAACTTTCACTCAAAGGTACAGTGTTACTTAAAATCTATTTTATTATGTCCCTGGTACCAGAGTTAAGTTGGTTAATCTATGTTGGTTAATCTAATTGTTTTTGTTAAACTATTTTTTTTTAAGTGCGAGTCTAATATTGTAATGGAGCCATAGCCATTTGAGAGTTGATCACAGCGATAATCATGGCAATGCCTACAATATCATAATCTCCCCATCACACAGTCACAGGCCCATCAGTCAAACGGTGCGTTCTTCCAGTAACCATTTCATTCATGTTATCCCCTTCTCCAAAGCTAACAATTCAGTAATGAACACAACCTAAGTGTGGCACCAGTAAGCGGGCACATGCAAATTAACCCACCATTTTCTGATCCAATGCCACTTCCTGTGGTCTTTTTATTTTTATTTGTTAATTTTTCCTCCCAAACATTTCTTCCAGTCACCAATAATGGATATGCATATTTCTATTAATTAAACACAACGAAAACTGTTTGATGCTGGTTATACAGTTATAAAATTGTTAAACCCACATAGGGGGTATTGATTTTTGTTTTACTCCTCGAACCCCTAAAGTAAAAAACTTGAAAAATCTCGATGCCTCTTTTTACTGTTTACAGTTCAGATCTGTCACCCTGTGAGAAAGTTCTAGTGTTGATGTTATTTAAATGTAGAATTCCAATCCTTGGTATTTGAAAGTGAAAGTAATGATGTATCATTGTAAAATCTTAAACATAGTCTTCCACTGCTCCTATAATAATCAAATAATCTTGCAGTTTTTTTGTCCTCTTGTAGGGATCATTGAACCAGACCTTTCGCTTGTTTGGCATGATAGAAGAAGCTGGTCTGAAGCCCAACATCAGCTCATACTGCGCTGTGCTGGAGTGCATTGGACGCAGCTCTGACTCTTCTCGGGTCATCAACAGGTAGCTCTCAACTGGGCTTTAGAGGGATAGTGAGTGAAGACACTATGAAAGCGAGGCTTGTATGTCCGCTGCCTTCACGTCCTCTGTTGAGCCTTTGAGATTATTTAATTGATTATACAGTGATTTTTTGGTTTTATTTAAGCAAAGGGAGCCAGGTATAATTTATTAAAGATTATCATTATTCTCTTTGTCAACAGCAGATCAGTGTAAAACGTGAATGTGTGTGTGTGTCACTGTCGCCAGAATATGCAGGAGCACAGTGTTAGCTGAGAGGGGGAGAGGGGGTCATGTGATAGTTTTGAGGCTTTCTGAGCCATTCATCAGGTCGATCCAGGTTAATCCCTTTCCAACCTGGGAAAGCAAAGGCGTGAAACAGCCCAGTGACTGTTCAGAGGAGGGCCAGCCCTTTAGCCAATCGATCGCTGCTCTGTAAGCTTATATAAATGACTTTCCGGAGTGTTTGGTTCTCTGCTTTTGTTTACTGTAGGCTTTAGAGTACAGCACGTCTCCTCCTGTTCCTCCTCCTCCCACGTCTTCGTCTTAATTTACCCTGCCGGTGTTCGGATCAGCCAGCACCCACTTCCAGTGCACTCACCACTGTTAGTGTCCTTGCCGGTTTGCTTCTCTTTCTTGTCAGCCGATACCGCTCATCTCACCGCTGTCTTGGATCAATTTGTCCACTGATGGAAAGAACAGACTGTAGAAAAAAAATTGTGTGCCCCGGGCATCTGATATGATGAACGCATGCGATACAGAGGCGTGGCCGGACCACTACAATCTTCAGTGTATTTTAAGCAGATATTTAATCTACCAGCTAGAAAGCAGCTTAAAAGAAGGGGTCAGAAGCAACTCCCTGAATATGAAATGATTTGGGAATACAAATTGACTTCTCTGTGGCTGTTAATTGTATTTGGATCAGCGGGAGGTTCCAGGATTTCCGCCAGATGGCAATTACGTGACATTATTTAATCATTGCAGCGAAGTTGTGGAGGGCAGAGCGCTGTGCTGTGGATCCAGGCTTGGACAGTAGGGGGCAGTGGCACCCCTCTGCCAGCTGAGCTGCGAGCAATTTATCCACACACCCTGTTGCTTTGGACAACCAAAGATGCGATACTGTGTGACTTCGCAAAATATTAATCCTTATGTTCATGCAAAGAATACCCAGTGTTATTATAAATCTCGTCATCAGATAATCAACTGTATATAGATCTATGTCTTTAATGCCCTGATCTTTGTTCCTCATGTCTGTGAGACGGGCCGACGCTGAGATCCCCTCTGCACCATTTAATCAGTATTCCAGGCGCTGCCACTTGACATACCTTTCTGAAATGAACAGGCTGGGCATGGGCATGGCGCTGCGAGTCGGGGTGATTTTCATTTGAATAAACATTTCGGTTTCTGCTCCATGACCATCTGTCTGTGGCTGATTTCATATTCAGGGTGGAAGGGACCTGTGCGTCATGTAGTGTTGAGTATCGGTTTGGGTGCTGGGATTTCTTTGCTGAGCCAGACGAAAGCTAGAAAAAAAACGAAATAAATCTCAACAATATAAACAGGATTTATGTGAAGGAACGTTATTGGTGAATGTTTATGGGTGTCTGTGTGTCTCTCTCTGCCTTTACAGATGTATTCAGCAGATGGAGACGGATGGAATTAGCATGGACGACCTGTTCAGGCTCTGTGTGTTTCGGCAGGATGAAAGGGAAATGGTGCTGAGGGCCATCCGCACGGTGCAGCCAGACTTCCAGCCCCAAACACTGGCAGGGCGGCTCCTCTGCCCCTCACCGCTGGTGCACAGTTTCTATACCGAGGTGCGGTATGTGCTTAGGTTCCACACCCCTCAGCCACAACATAAAAACAGCATGTTCTGTGTTGAATTGAATTGCAGAGCTGGGTTTGGACTCCGCTAGTCGTGATATATGAGATTGACCTGCATGAGACCTGATCCGGCTGTTTGCTTGTTCTTGGTGCCTTGGAGACGGTGGAGCAGCAGTAAAAGAGTGGAAAGTTTCTGTGCAAGGCAGCTCGCAGACAATAGACAGAGATGCCCACTGGACAGATTGCTTCTTTTAGAGAATGAGGTTTGATGAATTACCTCTATCAGAAATCATCTGAATTTTTTTTGTGATGTTCATTCCATGTATGTGTACGTATCAAAACATTATGCCTTTTTTCTTTTAAATCTTTTTTTTTTTTCCACTAATTATGTTCTATAGCTCCAACTTCATCAGGTAAATGAATGCTGGCAGTTGCTTAGTGATCAACAAATTCAGTCACCTAAACCCATAAAGGTCAAGACTTATCGCTGTGCAAAATAAGGGCGACTGGCCTGAAATAACTGAATGCAAATCACTATGGATGTATTGGATAAAACTGAATTATGCCCTGGAAAATCCACAGGAAGGTTTACTGGATTGATGTAGGTCTCATTAGTTGCACTGTTTATGTTAGCATCATGGTGTGTCTGTACATTTTTGACAGAATAACTATTATTGTTGTATAGATTTTTTTTTTGCTTTGGCTCAATAATGGAACTAGTCAATAACACAACAAAATTAATTCCAATTCATCGCTTGGCAATATTGGCTTATTCAGAAATAATAAGGCACAATAGGACTGAGGCCTTATATAAGGACTATGACCTCATGGAATACAGTATAAGTTAAAATTACTATTCAAGGTTGTATAGGGTGATGTATATTCTTCTGTCGCTATGACATTTTCAGCTCAGTGCAACTAATGGCCTTCACAGACTGAACGAGTCCAACACAGCGCTGCGCTCTGAATCTCATTGTTTTTTTATGGACTGCGCAACCAAAGAGCGTCTTGCGCTGCATCCAGCATAGCGGCCAGCGGTGCCCAAACCGGCGAGCCTCTGCAGACACCGCAGTCAAAGTTGATTATTGTTGAACTTTGACCTCTGCCCTTGTGACGCATGAACGTGCAACCAGTAGAAACAAGGCATCGACGAGGCGCTCAAATCAAGATGGAGGAGAGGCTGATTAAAGCAGTGATTATTATCTATAACTTTTTTTATATATTGCTTTATAGGCATAAAATAAAAATAGGGATGTAAGGGATGCTCTCAAGCAGAGAAGATTTCTCTATTTGCGGTGCCACCCCAGATTGGCCCCTCAGGGATGCTGACCTCTCGCTGCGCGAGGTGGCTGGCAGGGCCACACTGTGCCAGGCACCCAGGAAGAGGCAGCGGAGATTAGGAGGGGAGACGAGGGCATCCCAGCTGTCTGCTCCAGGGCCCAGCTCATAGTCAGGCTCCTCACGCCACCGCCCCCACTGCCCTTTCCCGCCCCTGCATGCGCTGACAGCTGACACACTTTTACACACACAGGCGAGCACAACTCTTCCTGGCGGCGAGGAGCCGACTGCGTTTCTGCGCTCAGACGTGTCGAAATCTTTCTTTGCAGCCTTGACACCCTGCCGTGTGCAATGTTAAGTAGTTTATGTCCTGGCCACTACGTTTCGTTTGCCCATTGTCCACACCACCTCGTTTAGGACGATTTAACACTTGGTTCTGTGTAGATTAATAACGTGTCAACCTCCACTGCATCGGCTGCCACGCAGTGTGTGTGTCAAGTCGTAACACACGGATGTCCTTGCTGACCACCGGCTCCCCGTTCAGTAATAAACGGCGCAACCGGCTGCGTGCTAAAGGTAGAAGTGCGTGCGGGGCGCACTATCTGGCGGTTTATTTGATATACGCTGCATTTACAATGTACAAGGCCTGCCGTTTGGAAACCTGCCAGAAGCTTTTTAGTGTGTGTCGGATGAAACGTAATTTAGGCCTGTGGAGTCGCGTGGTTGTGTTCTTTGACCTAAAGCTCTTGTCACAATGTGTACATTGTGCCGCAAAACCAGTCACGCTTTCTTTTCTTTGCCATGCCATCATCAAGGAGATGTTTTTAGAGCATGGCGTATTCATATTCCTCGTGGAGGAGAGAATGACCCCTGAAGGGCTGCTTTCAGCTGTACGTGGAATCCAGGGAATAATTCCCTAGTATGGATGCAGGGGCATAATGAGCCATCACCAGGAGTCAATGCAGACCCCCTGCCCACCTTGCCTAACCAGAACAAATAGGCCGGGACTTCTTCGCTCACCATTGGCATGAGTGAACCAAAAGCTGTTATCAAGCTTGAAATTTACAGCATTTTAGCACCACTATGTGGCACTAGCCTTATATAATAAGCCACTAGTTCTCACACCTCACAAAGGCTGTTGATTAAAAACTCATGTTGGTAAGAATTTGGCAGCTGTTTTTCACAGGGCTGTTAAAACAGCCTCTTTACATGCACCAGTCTGGAGCTAGATGTACTCTGATCGATTTGAGGCAGAAGCCGGTAAGTGGGGGGCAAAAAAGCCTTTGAGATAAATTCCAGTTCTTCATGAAAAATTGTTTTGGGGTGAAACATTGCCTCCAGTAGTACACTTTGCTGACCTGTAGTGCTTGTGTGTTTCAGAGGGATAAAGCTCAGTATTCCAAACTGGCCTTCGGTGAAACAGAGCTCCAGAAGCGCTTTGCCCGACAGCTGGCTATGGAGCAGGCCAGTTGCGTCACCATTGACTCTGTGGAAGCCATCAAGCCTGTCACTGAGCAAATGGCCCACATGGTACATTGCCCTCAAAAGCCACATTTGCATGTTTTCTTAAGGCTCTTTTAATTTAGCTTTGTTTGTTTGTTTTATTTATTTCATAAATTTTTTTTAATGTGCTTTGAGATACAGAGTGTGCCGCTTGGGGCCTTTCAGATGGTTTCAGTCTTGGCATTTACTTGCCTGGCATCTCCTGACAGCAGTGCTGAGTGGAGCGATAGGACAGTCCCTGGTGGTCACACAACATTTACAGCTTGCGGAACAGAATAGTAATGTATTCTAATGCAGTTCTTCTGAGCCCAGAGGGGCTCACCTTTAGATGGGGAGGCCAGCCTGTGTAGTCAGGCTTCGTCGTCAGCTTGTGCCGAAAGAAAATCCCCTTGATGAATAGGTGACCCAATTTTTAGCTTAGCTGCCCACTACAACTATGGAAGTGGTCTTATCCACTCTTTACTATCATGCTTGTATATGCTTCTAGATGTATGATTGAACAAAATCTCACAAAGCTTGGAACTGAGGTAAAATCCAACATGTTTCAGAGGGAGCTCCTGGCATCGCAGCGAGTGCATTGGCGGAAGGCCCTGCTTCAGGCTCTAAAGGACAGCAAGCTAATTCTCTCCACAAGCAACCAGAAGACATGGAGAATGAACCTGTACCCTTATCTCTGCCTCCTGGACAACCACGAGTATGTGGACATCATGCTTCAGGTGTGAACTTTTTGCTTTGTCTTCAAACATCACTTTGATTCTAATCCTTAACAATGTGTACTAATCATTCATTTCTTTCACAGGGTCTGTCCAACCTGCAGCCCAGTGGAGAGTCACTGCTCCTAATGGCCAAGGAACTGGGCACCAGAGTCTACAACAAGTTCTGCATCCGTCAGAAAGGCCACAGCCAGATGGTGGACAAGCTTGGGCGTATTTACTATGAATATCTACAGCTTTTGGCCAAAGACACACCGGTACAGAGAGCTGTTGTCATCTGTATTTAAAACCCTTGATTGTTTATAATGAAGCGTCTTCTTCAAAAATGTATCGAATTTCTTAAATGCATATACATTTATTTCATTCCTGCTAAATTCCAATTTCAGTGTGCCATGTTAAACTGATTGTGTACAAGCTTAATGCCTCAATAGCATTTTTTAAAATTACTTGTTAAGCTTTTGACTCACAAGGCAGAAAAAAGTAAATCCAACAAATTTAATCAAACAACTTTGTGACTAATCGTGAATTTTCATCTATAAAACTGCAAAAAAAAAAACATAGATGCTCTGCTGTAAGCAGCTCATAAGATCATATGGCTCATACAGTGTGTATTATTCCAGGCCACTGATGTGCTACCTCGGGAGCGGTGGTCTGATCTGGAGGGTCAATTCAGCACTGGTCCCTCACTGCTGGGTGATGACACACATTGGCCACACGTGCTTGTGGTTCAGCTGGGCACCTTTTTTGTGGACCTCATGGTGCGAGAGCTGAAGGTGCAGAACGACATCCTGAGCCCGAATGAAGAGAGAAAACTCATCCCAGTCCTGTATCACATGTACACATTCCGAAGTAACCGTCAGGTACCTAAGGCCACCACACTAAGATACACATACACACAAATAAGCACATAGAACCCTACAAACATATTTTTTCATCCATTACTTCCATAGTGAAACAGTGATGGTCATAGGGGAGACAAAAAAGGTTAATAGATTAATAGACACCTTTACATTAAATATGTTATTTTTATTTCCCACATTGCAAGTGGACTTCAGAGTCATTTATTGCACCTTTTACAATCTTTCACATTTCTTTCTTTTATGTTCAACTCATTATATATTAAGATTCTTCCAGACCCCTATATTATTTACATATAACACCAGCAATTATTTTTTTATGATTAGAAAAACATAGCTTTCAGAGCAAGCACCCCAAACACACACATACACCAAATAGTCACACACATATACATACACAAATACAGTCCCTGACAACAGTCTTGTTGTTTGTGTACAAATTGACCTCAAGTGCAGTTGAAATATATTTCTAATCAAGATTTTTTTTTTTTAACAAGAAATTTTATTCCCAGCAGCTTTGTAATAATGTTTCACTGCAAAACGAAACTGTCAAAAAGTATTCTAATATTCAAAGCTTGGTAAAGCCCACTGAGTCAGTTTTTGCAAAGACAGAAGCATTGTCGCCTTGTCATATGAGCTTCATCTGTGACTAATAATGGATCAATTAGGTCTCAGGTGTGTATAAAAAGACCCCCAGTACACTAGACCTTCACATCAACTGCAACTAGACCTCTGCAAACATGCAGATTCACCCTGAGACTAAAGTGTTGATTATCAAGAGGCTGAAGACCAGATCCACTGCTGATGTGGGAGACACGATTAAAAAAAAGATTTGAAGAGACTGAAGACGTTTTTGACAAGTCCAGGTCAGGCAGACGCCGCAAGACAACTGCTCGAGAGGACCGTTTGTTGGCTTGAAAATCCAAGGCCAGCTCATTTTCCACTGCAGCAGAGCTCCACGAGACCTGGTCACCTGATGTCCCTGTGTCAACCAGAACAGTTTTTTTTCACATGAATCTTCTGTTGAATTACACCACAGTCACCGCAAATATTGCAGGAGACCTACTGGAGTCCGCATGGATCCGAGATTCACCCAGAAAACAGTGAAGTTTGGTGGTGGAAAAATCATGGTCTGGGGTTACATCCAGTATGGGGGTGAGCGAGAGATCTGCAGGGTGGAAGGCAACATCAATAGTCTGAAATACCAAGAAATCTTAACTACCTTTTATATTCCCAACCATAAAAGAGGCCAAATTCTGCATCAGGATGGAGCTCCATCACATACTTCCATATACACATCAAACTTCAAGGCGAAGAAGATGCTCCACAAGATGCTCCAGGATTGGCCAGCCCAGTCACCAGACATGAACATCATCGAGCATGTGAGGGGTAGGATGAAAGAGGAAGCATGGAAGATGAATCCAAAAAATATTGATGAACTCTGGGAGGCATGAAAGACTGCTTTCTTTGCTATTCCTGATAACTTAATCAATAAATTGTATGAATCCTTGTCAAAACGCATGGATGCAGTCCTTCAAGCTTTAAAATTTGGATCTCACAGCACCACTACTTAATTTGCTGACATAATTTTGTATTTGCAGTAAATTTGTTCAATTTCTGTTTAGGCAGCAAAACTTTTGTTTTGCCAAAATGTTCCATCTTGGTTACATGATGAATCTTTGTTCAGTGAAACTAGTTCATGCATTAAACATAATTTGGTAGGGTTTTAGCTTTTCATAAGAGCTATTTCTAACACCAACTGATTAAGTTAATAGCAGGTGTTTCTCCAAAATAGATAAGCAACAAGACTTTTGTCAGGGACTGTGTTTACAATCACGTGCAGGTACACATCCGCTTATATACACGTTCACAGGCATCTAAGCCAATAGACACACACACACATGTACACACAGTTTACTCACTTTAAGGGGATGTGGAGAAAGACAGATTTTCCAGATGAATGAAAAGCTCTTCTAATTACTGCTGTGGAGAGAAGCCGCCGGCATGGTTGACCTTCACCTGAGAACAGAGCTGTCTGTCACAGTCAGGCCCCTCTTCCCCCTCCTTTGTATCAGAAGGTCTCCAGCCCTGGAATGCATGTACCTCTGAATTATGGAAACATTTTTCTTGCAAGAGCAGTCATAGGGCGTTTGAACAAGACGAATGGCTCCGAAACGAATCCTTTTTTTTATAAACTGTTCTCCTAATTGGCTTGCTGATGTATTGCTCCCGCACCCTGGGGAGGACACGAAATGAAGACACTTCAACATTTTGCCTCAAATGGCTCATTGGTGGTGGTGAAGCCCTGTCTGATGCCTGGTTGGGTTTTGTGATGGATCAGTCCTTTGTGGGCATCAAAGCGCAATGCTTACTGGGTATCCATCTGTCGCGCCTACAGATGGTTGTAGCAGCAGGAGTGTGCATGCGTGGTTTCGTCAGGGAATCTCCCCTTCTCTTCTGTACACGTCTCTCTATACATGTCATGACTACGTTGAAATGTCCTGTATATTCTATTTCAGCCTTAAAAAGTCTTGGTACAATTTAAGCAAGGCATTTCAGAGAGCTTCACTTTCAGAACTGGTACACCATGACGCCCCAGCAGCATGGGATTTTTATGAGGCTATATTTTAATTGAAATGAGCAAAGCTGACAGCATCCATTTAACTCCCCCACAGATAATGATTGTTATTCCATTTTAATTCCTCTGAGACGAACATAGAATTGGACTGTTGGCTCAGTTGTTTGCTCTGCCCTGACGTCTGAACAAAATTTTTTCGCCTAACTACAGGTTGGTTTTATAAAACCGCATCCTGTCTTGACTCAAATGCTGTCAGGGGCCATGGAGACCAAGCTGACCTTTGACTCTTACGTGATGCCCATGCTCTGTCCACCTGTGCCATGGACATCCCCCCAGTTTGGAGCTTACCTGCTGACCCCCACTAAACTCATGCGGACTGTGGAAGGGGCCATACAGCACCAGCTGCTGCTGGAGAAATGTCAGGAGCATGAGCTGCATGCGGTGTTGGACTCCCTCAATCAGCTGGGCAATTGCGCTTGGAAGATCAACCAGCGCCTGCTTGACATGATCATCTCAATTTTCAACGAAAAGGGCAACGAGAAGCTGGACATACCTCCTCCAGTCACCGAAGCCCCTGAGATCCCGCGCTTCAAATACAATGACCAGTCCTACACCTCGACAGAGAAGGCCCACTTGAAGCGGGAAGCGGTCAAGGCTAAGAAGAAAGTTGCTGAAATGCACAGTCTAAGGATGGATGCCCTTTACAAACTGTCCATCGCCAACCATATGCGGGACAAGGTCTTCTGGTTCCCACACAATATGGACTTTAGGGGGCGCACCTACCCCTGCCCACCTTACTTCAACCACCTTGGCAGCGATGTGACCCGAGCCATCCTACTGTTTGCGGAGGGCAAGCCTCTGGGACCGCATGGCCTTGACTGGCTGAAGATCCACCTGGTGGCCCTCACAGGACTGAAGAAGCGCAGCTCTCTGGCTGGCCGACTGGAGTACGCCAACAGCATCATGGAGGACATACTGGACTCAGCAGACAACCCTCTCACTGTGAGTCTCTCTCTCTCTTTGTCTCTTTTTCTGCAGTTTCCTGTTATCTGTTGTGCAGTCTGTTTCTATTTCCAGTTGATTCATGTTTTCTGCCTAAAGAAGAGTCTACTGTAGTCATTTTCTGAAATTAACCCTCCACATTGTGCTGAACATCCAACACAAAAAGACAGCATATCATTCATTAAAAGAGAGTACTGGTGCAATATCAGTAATCCTGGAGGAAGAGACGTTTTCTTCCCAAAGGAACTCATTCCCTTCTTCAGTTTTGCTTTTGATGGATTCTTTGTGTTGCCAAGCCAGCAGTGCGAACATAGTGGCTGAATGATCATAATTAGTCTTTCACATGGTTTAAAGCAAAAACATTCTGTGGGCTCAGCCAGAGATGTCTTTAGTCCCATATTTAAGACCATGATCGTTAGAAGTTTCATGTTATATGTGCAGAAAGGTGAACAGTCAAAGTAGAGAAGATTCAAAATAGCAGTTTTTCCCCAAATCCTATTTAAAAGTTAAAGTGATTGTCACTTGTGATACACAGTGAAATTTGTCCTCTGTATTTAACCATCACCCTTGGTGAGCAGTGGGCAGCCATGACAGGCACCCAGGGAGCAGTGTATGGGGACGGTGCTTTGCTCAGTGGCACCTCGGCGGACCGGGATTCAAACAGGGAACCTTCTGATTACGGGGCCGCTTCCTTAACCGCTAGGCCACCACTGCCTCTGCAATTTTATCTGCTTACATCAGCAGTTAAAATTGCAGAGTTAAAGTTTTAGCAGAAGGTAAAGGAGAGATTGCATGTTAAACGATATATGTGGCTAGGGCTGTGTGGTATAAATGATATGCGATATAAAAATGGCTAAGTCACCTCCGCGAAACCACGCCTTCTTGCAGGTCCTAAAAGTCCTAAATTCGAGTTTCCAAAAAAACAAGGCCTTGAATATCATTAAAATGACTAGTAATTCTTAAATCTAGAGTTTAAAGGTTTTAAAAATAGTGCAGGCCCAATAAATAAAAAAAAAAAAACCTTCAATCTGTCAGTAATTCGCTGGTCCCAGTGCAGCATGTGTGTCTGTGCCCAATCTGCACCGCTGGTGCGGAACCAATCGGGCAAGTGGTACTGACCGCACAAGACCAGGTCCGGTCCTGGCGTTGTTTGGTGCCATGTGCAGAATAGTCATTATGATTTAAAAAAAAAAACACAAAATCAAATCTTGGAATCCTGGAGGGACTGCATGATAAAATATGAACTCTAAAGCTGAAGACAGAAAATCTAAACTTTTGTATAATCACTCGCATCATACACCCATAAGGCTAGTAAAATACCAGGCATTTGTGACAGAAAGTCCACTTTCAATAGAATTGCCCAGATATTGTTTTTATCTGGTTTACGATTATGCTATATGTTGATCTATCTGTAAAAATCTATTATACAAATTACTGCAGTGCCTTTGCAATGGACATGTTACCATTTCAAAAAGTTTTGAATTTACTTATCAAATTATATATCGCATTTTATACTGTGTATAGATAAATTTATATCGTAATATGAATTTTATGCCATATTGCACAGCCCTATATGTGGCATAATAAGGCATTTATTGCGACCGAAACACCTTGTGAAAAAGCCTCCTATGAAATGTTCATGTATCTGTGCAGTCGTGTTATTTTTTCTTCAGCCAGGTGATGTCTTTTTTTTTTCCAGGGGAGAAAATGGTGGATTAATGCAGACGAACCTTGGCAGACGTTGGCTTGCTGTATGGAGATAGCTGATGCCACTAGGTCACCTGACCCTACCGTGTTCATCTCTCATTTCCCTGTGCATCAGGTACGACCGTTTTGCCACCTGCAGTTGTATGTGTAATTCTTCTTTATGGTTTGTTTGTGGTTGTGCTGCCGAACACTGCTGCCTAAACACTGTAAAAGCTGAACAAGAGAAAGTGTAATGGGAGCGTGCTTTAAGATGACATGCTTCTTCACACTGTGCATTATTGCTCACTGGGATCTCAGAGCCGTCGGCTGGCAGCGTTCTACTGCTGTAAGCACAATCTGTGGCCACTTTGAAATCTCTTCTAAAAGTGACCTTCTGCTGCTGCTCCTCTCCACAAAATATCAGCTTTAGCATCTGTTCATTTTGCCGCTGTTCATTTGTTTCGAGTACGATCCAGATGTTAGTGTGAATGTCAGTAATTAGTTCTGCAATGGTGCGTTGCTGCTTCTGTATTAGTCAAGTCAGTTTATTTATAGAGCACATTTAAAGACAACAGCAGTTGACCAAAGTACTTTACAATAAATATTTAAAAATGATTCTGATGATTAAGAAGAATGAAAAAAGGCAGACAAATATATACAGTCAGAGTTAAAAGCCAATGTATAAAAATATCCAGAGATGGTGTAGGTCTATTGTTCAGAAATAGGTTACACTGGCTTTAATCATCAGGGAATCGTATTTTCCCACATGGCGGAAGTGTAATTTCATATAATATAGCTAAATAACATGATATATATCATATATTTTTTTCAGTAATAGGGGAGGGAATCATACAATACAATAAAGGATCAGAATGTAAATTATGATAACCATGTCATAGTACTGTTGATTCTGCATTACTTGATGCTTTTCAGGAAATCTCTTGAATATAATACCTTCATGTATTTATAAACAGAAGTATCTGAAAAAATATTTTTTTGTGTTTTAATGATACTGCCTTCAGTTTCTCCTTTTTTACTTCTTCAGTAAAAAAGGTTTCTGACCCATTTAAGTGTTCATCTTAAACAGGTACATCAATAATCTTGAATAACCCATATGCCATATCAATCTTTTGGTTCTACATGGTTGTTGTCTTTGTTAAGGATGGCTCATGCAACGGTCTCCAGCATTATGCCGCTCTTGGCAGAGATGTAATTGGTGCCACCTCTGTGAATCTTATGCCCTGTGATGTACCCCAGGACGTGTACAGTGGCGTGGCACAGCAGGTCAGTAGGTGTGTGGGCAGCATGGGGGCCAACAATTCAGACAATTTTAAGATATGTTCTAATTGTTCATTTAATTTAGGGTTGTTCATCAAAAAAACAAAAAAGTGTAGTCTTGAACAATATAGATACTCAGTCAGCTCACTGATTTGATTAAGCAATACATTGGGCGCTCTGTATGAGCAATTAAAAGCAAACTAGTGGTCTAGTGGGTAACACACTCGCCTATGGACCAGAAGACCCAGGTTCAAATCCCACTTATGACCATTGTGTCCCTGAGCAAGACACTTAACCCTGAGTTGCTGCAGGAGGGGACTGTCCCTGTAACTACTGATTCGCTCTGGATAAGGTCTGATAAATGCTATAAATATAAATGTAAATATATACACAGCTTTTGTACAACAATACTAATAAAATATTCTAACAAGCCTCCGGAAATTTCAGCAATTCAGCAATAATCAACACTTCCAGTTCATATATTTAATGTGCTGATATTAACAGGCTACTGCAATGGTCTTTTAGATGTTTTTGATGGCACAGAGTATTTGCCAAGTTAATAGCTTTTAGAAATATTTCTCATATGAATTAGGTCGCAATTGGAAAGAAAATTGGATGATATGAAATTGGAGAAGTGTCCCTTTAACTCCCCTCGGGGTCAGTAAGGTCTTAATTCTCTTCAGCAGCCCAACTGGCTTAAGAGCATTCTGTACCCATGTGCAGACCATGGACATTGTTCTCTGTGAAGTGCGTGTTCCAGAAACCACTAGAGGTTAATGGCAATGCCATTGATTTTTCTTCAGCACTGGGGACAAACACTAGGGCTATAAACAGCTCGAGCCCTTGCCAGAAACATCAGGTTGCACCGGCTTGCTGTGGCAGCAGACTGCTTTCGGTGGCCCTTCTCTGCAAGCTCACTGCCGGTCACCGTAGCACAGCACCAATGTGTGCATTCCCCTTGAACTCTGCTTCTATTTTACTACCCAGGGCAGCCTGTGATAGGCTCAAACACACCCCTGACGGGTACTGAAGGAATGTAGAACCGTTCAGTTGTCCTTAAAAGTCTTGACCATGTGGACCCTGATGCTCTCTGCCGGGTGCCTCTGCTTGGTGTGCAGGTGGAGGAGTTCCGGACGCGCGATGCTGAGAAGGGGCTGAAAATTGCGCAAGTCCTGCAGGGCTTCATCAGCCGGAAGGTGGTGAAGCAAACAGTGATGACCGTGGTGTATGGTGTGACGCGCTACGGGGGCCGGCTGCAGATCGAAAAGCGACTGAAGGAGATTGATGATTTCCCCAAGGTAGGGTCAACGCTCAACTCTGGACAGCACAGTCCACTACTACAGATTTTTCCCATCACCAAATAAAGTTTCTAAAGTTTCTTTTCAAACTCACTTACTACTCTGCCTTGCAGTTTGTAGTAGTTTAGAAGATTAGGGGTTTTCCATGAAGTTTTCTGCACGGACTAAATTCCAGTCTTAAAGTTCATTACATAAGCTTTTACAATCAAGATCTCTAACTTGAGTCAACTGAGAACTTCTTTTTCATGAAATACCCTTGTGTGAAACAGACAACTGCCCAGGACTACAGATCCTGTAGTACCCCTGATGCGCCCTCTTAATGTTTGCTTAAATGTATTCTTTTTTTTTATGTACTTACTTGTGTGTTTTCCCTTCTGTTGTTTTTGGTCTGTCAGCTGAGACATTTTATGTCCCCTGTCCCTCTATAACAACACTCCTGGTTTCAATAATGTTCAGTGAAATTGTCCTGAAGAATGCTATAAATTATAAAGTAAATGCCTCAGTCTAATTACCAATGAGGCTCAGGTAAAGCAGCACAAATAAGCTGCGATGGATAAAGAAAACCACCTTGATCCATAATATGCATCCGCAGGGGAAGAATATGCAAAGAGTACATTAATCCCAAATCACATTATCGCATGTTGTTATGGTTAAAGGTAATGGTTATCGTTCAGCTGTCAAGAGCTGGAGCTTTTGCATGACTTTGTTTTTCTA
Source organism: Denticeps clupeoides (assembly GCF_900700375.1). Taxonomy (NCBI): domain Eukaryota; kingdom Metazoa; phylum Chordata; class Actinopteri; order Clupeiformes; family Denticipitidae; genus Denticeps; species Denticeps clupeoides. The sequence goes on along the minus strand of NC_041719.1, from coordinate 12,885,320 downwards.
GTTTCCCTACTTTTTTTTCTCAATGAATCTGAATAACACTGTCAGCAAAGCAGACAAAAATCATGTGGCGCTGGAGAATAAAGGCACCAGTTTTACTTGCATTCAAATTTTCTATACATGAGGAATGAATACATATTGTTCGTGTAATGGAAAAAGGGATTCTTAATAAGATACTGTTCCTGTTATCACATTTCTGAACAAATATAACTGCACTATATGTATAAACTCTAAAAAGTGAAATCTACTTCTTTTTTTTTTTTTTTTTTTTTTTTTACAAATTTGTTTCATTGTTTGGTTGCCCGATAGTCTAGTAAAACAAGAAATCTCTTCTAAGGTGAATAAATGCTTAAATAAGAATTACTTATTTGGATTTTACAAATGTGAACGGGTGTATGTTCCCTTGCCTCACCTGCCTGGGGCGGTTTAGATGCCAGCAACCCTATCTCACCGATAGCCTTTCTCCTGGGAGACCATCGCCCTACATACTCACAACACATACACACGGCAACCCTCTAAACACTCCACAGCCACCAGGGCGCTCCATGGTAACAGAGCTACAGACCACCAGGCCCTCACAAACACCCAAGATGAATGGGTTTCCTGTCATGATACGGCTGTTTGGTTATCTGGTGTTAAGATGTTCTCATGCGTGTGTTCTGAGTGCAGGAGTACATATGGGACGCCTCTCACTACTTGGTTCATCAGGTGTTCAACAGTTTGAAGGAAATGTTCACAGGGACCAGAGAGATCCAGGTAGGAAGCAACCCAAATCACTCTGACCTCTTCTTCCTAATTGCGCGTTATTTCAGCAAGGTTCTAAATTAACAGTAGAGACTGGGACCAGAAACAGCCAATGAATTAAGAATATTCATTCATCAGGTGGGTTTCTAGTACAGGGTCACTATTTAGAACTCTCACCTGACTTTGGCCAATATATAACTGCCTGAGAGAGGGCAGGGGAGGAGGAAGGAAATAAAAAAAACAAACAAATTGAGTCGTCGCCAGCCGCACCCCTGGGGAGCGGCGCAGACAGCCGAGCAATGGCCCCCCCAGCTCATGCACGCGAGCAAGCAGGAGGAGTTCACTTTAAATGGGTCACGTCCTGCTGGGCATGACAGTAGTATGTGCCTGCATGGAGCAAATGATCAAGCACAGCCTTACTTCTCCACTGTACCTGACGGAGGGAGGTGGGCCACAGGGACTGGAGCCTGGTTGATGCATGAGGCCGAGCTTGACCCCCTGCTTGAGGAATTTTTCTTGCAGCAAAGCTGTTAGCACCTTAGGGGCCTTGGTATGGCTCCCGGTCCTGGCTAATTTGTGAGTTATGCGACAGCACTGTTGCTTCAGCTCAGCAGGTCCACACTGCATGCGCTGTCAGCAACAATTGGGTACCTGTTAGGCTCTTCCTGTCTTGCTGAAAAAAATGATAACCCAGAGGAGGAGCTTTGTATGAACTGCTATGTGGGCTGTATGATGATCTGACGCCCTCTGAGTCTTTACGTTGGCCCTGGTGTTCTGCATTACAGGACTGGTTGACTGAGAGCGCCCGGCTCATTGCCAAGTCTGGGAGCACGGTGGAGTGGGTGACACCGCTGGGTCTGCCCATCGTCCAGCCATACCATCGCACCAGGAATCAACTGGTGAGTCGGAATGGGCTAAGATAATATTGATTATCTAGTTGAAATGGTGTAGGGAAATGGGCTAAGAAGTGTCACTGAGGGATATGGGACTTTTCTACTATGCTTAGGATTTGAACCAACCATGTGTCCTCGATGCATGAAAGTCCCTACAATGTGTCAATGAGCATCATAACTGGACCATGGACCAAGCACATAAGCAAATTTTACACAGTGCAGCTAATATCTTGGAAGATACCACTGGCCACCTTCAAAGGTCATAAGAGGTCTTGTAGTCCATGTCACAATTAGTAAAACCCATTTTAGCAGCACAAGACAGGACCATATAATATTAGTGCTTAATTGTGACCTCACTGACGTTGACACGCTCTTACATTATGTCTTACCTATCAACATTGCAAAGCTTCTCACACTTGGTAAATTGTTTTCAATATTGAAACATTAAAACTGAAGTCTGATCTGCAAGTTATTCCAACATCATTCTTTATACATTTCTTTAAATGTTCATTGTGCACAGGCAGCTAGTGAAATGTAGTCATGAGAAACGCTATTATGCAACATATACTGCAGGTAAATAAAATATTCACCAGAAAGTGGTTGTGTGGCTTGTACTCCAACAGATTTTGCTCATCTAGTATCCCCATGTGAGTGTATTGACTGTTTTTGCGTACAATCTGAAATTAGCCGGCTGTTCTGACCACTGTGTGCCCCCATAACACCAGTATATGGCCCCAGAAAGACCTTCTACTCCTGGAATCACAGCGATGGCGCTTGCTTGAGCAGCAGCTTTGCCTGCTCTCCTCCTGCGCGCCTGTCAGAAGGTATTAGTGGGGAGCGGAGGGCACAGCAGTGGTGCTGTAGTGGCCTGGCGAGGAAGGGCAGTGGCGTCTGCTCCAGCAGAGAGCATCTGGCTACACTCGGTGCCCTCCAGTCTGCCCACTCAAGCTCCAGTACACACTTTTCTCCCTCTTTTCTAATTAGATCAATTTTAATATTTTGTTAAAGGTTATTTGTTAAAGGTCTCAAAAAAAAAAAAAAATCTATCCTTGTTTTAATGCAAAACCACATGCATGTGTGAGTCAGAGGGAGAGACAACATATTTTGTTATATATAAATGAAAGTTGCAGCAGGCGTTGGTAACACCGCACCCATACAGATGCTGTCTCAGGCTGTCTCAGGTAAGGTACTGCAGTACTTCCTCACAGCCCTGCGCCGTTCCTCTGGCCTTTTCACAGTCGGCTTCCCCAAGTCTCCACAGGCAGCCAGTGGAAGTAATTCAGAATGGCACTCTAATAGCCAGAGATAATCTCATCTCTATCTTGTTGATGCAGAGGCCAATGAAGAGCTCCTATTGTCTCATCTGTTTTGCGGGAGCGTGTCAGGAAATGACCCTGGAGTTTACCTTTGAATTTTGAATGGCCCGAATCCTTACGGTTCAATACGCATTTACAGGCGGAGAAGCTGACCATGTGTGGCCATGTTACTCTGGTGTGATGGCCAATTAACAGGCAATGACCAGCAGAAATAGCCAGATAAGCATTAGTTATGACCATTATAATGTGTTAGTGTAACGAAGGTACTTCTAAATGAATTCAGATCTGTCTGATACATATGCACAACATAGATACCAACCAGTAGAACATATTAAGTCACAAGTGAACAATAAGTTATTGATGTTAATGTGTATGATTCAGTACACTCACATATCTGAATTGTTATGGTGTGGTATAGTTGAGGATCTGGAATCCTTGAAATGTGCAGCCAGGAAATTACTGTTTATAGCTGTATTTCAACTCAAGATACCACTATAATTCTGTTATATTGGACTTATAACATGTTAGGAATAGTAGAATGTAGAGCAAGAGGTCACCTACCTGGAGAGCTTCCAGAAGCTCAATGAATGTAACTTGCAAATGGCACAAAGAGTGGTGTAATTTCAGTGAAAAGCCCAGACCAAAATTTAAAAAATGCTGTGAATTGGGCAGAAGTTTAAACCCAGTCTTATTTTGTTTGGTTTACATTAGTAAAAAGTCTGTTTGGTCTTGCACTTGTAGATTTGCACATGCACATGGTAGCTGACCTTAAAATGGCACAGATGTGCAGTTTCTTTGTTTGTTGACCTTTAAAAAAAATTAGTGCCATTAAATATAGAATCCCCTGGAGCCACACTTGGGGAATACATTGTGCATTTCTGATTTTTAATATGGTCCGACAAATTCCATCAGCACAGGCCTGTAATTGAAGATATCTAGAAACCTTCAGATGTGACTGGATATTGAAAATGTTACATTTCATAAACATAAGTACGCTACATAACCTAAATGCAAATTAATTTGGTCTGTTCTTGCAATTACAATATTATTTAGTCATGTAAATGTAGTGATCATTTAGGATGTGACATGTACAGCTTATAAAGGTTAGTCAGATTTTTTATAAAACGGTCTTCATTATCAGTTGTCCATTCTGCACTGTGATTTTGGCTCATTACATTTTATTGGACATTTATGGAATTTTTGATGAGCCTGCTCATAAATCACAGTGAATCATCTCCTTATGAATTTTGCACTTGTTCAAGCAGCTTTTAATCATGGCCTGCACACGGTACATGGCCCTGGTGGCTCCCTCTCAGTGGCCTATCTACTCAACTGCGCTCAAATTAAACCCTAGTGCGCCATAAATATAAACTGCAAAGGTTTATCATCACAAGCTTTCACAGTTATTGCTGTAGAATTACAATTTATAAATGCTGGGCTTGATTTGGTCTTGTTGTATAGTATGGAAACATTTGTGCAAATTGAAGGTTAGAATCACATTATCATTAAAATGTCATTTCAGTGCAGTAGGCTTTGGGTTGATGATTACATGTATTAGATCAATCAGTTTGCTGATACATAGATTTATGTTCCAGATTTAATTAAATGTCTAAATAAATAGTCTGTCTCTTAACTCTAATTTTAAGGCTGCACTGTATGCATTTTTGCATTAGGAAGCAACATTAGATGCAACACTTTACATTGGTGTACAAGCTCTTATGGATTTTATATTTCCTATTCTATTGTCTGAAATTACTCCGAAGTTCTTGAGAAAACTCATCTTGTTTTTCTATTTCTGAAGTGCTGATAATGGATAATTCACCAATTACTATTGGTTAATTCACACTTAACAATTCAGCAGTAATAATTGGTGAGGGGAATTGTTAGCCCTCCTTGTTACATCGTTAAACTGTCGGTCTTGGTTTAAGAACATTTTGCATGCTGTTTCCACTTTCATAAAGAATAAACCACATTCTCCTGATTATGTCTCCACATTGTATTTATGATTTCACCCAATGAATAGATATCCTTGCCACTTTGTTGTTAAAGCTTAAACATGTTAAATAAGATGCTGCTGTAGAGATGTGGTCTTCTCAGCCACTCGGAATGCAACATTTTAACAAACTGTGATATAATTATGGTGATTAAAAAAACAAACCAAAAAAAACACAGGCAGTCTTGAACATAGCACAGCATGTACAGATGAATTCTGTGTTACCAGTTAGCTGCTTTCAGTTTGCCAATTTACAGCTTCAATCGATGCCCTGTGGCTTGTTAGTCCTCAGAAAATGAAGAATGCTGCATTTCACTGCTTCAGCAAAAAGCATATGGCTTTATCTTTCAACAGACTGTTTGTCAAGAGACCTCACTTCCCTGTGGTGCTTTATGAAATATTGGCCTGTTTTTGTCAATACCTCCACTGGAACCGTTTCTGCCGTCGAGGGCACATGTCATCAGCCTTGTCACGTGCGCTATAAATTACACACATTTTATCTTTTATCAGCGGTTCACAGGGCTGGGGGTGAGAGCTGGGGCTGTAAAAGGAGTTCGAGGAAGGCTCCGCCCTTCTGCTATTTATACCAAACGATCTGTGGAGCCCCACCAGGATGGTGAACAGGGGTCTGTGTTGTTTCCCCAAAATTGTCACAATTGCTGCATTAATGCATGAAGTTATGTCTTCCATTTGCATTTATGACATTTATACCTTATTCAGAATGATTTACAATCAGTAGTTCGAGGGACAGTCTCCCCTGGAGACACACAGGGTTAAGTGTCTTACTCAGGAACACCATGGTAGAAAGTGGGGTTTCAACCTGTGACATCTGCTTCATTGGCGAGTGTCTAACCCACTAGGCTACTACCACCCCCCATGTCTTATTGTGTAAATGACTTGGTTGTGCTTTGTATTTGTGCTGCTTCTCATAAATCAATTTAATTCTGAAATACACCATCTTGAACGTCTTTTGAATTTTTAATAATCTTATTTTACTGATATTATTAAATGATGTTGGATAGTAATGTAATATTTTTTACCTGGACAGATATGACGTGTAGGTGTCTATAGTCCATGCAGTCTTGCTGCTGTTGACAACCTGTGTGTGAGTGTCTGCGCTTTGGGCAGCAAACGCGAACTCTGTTGGTACCCACTCGCTGCACCCTGGCTCATTAGCATGGCATGAAAAAGTGGTGAGGCGTTCAAATAGCAACACTTCACGAGCAGGTGCTGTGAGTGAAGCGAGGATGAGAGACAGGCAGCCCGCCTCTGATGTATCTTTGTGGGGAAAAAATTGTGCAGCATGCACCATTGGAGAGGAAATAGGAGCAGTTCTGTTGAAATATTTAATACGCTCTCATTATATAAAGTATATAAATGAATTAGGGGTAAATGTCAGAGTAGAAAAGCCTTATGGAGTGTTATGCTAAAAAAAAACTGTACATAATACATTAACTTTTTGTCCGACGTGCGAGGATCTCTGACACTGAAGAAGAAAAAAACATATACAATTTGAACTTTTGAAAAGCTTAATTTTATTTGAGTTAATTTGCAGCATTAGTTGAAACAATACAACCCTTTTACATACACATACCATCAGCTAAATGTCCTTCATTTAACCTCACTGCCCCGTAATTAGGAAAATCCTACTGTCGGTCGGACCAGCTCTGATTTTAGGCAGAGGTCACCTTATCCACTAATACTGATTTCATTTAATCCTCATCAATTCTAGAGAAATGGCACAATAATTAAATGTTGACTAAATTGAGGAGATGAAGCTCTGACAATGGTGCTCAAGGTAAACAAGCGGGCAGGAAGAGATGAATACCGTTTAATCTGTCACTATGCGGTCTTGTCCCTGCTGACTGGGAGAGGAAATTACACCAGAGACCAGGCTGACTAATGTGATTGTGTACTGCTAATCAGATTACGGGGGACTTTTTTTTTTTTTTTTTTTGCGCCAGGTTTTGGAATGGACCATTTATCAAGTACGTTTGGAGTCTACCGTGCTGGTGTCACGTAGTGGAGGATTATTGAAGAGCTGGCTGGCTTTTTGTTTTTGTACGAAAAACACTTAGGTTGTCCTTTTTGCAAAGGCAAATGTGATTTCCCAAGAGAGAAGCAAAATACCGTCAAGGCGCTGTATTTGCTCCCCCAGGACAGAAGGTCCCAGTGAAACCACATTGGCAAGCATTCAGCACTGCTGAACGGTTCTGCTGCTGGCTTTGCCTTGTTGACATCTTGCACGGTTGCTCCTGTGGTCATCCTCCACTTTTACTGCAATCAAAATTCGACAATTCTCAGTGTTGTATCTTACATTTCATTACTACTTGCATTTTTGTATGAAGAAAAAAAAGCTATATGGATTTGGCAGATAGCATTTTTGAGGTCAGAATTAATTCGGAATGAACGAGGCGATGGTACACCCGCGCCCATGGGAATGGAGCAATTCATTATACTTCATCTCCTAAAAGTTTGACCACGTCGATCCAGATTGACATTGCAGCAGGGTGCTGGTGGGTAATACTGCTCCACCAGTACAGGGATCGGGGGTGCTTCGTCCCATGTGTGATTCATTGATTGCCTCTGAGCTTTTAAGAAAGGAGCTTGAATTGCTGCTTGCTTCTGCTATTGCATAGCTTTTTGACCATTTCAACCATGATCAACTTTTCCTGGCGATGCATTCGCAACATTTATACAACGTGTTTATTGTACCTCTGTGTCAGTGATTAGAAATTCTGATTCTAATGATCTGACATCAGCAGCAGCTTAACAAACTAGAGAAAGAAAACAGCAAAACATTCCGATGCTGTCACTGCCATTAAATCATAAGACAGAAACTTCAAAGTAGCCACCTCACTTAATTTTGTTAATTTTTGTTAATAATGTTAATTTTTTTTTTTTTTTTATAGAAATTAATTTCAGACAACTACAGATATCTTGTATGTTGATCTTAACCTGGCCCTTAGTGGATATAGTTATCATCAGATTAAAGGTTCACCACTTCACTAGAAAGTGAAGTTGCTTGTTTTGTTTATCCTTTGCCTTCCCTGGGCAATTTAAGAGAGTTGCCTGTTTTGACAAAGTCCATTAGAAACAGCCTGTGTCAGTTATTGATGCAGCTATTTTAAGTTGGTTTTGTGTGTTGGGTAATAAATCATTTTGTCCTTCAGGCTGCCCTGAAGCACCAGACAGGAAGTAGCTTCAATTAGGGCCTTTAGTTTGGTAGATTGATATCATCATGAGTAAGAGCACTGCATAAAAAAATTGAAATCTTGTGCATGCCCAGGACTAGCAACAGGAGAATGCAGTGTGACTACATGAGCTCATTGGCATGTGATATAAGAGCATTTGAATGTTTTAGCTTTTGTAATATGGAAAGAGATAGCCCTGACTTTGTATGGAGTCGTTATCTTATGTGAATTGATTCAGAAACTGATTCTTGAGAGTGCCCAGGTTTTTGGCCATGATATAAGCAATGATATAAGTATTTAAATAAATCATTTTTATTGAGGTTCTCATGAGAAATCTTTAGATGTCCAAGACCAGTAAAAATTTTTCCATCTCTCATAAGCCCATGTAGAAAGCACAGTGTGCCCAAAACCTATTAGTATTGATGACAGGGAGCCTTAATTTTGCACTTTGCATGGGACTGCAGGCTGCCCTGAACACAGCTAGCAATGCATGCATAATACAAGACCACAACTGAGATTTTGGTGAAGGGGACAGCAAGGTTAATTCATGCATAAATTCCAGGCATCATCTGGCTGCCACCTTAGTTTATGAGCGTTCATGAGAGTTTCTGTGGTGCTTTTCTTTTTAAGTAATGTGATTTTGCACCTCTCAATGAAAGTTACTCCTACATCTTGTGAAGTCAAGCAAAAAAGAAGTCCCCTCTCATTATTGGCAGCATGCTGTGTAGGGTGGGGTTGAGTAGGGTGATGTCGGGTGCTCCCCAAACCTCCTCCCCACATACCTCTTCCTGCACTGAATTGTTCTTTTATTAATGGGATCTAATAGATTAATAAATCACACTGATTAATGACTACATATGGTCAGCAGTCTGCCATTTCCTGGTCACGTGACCAAGTGTTCCCAGTTGTTCCCTGCATGGTCTCTCATCCTGTATTGCGGAGGTCCTGGCATTTGTACATTTTCTCCTTGTGTAGCATCTTGCAGAGAACAATATTAATATAGGAGCAAAGGTTTCCTGGTTGCAGTCAAGCTTCAGAAAAAATTGTACATTACAAATAAAAAAAATTAACATGCAAAATGACTGTAAATAACAACATGCACACTTTTATGATAATCTCTGTGATCATTGAAACTTTAACCGGTGCATGTCATTGCAGAATACCAGCGTACCACACTCACGGTATGCTGTCAGAATGCTACAGTCCCTCAGGCCCACCTCCACCAGGACTACTAGAGTTGTAATGATGTGTTGAAGTGTAGCAAATGCATCATATTGTTACTTGCTCACATCTTCCTATCTGCTTTGTCCACAGCTCAAAAGCAACATCCAGTTTTTGAGTCTGCAGATCAGCCATGATGCCAGTCAGTAAGTGCTTCCTGTTTCAGTCTTTGCATCCCTTTGTGCAACTCAGTTATTGAGATCTTTCACAGTTCAATTCAGTTCAAATTTTATTTGTCACGTACACAGTCATACACGGTATGATATGCAGTGAAATGATTTTGCGACTGCTATAGACCTCAATATTGGGTGGTAGTAACCTGGTGGGTAACACACTCGCCTATGAACCAGAAGACCCAGGTTCAAACCCCACGTACTACCATTGTGTCCCTGAGCAAGACACTTAACCCTGAGTGTCTCCAGGGGGGGACTGTCCCTGTAACTACTGACTGTAAGTCGCTCTGGATAAGGGCGTCTGATAAATGCTGTAAATGTAAATGTAATATTGCAAATATTGCAAGTATTCAATTGAACCAATATGCAAATATTGCCAACATAACCAAATATTACAATTTTAGGTTTTTAAACATTAAATATGTAAACAGGTAGGGTGAAGGTGTGCAAATGTGTAAAGTGAAACATTATGTGGCTTGAAGACTGTTGAAAAATTCACTGTGTTCAGGAATTCTGCATATGTGGACGAAATAGATTTGATTGAATAGCTATGTAATTACAGACGGGTACAAAGTTGCTGGTACCCTTCAGTCAAAAACTCATAATAGTCACAGAAATAACTTTAATCTGACAAACTAGTTATTAGTCATAACTAATAAATAATAATTATATGAATGTTAACCAAAGAAACTCACGGAACAGGTCTGGACAAAAGTGATGGTACCCCTAGAAAAGACTGAAAATAATGTGTCCACTAATTAGCATCACAGGTGTCTACAGTCAGTGGACCTATATATAGTGCTCCAGGTAGTCATTGTGTTGTTTGGTCACATGGACCAGTGGAAGCGAAGGAAAGAGTTGTCTCAGGAGAATAGAAAGAAAATTATAGACAACCATGTTAATGGTAAAGGCTATAAGACCTTCTCCAAGTAGCTAGATGTTCCTGTGACTACAGTTGCACATATTATTCAGAAATTTAAGATCCATGGGACTGTAGCCAACCTCCCTGGATGTGGCCGCAGGAGGAAAATTTATGACAAATCAAAGAGACTGATAATTCAAATGGTAACAAGAGAGCCCAGAAAGACTTCTAAGGAGATCCAAGGTGAACTTCATGCCCAAGCAACATCAGTGTCAGATTGCACCATCTGTCATTATTTGAGCGGACTACAAAGTGGACAACATGGGAGACAATCAAGGAGGGCACCATTGCTGAAAGCTTCTGGGAGAATGTCCTATGGACAGATGAAACAAAAATGTAACTTTTTGCCAAGGCACATCAGCTCTGTGTTCACAGATGGAAAAATTAAGCGTATCAAGAACAGAGCACTGTTCCTACTGTGAAGAATGTCTAACAGGAAAACATTGGAATATTCTAATATTCTAAAGTGGCCTTTTATGAGGCCTGACCTCATACCTATTGAGCTTGACCTATTGGAAGGAGCTTGACCATGGAAAAGGTGCTCTTCGAACATGAAACAACTGGAGCAGTTTGCTCATGAGGAGTGGGCCAAAATACCTGCTGAGAGGTGCAGAAGTCTCATTAACAGTTACAGGAATTATTTGAATACAGTGATTGCTTAAAAGGTTGTGCAACAAAATATTAAGTTAGGGGTACCATCACTTTTGTCCAGGCCTGTTCTATGAGTTTATTTTATTAAATAATTCAATTGAAGCATAGTTGAAAAGCAATGTCTGACTTTCATTGGTTAACATTCTTTTTTTATTGATTATTACTTTTGTCAGATTAAAGTTGTTTCTGTGATTTTTGTGGTGGTGTTTTTTTTCCCCATTGACTCAAGGGAATCAACATGTCTGTATATGAATATCTATGCTAAGATATAATATTAAGATTTTCTTTTACCAGTATTTATTATATTAATTAATATTTAGTTGAATTGAATAAAGAAGCAATAAACATCACTGGTGCATGTTGAGTCATATAATTAGCTTTCTTTTGTGTTGTTATGAAGTGAACTCTGTGAAATCTGAAGTGAAAGGTGAATCCCTTGAAATTCTAAAGCATTCAGTCATTTATGTGGCCTTATTGATCATGTGTTTTAAACAGCCAGTTCCCATTCCTACATTAAATCAGTTAGTCAGCATTCCCCTCTGTGCTCATTAACACTTTCAACAGCCGCTTGGCAGAAACTGTGAATGCCGTGCTCCATGCTTTCTAATTCCTCGCTGTCTACACGCCTCTGAATCAGCGAGACGACGCCCAGGGCTCTTCTCCCTTAGAAAAATGAGAGAGACCCTGATTACCATCGATAAGGGCGGCCTGAACTCTGAAGATGGATAGTGGCATTTGTAGCAAAATGTCACGGCCTGATGTGTTGTCATTTACACTACGAACGAATGCTGTGGCATGAGCTTTAATTTTAATAACTCATATCAACTGATGTTAAAATTAATCACTTATTTTTGTCTTAATTTAGAATCTTCATTCCAATTTACGTGAAATCTAGTCAACCACTAACTATAAACCCCCAGACTGTGTACCGAGCTGATAGCCGGGAGTAAATTTATTGGCCCTCTCTCATTCCCTGTGTCCATTTACGGCAGGATACCAAGCTGCAGATGGCCGGGTGTCTCAGAGCCATTACCCAACACCATTTGGTCCCTAATAGAGTGATTAAACAGCATTTATGACCATGCCCAGGCCCGTAGTCCGATAGCCCACTGTCGGTGGTGCAGATAGGCTCAGACTTTGACTGGATTGGTTGAGACAGGGATCACATTAACAGGAGATCTGGCGGTGACAGAGAGAAAGCCCCTTAAATACCACACCGTCTGAAAGCCCCGAGCCAGACTGTCAGCTGCCTGCCTCTCCCTGACATCCCCCACACGGATGGGCCCTAAATGAAGACCAGAAATGCCGGTGTCACTGGGAGGCGGTGGGCCGGACGGACGCGAGCCACTTCTATTGTGCAGCGGCTGTCAGGAGTTGCAGCAGTGTTTCCTCAGCTGTCTGGCAGATAGTAGGAGTCTTCAGCAGTGACTTGAACTAAGAGGAGAGAACTTCCTCACACACACACACACACAGACACACACTGAAGATCTGAGCCTCCATCTTCACAGTGGATCTGTCCGTGAGTGTGTGTGATCTTTCTCACACAAAAGTCCCTTTATATCTCTCTCTGTCACCATGACACACAGACTACACTCACTCTCCCCCTGTCTCTGCTGATACACACACTGACAGAGATTCAGTCTCAGGTGTGCTTCTGTGTTTGTTAAAATGCTTCTGTGTGTGCTCCCTAATAAATCAGAAATGGGGTGGTTACCTGAGCCCAATAAGACCTGCAGCCGCATCCAGACACCTCAATTTCGAATTTAGATCCAGAAAGTGTGGCGGTGTGTTGGTGAATATTAAAACAAGCCAGACTTTAGTTCACACCGCGCTGTCATTGCTCTCTCAGTGTGAAGCCGGAGAGGTATATTTTCGGGGCCGCTGTAAATGAAAGCTGCCGTTCCTCGTGAAGGTCCAGAGGTGACTCCTGAATAGCCTCTCCGCCTGCGCCGAGCCATTATCCCACAAATCCGGATGCCATTAAAAGCCGTTCGCAGGAGGGGATTTGGCATGGACCCAGGCTGATGAGGATAATGTGTACATAGGCAGATTGCATATTACATCATCATAAACAAACGTATGCAGTTGATAGAGGGTTGATGGAGGTCCAGCACCATAAATATCCAGTGGTTAGAAGAGGACCACTGATGCAAGTTGACCACTGTATATGGATGCCGTGACTCCATTGTCTTTCATTCTATTCAAATGGAGCAATAGCCTGCCATTATGCACTTTTTTTTCTTTCTTTCTCTCTTTCTTTTTCTTTCATGCTTAAGGGTAACACTAATATCTTATGATTTTTTAAAGCCTAATTTCTGGCAAAACATTTAAGAAATTGCTATAGGTAAACCTCTTAACTATATGAATTAGACATTTTGGAGAAGGCAGTTCCGATGAGGACGGTGACAGGAAAAAAGTTGTCCTTTTGTCATTGGAACACTTTAACAGTGGACAGAACTTCTGATTGTATTTATGCCAGCCAGTACAGGTACACATTTCATGCTTTATGCCTTCTCAACGGCAACAGCTGCTGTGGTTAGAAATGGTAGTTAGTAATTTAGAATTTGAACATCTCGAGTAATTCCTTTTTTTTTCCTTTCAAATTTGGTGCAGACATTCTTCTTGACGCAATGTGGGATACCTGTAACTGAATTGATTTGAGATGGCAATTCTAGTTTTTTTTTTGTCACCAGTACATGGCACCAGCTTGTGTCAGGTCTCTCACATATTTTTTTTGTATAGTTTGTGTTTAATATCAGATGTCTCACCAGGTGTTCTCTGTTCCTTACGTTGGACTATACAAGTGATTCATGGCAGTTGGCTCTACAGGTGCAGCACTGACCACTGTGGTGACAGAATTGGCTCAGAACTTTATTACAGTCAATGGAGCTGCTGGTAAACTACTTGTTTTTTATCCCCCAACAGGAGGCCGGATACTGTAAAGCAGAAAAATGCCTTTCCACCAAACTTTATCCACTCGCTAGACTCGACACACATGATGCTGACTGCGCTCTACTGCTACAGGTGAGGCCTGAGTTTAGCATTCTGCTTAATGTCTGCCAATGTTTGAGTAGCCATTTCAGCAGTGCAGTGAGGACATCAGTTCTACTATTCAAAGTTTTAGCATTAGGGAGGTGGAAACACCTCCATTGTGATTTAAAGCACCAGGAGACACATAAAAAGCAATTTGCATTTCTTCCAGAAGCTCACTGTGCCCAATTTTTTTTACTCCTGTTTTCCAGTGCTGGCCTCACATTTGTTTCTGTTCATGATTGCTTCTGGACACATGCTGTTACTGTTGACACCATGAACAAGGTAGGGGTGTGTGTGTGTGTGTGTGTGTGTGTGTGTGTGTGTGTGTGTGTGTGTGTGTGTGTGTGTGTGTGTGTGTGTGTGTGTGTGTGTGTGTGTGTGTGTGTGTGTGTGTGTGTGTGTGTGTGTGTGTGTGTGTGTGTGTGTGTGTGTATATATATATATTCATGTGATGTATTTATTTTTTTCAACCAATGCATTAGTAATATAAAAGTAATTAATGTCATAAAAAGGTCCAATGTATTTCTTTTTGCCATTCTGTGCCTGACTGCTATCCACTGGGTGACAAGCCTGTAAATTAAAATTGTTATATTTATTTATCTGTTTTTGGGGAGGGTAATTTGTCATATATTTTTACTAAACACCCACAGGCATATATTTAGTATCCACTGACTCATTCCAGTCCTATTGTAATGAAAGGATTAGGTAAAATGGGAAAATCTTTCCGGGATGTAAATCCAGTTGCTCTTCATTACATAGACAATTGAACACAGGTACGGTATGGGCCGGACTATAAATAACATGATCAGCAGCTCAGAGCTGGGCGGTGAGGGACTTTTATTTCAACCTGCCATCTCTTTTTCTTCAGACGTGCCGAAAATTGCCTAAATAAGCAGCATCATGCGAGGCGCGCAACTCCCATCTCTCACCCCTCTCACCACTTCCCTCCAGCCCCGCTGCGGGTCGTTGCGAGGCCCGTCTCTGTTTTTTTATTTTTTTTTTTTGAAAAGCTTTCGATGCACCTCACACCTCTGCACTCTTTACTCATGAGGGCTAAATGAAAGGGGACAGAGCCGGGGAGCGTGACTGGGCGCAGCGGTGGCGTCTGACAGGAGGTGACTGGGTGAGGCGAGAACGCGGGGGTAGCGGTGCTGGTGATGATTGGGGGGCTGTTTCTTATTTTTGGCAGGTTTGTCGAGAGCAGTTTGTGTCCCTGCACAGCCAGCCCATTCTGCAGGACCTGTCCACATTCCTCCTGCAGAAGTACTGCTCCGGGACTCCGTAAGTCCTCGCTCAGCCATCACTGTAACACCCAAAATATCATAAATCTCTTCAGTCATTATTCTTTCATACCAGAAGCCAGTATAACATTTTACATTTAGAACATAAATGCTGATCTGTGACGTTTTAAGGGACTGCAAATCACATATTACTCGAGTCTTTATTAAACTGGAGTGGTCACCATTCGTTTGGCGCCGTGGTCCTTCCATCAAGGTTAGCAATGCTAAGCTGGAAATGAACCCAAACAGCAAAGCTCCCTTTCAATTGTCGCCGGATTTATGTTCACGCCTCTCATCGTCAGGTTTAATATTCTTTATTGCGTGCTGCTCTTCGTGTTCTCTGAAGCGTGCTGACGTGCAGTTTGTCAGTGGCGGTGTTGTTTTACGAGCAGCGGGCCGTCACTCTCGGCCTGATCTGAGCGCAGCGTAATTGAGCTCCTGAGGCGGCATCTTCCGAGGTCACCGCGCTGAAAACAGGAGGCTGCCAGCGAACAGGACAAGCGCACCACTTTCAGACACCGTTTACTCACCAGCCGTGCATGTTTTATTTTTTTATCTCTCCTGCAGAGGCGATTCGAAGCACAAGAAGTTCCTGGAATACTGGAGGATGATGCAGTTGCTTGCCAAAGTTCCTCAGACAGGTCAGTACAGCAGTTTATTTTTTGATTGACAATCTGAAATGAATCTGAGCGCAGCTATTCGTTTTCTGCAGCTGTTAGCTAGTTTGATGTGGCTAGTTGCATTGCCAACAAATGTCACAAATTAATTAAGGTTCGTAATGAACAGCGTTTAATCTGCTTGCATAACAGCCACCAGTATTTTGGGGGGTGGGGTGCAGGTGCACATCCGTATTGGTGCAAAAACAATTTTACATAAAATGCTGAGGTGACTGGTGAGATTGACTCGAGGTCCATAAGCGGTGACGTGACGAGTGAGCGTGCTTCAGGTCAGCTACACTTAGCCGGGCCAATCGGTAGCCTGCGCGTCCTCTGTCACTGATGAGGTAGGTGGACAGAAAGCGTGTGTGTGCATGTGTGTAGGGGGCTTCTGACCCTGCACACACCTGTCCCGCCACATGCTGCACCCATTTAGAGCGACCCCAGCCCTTTCCCAGCATCCGTGGTGACACAGGGGTGTAAAATCTCGTCCAGTGCATTATTTTGTCTAATAAATCAGATACAGAGAACTGCTTTTTCTTTTTTCACAATGTAAGTGCAGTTTAAAGAACGTTTTGTGCTGTGATGCGTCATTAATCCTGGAGGCTTAATTCCCTCACCAAATGCACAGCTCTTCATGCATCTGTGTATGTGGTGCATTGTGGGAGATTTTTTCTGTCATTATATATAGTATAGAAATTAACCCTTTTCTCTGGAGGCGTCGTTAGTGTCTATATCTATAAATAAAATATATGTGTATTTTAAGTATTCATAAAAACTAGAATATTAGATATTGTATCTGCTCTGCTGCTGTTTGGTAAATTGACTGATTCTGTCCTCCTACTAGGGGATTTTGATCTTGAGAGAGTGAAGGAATCCACCTATTTCTTCAGCTGAGGTACAGGAGACTGACGTTACAATCAGTGGCACCGACAGCCGCCCCGACTCGTCTCCCTCACCGACACGACCTGACAGATGAGAGCCTGACTGGATCAGAGAGAGCGGAAGAGTGCTTTGGACACTGCCGGACACTGCGGCACCGGCCTGATTGGCCGCTACCACAGAGACTTTCACTTACTGTGTGGCATAAGCAGTGTGTATGTGTCTCACCCGAACATGCACATGTACCGATTTCTTTGGATGAACGTTCATTGGGCTATATATTTGTCGGTGTTTATGTGATTGGGAGTAAACCTGTGTGTGTGTGTGTGGTCCTTGGACTGGAACCGACTCTCATCCCCTCAGTCCACCTCTCACCCCAGCCGCAGTCGGTTAAGAAGATAATCCTGCATTTCATCAATTTCCACAGCCAGAACCGGACGCCTACAGTGGCAGTTCAGCCAAGACTCACTTTACCTGTGATGGTGGGGCGACCGGCCTCCTCTTTTTTTCAATGTAACTGTGTCACATTGATGACCAGACAGGCTTCCCTGAGTTCGTGACTTATTAAAATAAGCAGATTTTATATATTTCACATGGTCAGTCTGTATGGAAATGCTGATAAATGCTGTAAATGTCAGTCTGAATGTACAAATTATTATATTGAGCAAAAAACATTTTATAGTGAATATTGTATGAAGAAATGGTGTCTTAAATCATTTATATGTATTATAACTATAATGTACTACAATAAATACAGCTCTAATTAAGCCATTTTTCTTTTTTTACTATGCAGTATTTAAAGAAATGTCTGATCAATGTTACAAAAAGCCTAAACCACTAAGTGAACCATATTTTTTTTCCTTTTTTGATAATATGATTATCTTTCATATTATTTAGTTCACTAGGACCCAATCTGTAAATACCACTCGCTTAATAACTCAGTACCCACCATTTTAATATACATTAGAGGCCTTTTTAAATTGCCTAAAAAGTTTATTAGCTTGCGTTTGAAGATCTTTACTGACTCAGCTGTTCTACCATCTAGTGGAAGCTCATTCACCTCTAGATGAAAGCTTTCCTGTTTTTTTTTTTCCCCAGCTTGGTCAGTGTCATTTCACACTTTATGCTCAGTGATCATGGCTCTCTAGGATCTCAGACACCTAGACGCCTTTCAGATCTCCGCATGGAGACACCGGAGGGATTTCT
The DNA here is from genome assembly GCF_900700375.1 of Denticeps clupeoides. Taxonomy (NCBI): domain Eukaryota; kingdom Metazoa; phylum Chordata; class Actinopteri; order Clupeiformes; family Denticipitidae; genus Denticeps; species Denticeps clupeoides. The sequence continues at coordinate 12,867,159 of NC_041719.1, read as the reverse complement.
CTTCAGCTTTGCACAGAAGAGCTCTGCAGTCACTAGCACTGACCCCTACAGGAGCTCTCTGGCTCGGGTTATTCCAACGTTCCACTCCACTGTCCTGGTGAAGAGGATGGGGGTTGGTCTCTGTACCGCTGAGACAGGCTGGTCAATACTTGAGGTATTTCTGCTTTGTTTGCAGAGCTGGATGTGAGCTGAGTATGTGTAGTACCCTCTGCACTGTATCTAAATGTCTTTTAAATGATTTCAGTATTGTTTGCAGCAATCCTAACATTATTAACCAAGATTTTACAGAAATGTATCTGGCACTGTTTAGCTACCCTCTGTGATTTGTGAATAGACCTATCAGGATCTCTGCTGAACTCTAAGCACCAGGGCAGGGCAACTGATGCCACCCTGTTGGAGAAGACTGCCCTTCAGGGATAATGATGGAGGAACCATGTCCTTGGTAATACCTTTGATGGAGGACAGGAAGATTCAATGTCACATTAAGGGTGGAGCATAAACATCTTGCTGTACCCATAATGCAAGTGGACAACATGCTAATGGTATTTCTCTCTTACGTTAGATGGTATCAAGCTTAAGTAAACAATCTTGTTTCGCACACAGAATGTTCCTGATTATTAAACCCTGGTGAAAATTTTGATTAGTTGGTTGACCATGACAAATGGGTCATATTTAGGTTAGTGTGTCCCTTGTAATCGGGACGAGATTGGAATGTGTGTGAGGTGCAGATGAACCTCCAGTCAGAGAGAGCTGTTAAGAAGTGGCACTCAGTTTATTGAACTTTTTCCATGAAAATATAATGTATTGCAATGAAATATAAAACACCAAAGAATGTTCACAGACACAAACACAAAAATAAGAAGCTATGCGAAATAAATAATGAAGCTATACTAGTTACATTGGTCTGAGGGCAGTTTCAGTAACCAGAGATTACAGGAGGTGCTTATTCCAGTTATTATAGATACAAATACTAATGACAAAAGGTTTCTAGGTTCCTATTGCTCACATACTGCAAAGTGTTCAAGAAACCTACTACCTTTGGACATATAATATAAACACAGATAGATTTTGTTTTAGCCAAGTTTCTGACGGTGTAAAGGATTTATTCTGGGATTAATTAGGATTATTAGGAGATTTGTGCTCAAAGTTCTTTTATTCTTCTTTTCTTGGACTGCAAGTCGCCTCTTATCTCCTCACCCAGTTCGTCGCTTAACCAATTGGCACCTCAAAGTCTATCAGCAGAGCTGTGAAAAGTACCGGCGAGATCAAGCGCACACATGAACAGCAGCACCGTTATAGAAGCCCGAACGGTGTTGGCCATGGAGTCTGACATTCGAGAAACGAACACCCACACCTTCTCCTTGAAGCCATTCACACATTTGCCAGAACTGGCTTGCATGCATGGTACAAAGAACACACGAAAGAACACAAGCCAGTGGACAACTTTGACAAAGCACTTTGTTTCTTGCACAGCTAATTGAAGGTAATGCTATTATTCTGGCAGCGGGCTACCTCCAATTAAGACAGTTGCAATAAAGCACTTTTTACACTGTTTGCCTCAAATCTGTTTGCGTGAACTCTGTTCAATTTGTTCTCTTATTAAGCAATATAGAATCATAATTGTTATTAATAATGATTTATTCCCATTTTTCTGTCCACAATACAGAATTTGTCATTGGGTGCTTCCTAATTTAATCTCTTTCACGTGAATTTCGATAATGTGCTGTTATTTATCTTGGTGAACATACATTCAACATTATTAAATCAACAAACCACACTGAATGCGTCACATCTTTAATTATATTTTGCATCATTGTTTAAATAAAAACTGTTGCTTGTCTCCCTCCATATTTAATTTATATGGAATGAGTTTTTTATCATAATAATTGTGATTGATTACATTGTAGATAATGAAACTTTACAGCGTAATTGGACCCAGTACAATTCTCCATAGAGGGAAGAATCCATATGTGTGTGGTGCAAGCTTGGCCTTTTAATGATGAGTGGTCTTTTGGAATGTCTTGTACTTCTTTATTAAAACACAGTTTTGTGCTAATTTAAGATAAACAAAGGAACAGTAATATCAACAGGACATTGTTACACAGCATTTCTCCTCGGTCACAGTATGAAACTGTATGGAGGTTGTCAAGTCAAATAGAATCATAATTTAATTTGTTCTCTCTCTGTCTCTCTCTCTCTCCCACAGCAATAATGAAATATCTGTCATTTGTGTGGCTCAGCGGCATCATATCTTCCTTGTGCCCCACACTAATCCATGTATTGTTTGATTTCTTTGTGAGACTACACTTCCATCTGCTCTAATTATTGCCAGGCAACAATAAATTAATAAACATTAATGCTTCATCTTCTCACCAACTTACCATTAGCAAATGGTACATGGCAACTGTACTTTCTCAGGGTAGGATCTAAGCAACGTCTAGGTCTTCTAAATAAGAATGAGATCTCAAAATCTACTGGCAAGATTGTGCTGATCTGGGTAGACTCTTGATGCATAAAATAACTCAAGGCATTAAAAAAAATACAGTTATTGCTTAATGTAGGTCCATTCGTGTGATCATTGAAATTTGGCAAGGGCTTGTAAAAAAAGATGACGGAAGACTTTGTAAAATCTGAAAAGTAGAAGCCTTTCTGTACTAAATGTGTCTACTATGATTCATTCTTATGAACCAGAGACTGTTTCCACATCATCTAGTAGCTCCATTTCAGCAGGCTGGAGCCAAGAGGTGTGATGTAATTATAGTCAGAAGTGAAGTAAATAAATAGTTTTTCAGAAGGTGATGGGGTGAAGTAACACTTCCTCATTTCAAATCACTGGTGATGGACAGCACAGGAATCATGGATATGCTTCTCCTCTAATGGGGTGGAATACATTTCAACAGGTCACAGAAATGAAATAATCATGGAAAGTATAATAGATTATAGCTCATTATTTAGACAATAGGATCTGCTACATATATATTTACTCTACCCAGCAGGAACGATCATTTGGAAGAGGCAGATCATCAGCACCTGCATGAGCTACCAAGTTGTACAATTACATTGTCACTTGATTTAAAACACTTTTGAACAAAGTAAAAAAATGCATGAACGTGGGTAGGAAACGACTACAAAAAATAACTACGTCACCAAGAAAATCTCCTCTAATTATTTCTATTATTACCAATCCGGCATCTTATCAGAGGAGACCTGATAGAAGGAATCCATATTCTCTACCCTTTGTACAGAATATGGTGTTCCAAAGTGTGAAGCCTTTAGACTTTTTCCAGATTTTTACATTAGATCTCAAAGCAACTACATGCTTCCAGGTACTGGTCCTTATTGCACACTGGCTTGGAGGAATTTCAGTTCTGCTGTTGGTGGGTTTCCTAACATCAACTGCTGTTAGGTCTTTCCACAACCTGGCCAGGTCAATCAAATACATTAATGTTATTCAGTTATGAAATTCAGTTATAGATCAATTTGTGTCTCATCTGCACATTAAACCCGATGTAATTTGTTTATATATATATATATATATATGTAGAAATCTGGACCACTGTATGTATTGCAAGAATTACAATAACACAAAGCTATGATAAAATACAATTCAGGTAAATAAGATTTGGATAAAACAGATCAATACACACATAAATGTAAAGGCAGCTTACAAAGCAGTTTATGCAGTTTCCATCATAGCTTTTGTAAGTGACAGACACACTTAAACCTCTGAACCCAGCTTTGGTATACAAATAGGTAAAACCATCATAATTGTAACCTCGCTCACAATTTTTTCACAATTTTTTACTGTTTAAAAATCAATCAAACTGTATTGGTAGCACAAAATGTTCCTCTCCCAAAATTAACACTATGACTACAGCATTGTGAATAAATTTAGCAGTTAAGCTAGATGGCAATCCCCAAAAACACAAGTTTTTCACCGTGGCTTGAAGCAGCTCCCTGATTTTCTCTTTGTCCCATTTATGCTACTTTAACCTGCGTGAAAGACAGCAGATAAGTCCATGAACATGGTTCCAATAAAGGAAGCAAATAAAAAAAAAAGTCAACGCAGGGACGCTGTACCGCTGTTTCCTGTGCTGTATCTTTATCCTGTTAGCAAAGAAATACCCCGGGCCTGTTAATTATCTCTCAGTTGCACGCTGGTGAACGGTCAGCATACGTTCACATGCACGCCATACATTCAGATTCCATACATAAGATTCAGTTTATTACTGGTGGACGGGAAGTTATTGAAGGACTGGAAGGATTTCCATTTTCTGCATGTTTTCAAGGTCACAAATTGGAAGATAGCCTGGATCTTACTTGGTCTGATTCAGGAAGGCTGATTATTGAGTCCTTCTTGGGCAGTCCGGAACCTGGCCTCATCGCTGCCCCTGGGAGGGACGCCTGGGGGAAGGCCCCCACTGACATTTGGTGATGTAAGGTCATCCTCGGTGGCATCACACTCCTGAAGCCCATGGGGCCCATGGCAGGTCCCGAGAAGTTCTGCGGGGGCCCTATGGATGTGGATGACACACGGGTGGACTGCGGTGGGCTGGGAGCAACTGGCTGAACTCCTTCGTGGGGAAGGGAAGGCTGAGAGGCAGACAGGGCACGAGCATCTCTGCTAAGGCTCTTGTGGGCGGCGGGGCGATGAGCAGGGCTAGGAACCTGCTGCTGTACCAGCGAGTGCTGCGATCCTGATTGGCCGCCCATGGGACCGGAGTTATACTGGAATGTTCTTCCTCCAGTGGCCAATGGGCTCTGGACAGGGGGGCTGGCAATGGAAGAGGCAAAGGCACTGCCTGAAGGCTGAGGGTAAATGGCCTGCTGGAACTGGACCGGAGATGTTGAAACAGGGCTGGACAGACTTTGTACCACCTGGAAGCGTCGCACCATCCTAGGAGACTGTTGCGCCCCCGGACCCGCCAGTGGACTGGCAATCTGTGGGCAGAAGCTCATGGCCACAGCCTGTTGCAGGGTTGCGATAGCAGAGCTGGCTGGTGTTTGGCCTTGAGAGGTGAACACACTTCCATGCATGGACGGGGTCATGGACATGGCCCGAGGCCTCTGCAGGTCCACCTGTTTCACCATCTCCCGATCATATTTGACAATCTCCTGGATCATCTCATTCTCCCCGTTGTTGAAAACTCCTGAATTGAGGTCGTGCTGCACTTTGTGAATTAGGATCGAGTTCTTTTTGCCTGAATACAGGAGCAAAAGACGGAATCAGCATAGCTCAGGTAATCAATATCATCAGAATAAATTAATCAGGCTGTGATTTTGATTCGCTCAAGAGCATCACATGATACACCCCTGAACAAAAAGGGGAAATTGCAAGTGTTTGCATTTCACACTGGTGGGTCATAACTTGGCTGTAAGCAAAGATTCAAAATGCAAAAAGACGAAACAGGAGCCGGGACCCTAGGCAAAAATTCACAGAGGAACCCCTACTGACCTGGGACCTCAGCAAACCTCTGAAAATTATGGATTTTAAGACTTTGGAATTAATACCCAGTGCCATCACCTTCTAAATCTCCATTTTACAGACTTCGAAGACACAACGTAGATTCATCTCTAAAAAGAATGCTTCAGTCCCAACTATTAAGCTGAATAGTGCCTACAAATAAAACTTCATTTTAGCAAAGAAGAGAATCACTGAGGGAAAATGGTCAGATAAAAATGTTTTTAGACACAACTGCAAGACATTGTAGCATACCAAGATTGTATTATTATTTATATTTTTAAACAATGTTCATTTGAACCCAGGACCCAGTGGAGGTGGTGAGTGACAGGAGAATGGTGGCTAAGCTGTCATCCCTGTTGGACAACATCTACCACCCCATGCAGGAAACTCTGACAGCACTGAGCAGCTCCTTCAGTGGCGGGCTACTGCACCCACGATGTGGGAAGGAGAGGTTCAGAAGGTCTTTTCTTCCAACCACTGTCAGACTCTATAACAAAGACCTCGCAGCTGACCACACATACACAGACAAACACACACACTTGGGCACATTCTGTTAAATTGTTAACTGTTTAAATTGTAAATTTGTACATATATACAGATAAATATTTATCTTATCATTTTTTTGTGATGCTATTACCTCTGTTTTTGCTGCTATTACCTTCTGCTTCTGTCCCCTTTCTGCCGTGACAAGCGCAATTTCCCACTTGTGGGACTAATAAAGGTTTATCTTATCTTATCTTATCTTATTTGAACTGATTGAACTTCAATTACTATTATGTTTTTACACATCATTATATACATTCTTCGTGAATTGAGTATAAAATACAAAATACTTGTTTTTTAGTAAAGTGCTGAGTAGCTATCTATAAAAATCTCTTTCCTCATCATGTTTTATTTGCATTCCTGACTTTCCCCAGAGTGCGTTTCATCAATATTCATATACACACAGTCTGGTGTAGAAGCTCAGCCGTGTGTGTTTATGACACCATATTCACAGCTTGACGCGGGTTTCATGGCCCGTAGCCAAGCTCCCAGCTCCAGCGTCCTGCAGACAGAGGCGTTCAGCTGCCTGTGGTCTCCAGATCTTAGTGGTCAGATACATTCTCCAAGGGCCAGAGACACTGTGATGCTCTTCTAAAATACAGTGTTAATTGAATTTTATATTAAGAAATATATTATTTTTGGATTTATTAATTTTCCTGCCAAGTCTCATATTCAGACTCACATTACCCCCCTAGCCACTAGGGGCCAACTGTGATATTTTTCGGTTTCAGGGCTGAACGATTAAAAAAAATATCATATTGCAATTACTGAGATCTTACAATACGTGATATGATAACTGTCACTTGCTTGCCTATTAATAAAAATCATTCATTAAAATTATTACAATTAATAATTACTAATATTTTACATTACTGCAAGTGTAAATTTCCTAATATGGCAGCTTTATTAAAACTAAATAAATAAATTAATAGATAGATAAATAAATAAATAAATATGATTGTTTTCAAAAACTGGTACCACAGCAGCATTTACACATTGTGACATCACACATATGACTTGTAAAGTGTGTAGGGTGCTTTAAGAGAGCAGTGCCGTTTTACAGGGTGGGTGTGGCTTTTATGGAGTTACATTTGTGCCACATTCCAGCGAACGTGCACAGAAAATATCATCAAAAAATGGATCCTGTGCATTTTATTCATTTATTCTCTCACAAATTGCTGCTTTTTCCACAAAACCAACCAATACCAGACCAGAAGAAGTTAAATGTGATTGGCTGTTTCCTGTTGTTCTGGTCTGTTATTGGTTGAACACAGCGTGCAGAAGAACACAGAAGTGAGACACTGAGTGAGCGAGTTCATTGTGCTAAGTTCTTGTCTCTAGTGTTGGTTCTCCATCCTATGTGCCCCCTCCTCTGCCCATGTGTGCATTTGTATGTGTCCATTTGTACCCTAACTTATATATCAGTGTTGACTTTGGAGAGCCAATGGGCCTGTTTTCACCCATTCTGTGAACTGCACCCCTTGCTTTTTGACTCATTGATTGGTGCAGGCACACAAACTGTAGCCTAAATAATGTGAAGTTTGTCCAACAGCTTCAGCTGGCAGGATGACAATGGTGATGAAAAATTGTGCACAAAATGAAGGGGTATGATGCAGGTTCTTAACTCATAGCCCAAAAATTTGTCACAGTTTCATTTACATCAGTCATAAGACATTTACATATAGATTTAAATGTTTTGTATTTCCATTAGAAATAAGTGACATTGGTTTGATAGGTGAAGAACAGTCAGTATCCTAAACAATTCACAAAAAAACATCAATCAATGGTGGCTGCCATGGAAACAGCTGCCGGTAAGTACATGCTCTCTCTGTAAACGTCTAATCAGTAATGTGATCAGGTATGGCATCAGCAGAATGGGGTTGGGGGAGAGCAGGTCCGATAGCCCAATGTCTCCCTGGGCAACAAAAGCTTTTGAACATAAATATTGTACACACCTATCCGGTCCAGCCTGTCTATCGCCACCGTCTCGAAGGCTCGCCTCATCATAGGGTACTCCTCCAGCACTTCGTTGAAGTTGTCCACGGAGAGAGAGTACAGGCGGCAGTAGGTGTCGGCCCGTACACTCGCCGTGCGTCTCCCGCGGGTCAGCAAACAAATCTCTGAACAAGGGGACATGGACAAACAAGTTTTAAGACCATGCAAACTGTAACACGCAGACATCTACAGGGTCACAGAAAAGAGTCACATTATTACAATTATTAGATATCCACCCATATTAAAAATGCAGGGTGGGGGGGGGGGGGTGCTAATGGATAAACAAAAGCTGCTGATGGTGCTTCTGTTACACGTCTCCACCCTCCTGAGGTCAGATCACTCTGACAAAACCTGCAGGATCTTCATTCACTAATTTCTTCTCAGAGTAAAATGTTTAATTAGAGATAAAGGGGCAGTGGTGGCCTAGCGGTTAAGGAAGTGGCCCCGTAATCAGAAGGTTGCCGGTTCGAATCCTGATCCGCCAAGGTGCCACTGAGGTGCCACTGAGGCTGCCCACTGCTCACTAAGGATGACAAATTGACGAATTTCACTGTGCATCACAATGACAATCACTTCACTTCCCTTCATAAATGAGAGTAGGATTCATGCATTCTGATGGTTGGAGGAAACTCCACACAGAAAGCCAGGGTCTGGATTCAAACCACCAGCTTTGGAGGTGTGAGCCCACAGTCTTACCAGCAGCACCCCTGTTTGGTACATTTAGTTCTGGCTAAGGTTGCATAAGAAAACTACATTGTAATTTACTTTTACTGCTGGAACTTGTCCAGAGTCCATAATACTTGCATCTGACCTTTGGTAGATTGTTAAAATAATCACAAAGAGAATAACTGAGGGAAATGGATAGTAAAAAAAATAATAATAATTTTAGAAGTAAGTTTTTCTTTTCCAAAAACAAAAGCAAGGCCGCAGAAGCATAAAAGGTAATTTGACGAACAATTCAGTTGCCTTGCCGCACATGAACCCATAACCCAAACACGCACTCACACGGCGCTCTGGTGACTTTGAAGCATCAACATGGAAACTGCTCCTGTACAGACTCACAGCTACAGATGGAGCTGATTGAAGCGCATGCGCAGATCAACACCCCCTGGCCCCTGAGGGCATGTGCGGAGTGGATCGCTTCAATCAGCTCCATCTGAATCGGTACAGGAGCTCCGGGGGGGGGATGATCCGGGCATTCGCTCAGATTTTCATGTTATTTTATCGCAATCAACACGTTAAATGCCCACCCCTAATTATTATATATAAAATCAAACATTATTAATCTTAATTAACTACAGTAAAAATTCTACAATGACTGATCAACATTTGAATAGTGCGACAAAGCCGTGAGTCGTATGCTTTTGACCTTGAATACATTCACAGCCTGGTATCTGCTGAGGGATTTACAGTGTAGGAGATTAATGTAGCTCTCTCCTGTATCGGGACTCCTGCCTGCTGAGACATGACTAGGACTTAACCTTGGCCCTGTGATTCACCTGAAAACAAAAGGTTCTGCACTATGGTGGATTTTCTATACGGACAATTAGGTAAATCGTCCCTTCTCATGTGCTGTTTCTAGTATTAAAACATCCTTTAAACCATTCAGCACCAACCTCTACATTCTACAAAATCTATTGAATGTAGAGTGTATTAAGGCATTTAGTACTACACAGTATTTAAAATTATATTATAATAAAACTATCGAAATGGGGAAAATGGAATGGCACAGTGCACTATGCCAAAAGAAAACCATGCATAGCAGACCTTTAGGTACCATCTGAAATGAAGCTGTTGCAGTAGCTATGCTTGATAACATAATAAATTGCCATCACAGTCCTGTGCCACTAATTAGATTATATTAATTAGCCGCATGAATTCTGTATTTGTGACTCCAGTTTAGAGCCTGTGGCATATGCCGCTTCAAACTCGTCTGTACAGAAAAAAAACTACGACTTTTCCCCAAGAGTCAGTAAAAACAGCTGCAATTTTCTGGATCAACAGCATGAGGACCTCAGGCCATAATGTTGCTGAGAGTCAAAGAGGCAGTGGAGAGGAAGACGTTCACGAAACAAACAAACGTCTGGAGAGTATTTCTGATGATAATATCATCGCTCAGAGCTGTAACATAACCGGAAGCAGCAGGTGGCTTCGTACCTCCAAAGTAAGAGCCGTCCGACAGCTTCATGCCCATGTTGCCCTTGGTCAGCACGCTGACCACGCCGTGTTGAATGAAGTACATCTTCTTTCCTATCGTTCCCTCTCGGACGATGTAGTCCCCAGGCTGGAAGACCTCGAAGCGCAGCTTTGTCAGCATGGCAGTCACGAAGGTGGGATCAGCATTGGCAAAGAGAGGCATAGAAGCCACAAGCTTACGGCAGTTAAAGTTGACAATTTCCTGAGTGAAGAAAAGGTGCAACTGATAAGTCACATCAATGACCGCTGTTTTCATATTAAAAGCTACAGTTTTAAGTGTAAAACCTGGGGGCCCTTGCTCATTGTACCCGACAATACAGATATATTGAGTTTGGGTGTGATACAATAGACAGTGGCTCAACATTCCGTTCTTGAAGTTAATGTGTTTATAATGGATTTCGCAGAACATCTCCGAAATATCTTTATCTTCGATGTTTATCGGGTGCAGGGAAGGACAACGGTGAAATAATAATTTCACAGAAAATCTAACTGCTGAAAAAACATCATGATCGAAGGTGTCATAAGACAAAAAAGATGACCGTTGGAACTGGAGCATGGAGCAAGAGAGGAAGGTGGTTTGGTCTGATGAATCAAAATTACTGTTTGGTTATGGGGATGGCCAGATGCGTTGTTTGGAATGTGGAATGGATGCCCCATGGGAAATAATGTTTGACAGGTTGTAAACTGTGTGGGATTAAGATCTGTTTAACAGAATTTTTTTACCTCTCGCAGCGGCTCATTCAGCTCCTCCAAAATACTCTCCTCATCAAACATCTTCCCTTGGTACCGGTGCTCATAGTAATCGTGAATTTTCTGCCGGAAGTCAGCAGGGAGCTTGTGAAAGGACATATACTGCTCCACTTGTTTGTACTGGTGAGAGAAATATTGCGGAAGGAAGAAAGAGATGAATAAGTAAACACGTCCAGCAGTGATGACCAGCAAGCTTATGTGCTTCTTTCTAATAAAACTATTATTATCCATTTAATGAAAATGCAATACATCTTTTTTTTTTTTTCCCAAACAGAGGCTGAAAAGCGTAAAAGAAAAATATTATTATGCAAGACAAAATATGAAGCAGAGCATGGCGTGACTGCAAAAACTGATGAGAGATTCCTATCTTCTCTGGTGTATCAGGGAGACTGAGCATGCATTCAAATATAATTTTTCTCTCTCAAACAAAGAGAGAAAAATACTGCTGCCTCAGTCACGCTGGATATATTATGTATGCAATGATGAATCCTAAAAATGAAATACTTTTCTATATACACACACACACACTATTACACATCTGAAGAGTAACTAGGATTGTGGGTGATGTATTGTAGATGATTGTGTGGTGGTGGGCGTGGTCCTGCGTAGATCATGTTTATGATGTTCATGGGCTGTCAAGCAAAGAGAACTTTGAGGAGGAAACTGAGAAGGTTTTTTTAAAAATGTTTTTTAAAGCTCTCCAGTGAACGTTTTTTGGTTAAAAATCCACTGGATGAACATGCCTAGAAGTATTTTAAATTTCCTCCTAGTCCCCACCTGCCCTGAAATGAGGAAGCCGGTTGCATAAGTAGCTGTTCTATGGGGCGGTGAAGATGCGGCTCTGCTTGTTAATGGGCTCAGCTGTGACTCATCACTGCGGTGCGAGGACTGAGCGTGAGGGCTCAGGAGGTCAGGGGCCAATCCGGCTGCTCGTGACAAGGGGCCGCTGTCTACCACGACTAAAATAGAATATCCTGGCTCTGGACCGGCATGGCTGTCATTACAATTACATATTTGTAGTTAACATTTTATTTATATTTTAAATAAGCTTGAGTCACTTGGGGCAAAAATGTTTTGACTTAATCTCAAAAAGAAAAGAACCTTCCAGGTTCTTATCATCTAAAATATTTCATATTCACATATACAGGGTTCTTACACATTTTTACAAAAGAATTTCCATGACTTCAATTACTCTAAGGCAAATTGTCATGACCATATGTTCTCTGAAACCTCAGTGCAAATGTGAAAAAAGTCAAATTTACCAGAGAATTGTTAAAGTAAACTTATGACAATCCTGAACACCTTAACTTATAAGTTAAGTTTTTTTATACTTACATATAAAAAAATAAAAAAAAACATTAAAATGCAGCAGCAGGAAACTATGCTGCACCAACAACGACTTTACTTTTAAATAAATTTGTAACATGTTAGAGAAATGGAGTCAGATGGTACAAGTTCCTCATATACTCATCTACATCGTTTTTACTGCTGCACAACAGCAAATCAATTTAATGAGTTGTTCCTCAATGTGCTTAATGAAAATTAAATTGGAGAGCTGCAATGGTCAAAGGGTGGACATGCACAGTGACACATGCACTTAATGTATTTGCTTCACAACGGCTCAATGAACTTCGTTTTAAGCACACATCACACATTGGAGTCATTACTGACCCAAGGAAGCAGCCACCTTCACTGATTATTCAAAAAAAAAAAAAAAAAAAAAAAAAAAAAAAAAAAGACAAGGGGTTGTAAAGCTCTACATGCGATTCTGGAATAATAATTTTTAAAAAAAGTCATTCACAAACAAATTCTATGGCCTGCTCACACATATCTTCGCATGTGGAGTTCAATGGTGGGCACGGAATGTTTAGAAATGGTTGTACTGCGAAATGAAACAGTTTAATAGCATAATCCGATTCAATCCAATTATTCTTAATTACTTACAGTAGGATAAGTAAATTGCTTAAAGTCAGAAAGAGTCAGAAAAGACACTTCAGATTCATTATGAAAAAAAAAATCATAATAGGGGTCCTTTAAAAAGTGACTTTGTGAACCTTGTCTGCAATTTGTTGTGTCTTTACAAACTGTAAATCTATACATTGTGCATAATTTAATTATTACAAAACCAACAATGTACAACAAGACAAACTAATTAGGAAAAAAATGTTGAGCCACAATTTCTATGGGAGTGGCATCTTTGAGCATGGACAGGACAAACCCGAATGGTTGATGAGTGTGTATACTTATGTACATTATATACCCATTATCTTATCTTCACCCAACATCATGGAGGAACATCTCCGTCTCCAGGGAATACCTTCCAGAGGCGATTCCTTTTGGAAGAATAGTATCCATCCATCTTGCTTTGCAAAAAAGACAAGGAGCACTGAAGCTGTCCCAGAGTCTTTTTATTCCTAAACCTTTCTTAGACTGAAGGAAAGATTTGTGGACAGATAAGAGAACTAAAGACAGGGGAACATGAGCTGCCTGAGGCATTGAAATACTGCCACTATGAACAAGGATAGAGCTGGAAAAAAATTGTGCTTTTTGGAGAAATATATGCTTCCCTTTATAGCCAGGTGACTGCCCAGCTATGACAGCAGAGGCATGTCTCTGAGGTAGCCCTGTGTCTTCTGAGGCAGAAAGGTCCCCAAACACTACCGCAATCAGAATCCTCTGTGTCCCCACCGGCCAGCCCCCCCTGGGTATAAAATGTCATTTAGCAATTCTCTGACTAATCCTTGCACAGTAACCCTGGGTGGAGGTATGGACCAGTTCTTATCAGGATTACCCTGTATCATTCTGCATATACTAGTGGTTTTAATTAATCAATCCATCATATAGAAAGTTTTTTTTCTTCAGTTCCCACTATGTGCTCCCTACTGGACTATAGTCTGGGGGATGTTTTTTTTTTCTTTTTTAGTCTTTCCTCCTCGCTCCACATTTAATTCTGTTTTTCTCTGTTCTTCCTATATCCTCTGTCTTCCTGACCTGTCTACCCCCTGTAATGTGATGTGTATGGTCGGGCTGATGGCCATCTTATTTCGCTGGTACTAGTGACGTGATATATTGCAACGGCAATAAAGTGTTTCATCATCATCATGTTTCTTACATGTGGCAGTGGTGCCCTAGCGGTTAAGGAAGCGGCCTCGTAATCAGAAGGTTCCTGGTTCAAATCCCGATCCGCCAAGGTGCCACTGAGCAAAGCACCGTCCCCACACACTGCTCCCAGGGTGCCTGTCATGGCTGCCCACTGCTCAGTAATGGGGTTAAATGCAGAGGACACATTTAACTGTGTGCACCGTGCTGTGTTGCTGTGTATCACAATGACAATCATTTCACTTCACATACTGTATACAGTAAGAACATTGGACACCGGGCACAGCGCAGGGCACCACCCCACCCCCATAAAGTGCTTTGCACCCAACTGTAAAATCCAATAAACAATAAAAGAAGAGGAATTGAGGGAAAGCTATCATGGATCTCATAAACTTGCAGGAAGAAACACCAGAGGCAGTGAAGTGATTACAATTACAAAAGATGAGGTGTTAAAACAGAAAAGACACAATTATGATAAATAAATCTTATAAAAATAATAACATAATAAAGTAACAAACAGAGAAGAGAAATATCTAAAACTATAAATGGTGGGATATGGACTATGGATAAATCTATTTTAAAAAAATTAACAGAATAATGGATTAAAAACATTAGTTACAGTACTGAATTGTATGGAAAAAAAAAAAAACCATGAGCAGCTAAGCTAAAGTGAGTCTAATGATATGAGCAATGACAAGAACATTATTATTTTGAGTTCCTGCTTCATATCTGCATATTTATGCATTAAGATGAGCTGTTGTTCCACCTCAGCTTGATTTGCAACCTTCATGAAACATTGTCCCCCCGATACGGTAGTACAGGATCCAGCTATCGATTCTGGAACAGTCTGAACCAAACGTCCATCTGCTTATTATCAGGCAGGCATGGCACTGGAGCTGAAGCTTCACAGACAGCTCCTGGCTGTCAGATTCGAGCAGTACTGAGTCACTGTGTCTCCACAGGCCTAAAGTCACTTCTGATAGTGTATCAGAGAAGCAAAACACAGCGCCGAGCAACCATGGGGCAGGGGACATGTTCTCTGCATTCCTAGACTGGTTTATACAGAGCATGAGACAGAGGCTGACTCGGTTGCAAAGGTTTTATTTAAGGTTTTAGCTCAAATACAGCTAAGCACTTCAGTTTTACACAAAAAAAACTTATGTTTTCCATAGTGGAGGGTCAAGGTCATGTTAATACAGTCTATACATTGTAGATAAAATAAGAAATATGATCTATATTAAATAAACATGTACTAATAAATATATCCTGTCCCAACTGCTGATACAAATCCTAGAGGAAATGTACATGGAATCAATTCGTTTAGGTCATAGGGCATCCAGAGCAATAATCTCTGACCTATAGAGGTCACTCAGTGACTGACCCTGTAGGCTTGGATGTAAACATGAACTCTCGGTCTCATAATTCATTTTTCACAGTGTCCATCAGTTAGAATAAGCCCTATAAATAGCTCAGCTCTTACATATTGCGTTTTCTAATCCAGTCTGCCTCTCTGACCGTTCGTACTCTGACAAATGATCGTGATGGGATTTGAAGAAAAAAAAAGGATGCACAACCCTGAGCCAGTCCATCCATCTGCCAGAAGACCCTGAATTAACCAGTCATGATTTTGAGTGTATTATCTATCATGCCAAGCTTTGATGCTATTCCTTGCGAGTCAATACTACTCAATAGATCTAAATCCCCAGAGTTCAGGCATCCTTTAAATCATCAGCAAGTTCTTTCTGAAGTGTGCATATGTATTTGAATGTTTTGTTGTTGTTGTCTGGTGATGCATAAGCACTGACACAATGAGTATTTTGTAAAATTGCATTGCACATTTAGGAGTTGACAGTGGGGCCATTGAGCTGATGGATTACATGTGAAGACCAAGCCTTCTCTGAAAGGCCATTAAATAATGGCAGACGGCACGCCACTCTGCCATCCTCTGGTAGGCCCTCTGTCAAGCCGCAGTCAGGAACAGTGGCATGTAATGGAGGCTCAGTGACCTTCAGGAGGACACCGCACGAGCTGCTGCCTCTTCTCCTGGCTAACAGAGTCGGCCCAGAGGGCAGGCCCGGCCCCTGTCCTGCTCGGAAGCCCCTGAGCTTCCCGTTTAACCCCCCGGCTACAGTCACAGTCGGTTCCATCAGTTTTAGGGACTAGCCAGACTCGATCAGAGTTTAAAGACACGGCCCAGTGTGTGTGTGTGTGGGTGTGTGTGTGTGTGTGTGTGTGTGTGTGTGTGGGTGGATGTTTGGGACTTTTTGGCTTTGTCTGAGCCACTGCCAAAAATCTTGTGCAGGAATATAAACAGCACTCGCACACTGAACCATAACCAGATACCGCATTGAATATTTGTATGCACCGCTGCAGAACGTGTCAACAGTCATTTTTTAGCTTGGTAACAAGCCACCACGACAACGATTCGATTCCGAGCCTGGTTCAAAATCTCTGTCTAGTGGGGAAAAAAGCATCTGTTTGCATCGTCTCTTGGAAACTAAACTTCATGCCCCCTCATGAGTGCTTATGTTATCTTGTACAAAGAAGCCCCTCTGCCAAGAGGGTCAAAACCCAATTGTTGTCGCTATCACCGTTAGAGGTTTCAGAGCTGGGTAGGACAGAATTTAATGGTTAGTAAAGAGAGAAAAACAGCACGAGCGGCCGTGAGAGACCCTGGTTTCGCCTCTGCATCATTCCAGGTCCTATGTGATGGACCTGTTGCAAGCGTGCGTCATGTCGGGAGTCAAACACAATCCTCTTTACCTCATCAAGTAAAAATCCAGACACCGAGAGGCCAGTCATTCGGTGCTAATCGGCTGTTTGACCCGGTGAGACTTACACACCTCGACTGGCCGCTTTTAACACAAGTGATGTCGTTTCCATCTCGGCCTCACTCTCACTCTCACTAATGTAAACTGATAGCAGGCCTACAGGAAAAGATTACATTAGAAGCCACTTTCCTTTTTACTTACGCCTGAGACAGACTCAACTAAACAAGAAATGCAATCTACGGCCTAACCTGCTTTCCTTCAAGGTCAAAAGGCGAGCTGGAAAATGAGAAGATCAGAGTGTCTGGATTGAAATGGGGGAGCTCCTAATCAGCAAAATGGTATCTGACAGGGCTGGGAGTCACAGGCACTCGTAAACACATGCCAGATGCCACAATTACGAGAACAAAGCCTCATTAATAACTGAAGTGGGTGGTCCTCGTGACAGGCTGCAAAAGACCACAACAAATTCTGAGCGCCGTTCAGATGTAAGCGAAACGGTGGAGGGGTCACGGTGGCCCAGGCTCATGGGAGGCTCACCTTCTCCTGGTACTGGCGGCGCGAGGAGTCCAGCGACTGGATCAGGGCGGTGGCGTGGCCGATGAACATGGCGTAGCACGTGGCGCCCACGATCATGCTCAGCATGGTCAGCCAGATATCCGACATGCTCTCCGGTGCCTGCCGGCCATAGCCGATGCACAGCATGTGGCTCATGGCCTTGAAGAGAGCGAACGAGTACAACTCGGTCCACGAATCATTCTGCAAAAGAGAAGGAGGGGGAAAGAGGGGTTAGAAAAATCCGAGGGGGAGGGGGAAAGAGCGGCCGACAGGAGACAGTGAAAGAAAAGAAAAGGAAGAAGGGAGTAGATTAGCAGGCATATCATGTCATAGTTCTAAGTTTTGGAAACCCCACCACTTTTCTGCAGAACTGGGTCTGATCTGGGTCTCTGCCCTAACGTGCTGCGCTGGGGTCATCTGAGCCTGATTTTTCCTAGACACAAACACACACAGCTGGCCATGATGTCTGAAAATCCCTCCATCTATGTTGGCCTTTCCAAGCAGAATGTGCGGTGGGCACCGAGGGCTCTATGATTGTGGTGGGGAGAGGGGAGAGGGGCGGGAATGGCGGGAATGGCAGCAGGCAGGTAATCGGAGATTAGCATGCCTGGCCTCAGCAGCAGGGGCGGAAGCACCTCTGGGCCGTGACAGGGGGCAGAGTGGACCGGTCCCCTTTTCATCCACCACCATGCTGGGCACAGAGTGCACCCGACGGGCAAAAACAGCCCCATCCAATTACGGGCCGCCCAGAGGACACAAACTGTAATGTACACACAGCACACTCTGGCAGACAAAAGTAAAGACAAACACATACTATCCAGACACACAGTTCACAGTCTTCCTTTCCTCCCTATATGCTGGGAACGCTGGGAGCAAAAACCAAAAAAAAAAAAAGGTGGGTGTTTAGGCATTCCACCTTCAAAACCTCTCCGCCCTGCATTAACGCAGCAGCCTGCTTTAATGCAGGTCCACCGGCTAGTCATCTACCTTCATGTTGCGGAAACAAAAATGAATGGATCAATTCAGTTAATATAGCATGCATGGAAACAGAAAGTTTCCTGGTCTTAATGCCTGAATGGCCTGAATATATAATGACCAACGCAACCAACTGCATACACACACACGCAGCCCTTTTTCAAGACTGATCATAACACTCAACGAGCACCATCTTTCAGAATTCCATTTTTGTTAACACACCCATCTTTCTCAGATTACATTAATTTTTTGGAACCCAAAAACACAAACATTATGTATCAATGGACATTGAAGCAACATACAGTACATTACGGTTCAAAAGTATTTTTTGCTGGTATTAAAAATACCAAATTACTGGAAATGTTTGTTAATGATGGAATATTTGCATACTTGTAGAGAGGAACTTTATCAGTCTTGACTTCCAATAGAATGCTGTGTTCATTAACCCAAGTCTGTCAC
This sequence comes from Denticeps clupeoides, assembly GCF_900700375.1. Lineage (NCBI taxonomy): Eukaryota > Metazoa > Chordata > Actinopteri > Clupeiformes > Denticipitidae > Denticeps > Denticeps clupeoides. The sequence continues at coordinate 12,848,352 of NC_041719.1, read as the reverse complement.
TTTAATAGCCTCAATCATTATTAGAAAAAACTTTCCATGGTCTTAGTAGAGCTGAAAACAGTTGCACAGATTTATAAAAGCAATAAAACTGGCCAAATTCACACTATTACAGTATCTAATGCATCAGCAGATGTGGGTTCAATATTTCAAATGTCTTTCTTTCAAAATTTGTCAAACATTAATTTTTTTTGTTTATAAAGCGCGCATATATCCACACAGGTATTCGTAGGGCTATGACAGTGAGAAAATCATATATAATCACTGTCAGGTGTTTTAATATGTTGGCCAAGCCTGCCAGTCTGAGGTCTCTTCACTAATAATGGCCAATAATGGCACTCAGGAGGTGGATGTATTCCAGTGAGAACATTTTTTGGCACGTCTGTAAATATATAGGCTTATCCAGGGTTTAGAGAATATATTTTCTGGATTGCCTAAATGTGTTGAATTCACCGCATTCACTCTACATGACACAGACCCAGCATTAGGCACAGTGGATTTCATCTGACTTCACTCCCCACCACAGCATAATCCATTTAAACAAAGCTCACTGCTGCACACTCAGGCTGTATAATGACATAATCAAAGATTAATCGGCATTTGTTCCAGACTCCTGGAGGTGGAAACGGCAGGGATAGCTTGGATTCATGTCACTGTCTGTTCTCTAGCTGTGGGTTTGCAGCTTTTTGTTTAACTGCCCTAGACTTGGCAAGGGGTATGGCAGAGATTTGCACCAGGATTGGGGGGGTGCACGCAGAACTCAGGCCAAAGAGCTGCAGAGGCTTGCTTGCATCTGAGCAGCCAATATCACCAGAGAGCGGAGCTTTCCCATTCATCTTATGGGTATTGACTGGGCAGTGTGATGCTACAACGAGTCCCAGTAATTCCAATTACATAACGTCTGAGAGGAGCGCTCTGATCTGACCAACACAGGAGGCAAGTGACTTGACCAGGGGTCATTGATGTTATTGTATATTGACCGATCGGAAAGGATGAGAGGTTTTAGTCTAATTCCACCAAGCTGGGCATTTTCATCTCCAGTAGCTTATTTTCAATGAAACCACGTCACCAGCAGGAAACATTAATTAAATTGCATTAACATTAATTAAATGCATTAAAAGTCCACAAATCCCTCATTTCCCAGTTTCACCTGGTTAGTTGGAAAGAATGTGTCTAGGGTGGTGTGGAGACAGATCATTTATCACTGCGACTCTCTCTGTTGAAGCCGTATGCCTCTTGAGAGTTTGTGACCTTGATTGATGGCAGATGACTGCTGAAAGGAATAGGACTGGCTGATGTCAGAAAACGAGAGCGTGGGGGTCCCTAGATGAAGAACGTCTGTAAAGAAGAGTAGGTATGGGCCATTACATATGATTAAGCACATCGGTTTCATTTATGGAAACATGACATTTTAGACTTCCTGAACCCCACATGTGCTTCAGTAATGTTTGAAATATGATGCTGTTGTCCAACACAGACTGAGTTAAAAAAAAAAACAAAAAAAAAAACACATATGAATGTTAAAACCCACATATCTGTAGGGTGGTAGTAGCCTAGTGGGTAACACACTCACCTATGAACCAGAAGACCCAGGTTCAAATCCCACTTACTACCATTGTGTCCCTGAGAAAGACACTTAACCCTGAGTTGCTCTGGATAAGGGTGTCTGATAAATGCTGTAAATGTAAATGTAGCAGCTATGGACTACAGGAAATATAACAGTAAAGGGCAGAAAGTGACAAGGGTGTCACCAAAGACCTGGTACCTGGCAACAGGTAACGAATGAGGTGAATGAAGTGAGTGCAGCAAACAAGATGGTGCCTGAAATAAAAAATTGCAGCGCATCGATATAGAGTGCCTGCTACTGGAGGCGGTGAGGGCACTTGGGAGCTGACACCTTTGGAAACCTGAATGGTCTCAATACTGGTGTAAACAGGTGTGAAGTGAGTGAGTGAAGTGATTGTCATTGCCATTGTGATACACAGCAGCACAGCACACGGTGCACACCACTGTGATAAAGAGGGAGACATAGACAAAGAAAAATTGCTATAATGATGCTCACGCCCGTGCGATCAGCAGAGGACACATTTCAGTGTTTCACAATCACTTCACTTTACACCCATTTGCCATTTTTCAACCGCCTGTGTGATGTGATGACCTGAACGGGTGCTGATCACTCCCAGCTGACACTAATTTGGCATAAGTGATCAGGATCCGTTTCAAAACTGCATGCAGCAGCCAGTAGTTTCTACAGCATTAATGTGGACACCCCTCTAAGTTCCTTATGTTGAGTGACACGGCGAAAGGTTGCTTTGTGTTTAGTGCTGTTTTCTTTTTGGCCATCATGCCTTTTGTTTATTTCGCGTTTAAATAAATATTATTTTTCTTCAAAATGAGGACCTTCTGGGTGTTCTTCCCCATTAATAATAATTTTATTAATAATAATAATCCCAATAATCTCTCCCATGTCAACAGAAAACAGAGTGCAGCTTCTGTTGATGTGTTCTGAACTGGGGTTTGGGTGCCCTGTGACCGTAACCATGCCCAGGTCTGTGGGCGGGGCTGGAAAGGGATGCACCAGCAGGGGCGGCACAGCTCACCGACTTGATCCACAGTGGCCACCATATGGTCACTGCTAGTGCCACACACCTTCTTTGCCAAACAGCATTCGGCTACACCCTAACCTCAACTCCAGTTTGGCCCTGATTCAGTCCTCAAATAAATATTGTACCATGCCAGCGCTATTTTTATTTTTCCCAAACACATCTGCCTGAGTGCAAAGTCTGGGCGAGGTGCTTTTTGAGAACACTGTCTAGGAAAAAAGGCAAAGCAGAGAAGGCAAATGAGGTCAGGGATCTGCCGCTGCTGCTGACTCTCTTACTTCTCTCATTTATAATCACTTTAACCCAATTAAATTACACCTCTGTCTAATTATCTCCGAATTTGTAACGTTAATAAGAATTACCATGATATTCATCGGGACCTTTACTAATCCTTCAAAAGCATGCTTTTTCTTTTTTGATGGGTAAAACCAAGCACAATACATAGCGTACAAAAAAGTTATAACTGAAGGAAAATATTAGATCAAAATAGAAAGGACCGCACTTACCACCATCTTGTTAAGAGACACCCAGCAGTCGGCGGGGAAGTCCTGCAGCATGGGTACAAGGAACTGAAGGCAGCCGTCCCAGTGGCACAGCAGCAGCATCATGCCAATAAGGTTAAAGATCCGCATCACGGCACTGGCCAGGTCATAGGTCATATGGAAGATCTGTCAAATCAGAGACAGAAAAAAAAAAAAGGATGTTGGTGTGACCGCGACAAACATTCAGATGCTTATGTAGTAAAAATGAGTTTTCATTCAAAATTCTGTTTGAAATGTTCATATTGGAATATGAGACGAGAACGTTCAAAAACACATCCAGTTTAATTCTATTTTGGCATGTGATAGTTCTCTGTATTGTAATCACGTTTGGAGGCGAAATGAAATGAGTGGTTAAACTCAGAATGCATTTTGCATGAGGATGCCCGGCTTCAGGAAAGCCCCAAATGTACATCCTTTGAAAACATTAGCCTTATTAAAATCTCCTTCATTAGTGAGGCAGAGCTGCAGAGCTCATTAGCTGATATGAATTCTAATAAGCCAAACGAGATTATTTCACGATTTTTGTCAGTAAACAGAAAAGACACAACCAGCGTGGTTTTTGTCACTCCTAAATCTGGCCCTAATGAGGAGAGAAGGGAGGGCACTGGGAGGACAGGCCTGTGAATGTGCCACAGTTTGGGTGTGTGTGTTTTAAAAAAAAGCCCAACAGGAGGGTGCGCACTACCTTCAAACAGAGAAACAAAGCTTTCTGCACCTGAGACAAGCCAAGTGTCCTATATAAGAACTAGGCCATAAATATTATCAGAAGAAGATGGTGATGGGCTCAGATTTCAGAGTGGTTTTTCTGTGATGCAGCAAGCACTTGGAACATGAGTAAGCAAGAAGTTGAACACTTCATTTAAGCAGATCAGTAGACGTTTTAGTCAGTCCAAGATTCCAGCCGTTTAATAGTGGTGTACATGTGCAAGGCAGCGGCTTGTTTGAGAGTGTAAGGGTGAGGAACACACACACACACCCTTCTTTCACACCCTTCTGTCTCCACAGCAATGGGCTAAAAAAAATCCTCCTCTCCACCAAAGTGTTGACGCTGAGGGTCAACCGTTAAGCTGTGACTTGTTCCAGAATCAAACAATCAAACACCTTCTCTAATAGGCCTAGAAAAGCATCAGGGTGCATCAGTAAACTGGGCCTGTTCTCTCTGCCTCTCTCTCTCTCTCCCTATATATGTATGTGTGTGTGTGTGTGTGTGTGTGTGTGGGTGATAAAGGTATTGTTTTATTAACATCATAAGCATTGTGATATTGCCTGTTAAAGGAAACACTGAGGTGCACTGACTCAACAGGATCTGTGTTATATTGTGACTTGACATCTGTAAGATGTAAATGGTGGCTGTATCTAGCAAAACATTTTACTACAAAGATGCATTAATTATGTGCTGGTGGCTTCCGAAATGTGATTCGTATTTTAATAAAAACCATCTTGTTGTTTTTTGGTCAAATATGTTTCATTGTGGCCACATGGTCATATTGGAAATTTAAAATTAGGAAGTAAAAATGAAATGAAATAACAGAGATTTCATATGTGATGTCTGCTCACACACCCCCATACAAAAGGGATCTTGGAAGAGTAGAGATGGCCTGTACTATGCTTGGGAGTGTGAGGTATAGACAGCAGAATTCTCCATAATAAGAAATGGGTGCATGAGAGCTGTCAATCATCCCTCTCGTTTAGAAGTTGTCAGAAATATGTACACACCAACAAAAAGGGCTGAGTGGGTACTGTAAATCCACAACACATCCCTGATGTGACGTTAACGTCTAGTGCCTCAAAAAAAAGAAAATGGCACACACAGGCTTGATATATAATTGACATTACCGGCAGAAATTGTGTAATGCTCCCATTAAAGTAATCCTACACTTTAAGACAGAGCAGAGGGGACCTGGGTTCCTGAGGACAATCTGATCAAGAACAACAGCCTCCAGGGATTGGAATGAAAATGAAGAAAAGACGAAAGCCCAGAAACATCCTCTGTAAATGTGGCAGTGGACAGTGTGTGTGTGTGTGTGTGTGTGTGGAGGGGGACTGTCCTCTTGAGGAAATTGCTCTGTGTGTTCCGGGCCCTTGTCCCTGAAAAAACGCCTATCACGGGCCACCTCGCACGAGATCAGAGCTGGTATGCTGGAGCACACAGGCTCGCTTAATTCGTTCCCGCATCAGAGTCGGCAGAGTCTCGGGGAGAATTTCCTGCTTCTCCCCGGCTGGAACGGTTAGAATTACCCCGACCCCGGTTTCCTGAGTGTATATTACTTTCCGCCATATTACATCCTTCCACGTGTCTCGCTTACTGATGAAACTCTGCAGATCATGATCACTGTCAAACTGCACAAATCTAATAGACTCCGAACAGATGATATTGTAGTGGTCCGCTTGTTAGGTTCCGGTACAACCGTAAGCCAGCGTGTCAGCAGGCCCAGTACCTCTGCGTGATATCTTTTTATTAGAGTAAACCGCTGCCAGCAGCGTAAACGTCGAGCGCGGTGTTCCTCGCTTGTCAGGTCTCAGTGTGATTTCGGGCGTACGGTAGAGCCAAGGTTAACCAGAGCGGTAATAAATCTGGCTTCGGAGGGCCTCGTTGTCCCTGACACAGGCCTTCTGTAAAGTGAGCAGTAGTTAATGCTAACCATCCAAAAACGTAACTAGCGTTCGGGAGTTATGTGGTCAATATGATTTCATGGTTATACGGTAACATTTAATGGTTTGGCTTACCGAACCTTATGGGGCAGTGGTGGCCTAGCGGTTAAGGAAGCGGCCCCGTAATCAGAAGGTTGCCGGTTCGAATCCCGATCTGCCAAGGTGCCACTGAGGTGCCACTGAGAAAATCACCGTCCCCACACACCCTCCCAGGGCACCCTCACTCAGGGTGATTGGTTAAATGCAGAGGACAAATTTCACTGTGTGCACCGTGTGCTGTGCTGCTGTGTATCACATGTGACAATCACTTCACTACAAAAACACACTTGTATGGAGGTGTAAGACCAGGAAGAAGTCCAACTGTGAGAGGTTAAACTCTCGGGTTCTCCCAGAACACCGAATTGTGTACCACTAGGTGTACTGGCATTACCTCTTCCCACTGATGGATGTAGCGGATGAGTCTCGAGAGACGTAGCAGCCGAAGAAGACTCAGAATCTTGGTGAACCTCACGATCCGCAACGCCCTGGCCGTCTTGTAAACCTCAGAGTCAATGCCCTTCTCCACTATCAGAAATATATAATCCACAGGAATGGAAGAGACGAAGTCCACCACAAACCAGGTCCTCAGGTACTTCTTCTTTATCAAGGTGGGGTCTAGTATAATCTCGGTGTTGTCCTCGTACACAATGCCAGTGCGAAAGTTCAGAACCAGGTCCATGAGGAAGAAGGTATCAGACACCACGTTAAAGACAATCCATGGCGTGGTGGTCTCATCCTTGAAAAATGTGATGCCCACAGGAATGATAATTAGGTTGCCAACCATGAACATGAGCATTGTGAAATCCCAGTAGAACCTGAAGGGTGTTGAGAAGAAGAGGAAGGTGTGAGTAAGATAACAACATGCCAATATGGATAATGATACCTAAAATACCACCAGCATGGCTAGGCTGTCAGTTGTAGTTCTTAATAGTTAAATTTTAAAAAATGAATCTGCAAGATGCTGGAAGCGAGTTTTAGTTGGCCTTAGGTGGTCTTAGTAGCTAAACACACACACACATATATATATTTTTTTTTTTTTCCTATGCAAGGCAAATTTTGTACAGTCTATATACTGACTGACTGATATGGTGTGTACTGTTTTACGTTATTTGTACTGTATGCTTATTATTTGTTCGTTGTTAACTTTTAATAGTCACCTGGACTTCACATAAAAATTTGCCTTGGGCTAACTTTGGTAGAGTAGCAGGGCAATACAAACACATAAATATGTATAACCTACTAACCTAAAAATGTAAACTATGAGGATAGCTGGTGACACAACGCGGCATGAAATGGTCAAAACTGCCTTGTCAACCATCTTTGAAGAAACCAGTGAAATGTGAGCAATACAGAGTCGAATATACAACGTAAATATTCTCCAAACGCCCGAAGGGTTTTTGCAGAAACCCCCCGGTATTAAAACAAGGACGTAAAACGACATGTGTGGGTTTGTAGCGGCTCTGCCAGACACGTGGTGACAGGCGCGGTGTCGCCCGCCGCCGCTTTCATTCATGTCGCAGCTAAAACGCCGCTTCTTGGCTTTTTTAAAAATGATTTATCGGACTCGCTGCGACGGGACGACACCCCGAACTACGGAGCGCAGGCGAGGCGAGCTTTTGCTTTCTTCACGCATGCATCTTTCCGCCCCGTGTCACACTCGTGCCCCCCGCAAGGTCACGGCAAGGTCACGCCGGAGCGACAACAAAGGCGGAATATCGTGAAAAAAAAGTGTCGAAGTGCCGGCGGTCAGGAGGGGTCCGCGATGGAACCACTGCCCACGGAGGCCAGCTCACGTCTGGCGTGTCATGTGCCGGCAAGACGATGACGAACTTTCCAACTGTGATATTGCTTTATTGTAGAAATCAAATTGTCGTGGTTTCTATACAATTCGTGTGTTAAATGAGCACGCGTGGCTAGATTTTGTAGGGAAATGCGTGGCACGCTTCATAGGGGTGGCAGCATTTGAACGGACTTCACTTCCCATCAACCCCCTGCGAAGCAAAGTCAATAATTGTCCGTGGAGAGTGAACAGGTTGCACACTAAACACGCGAAACTGTGAATATTCCTCTTTGATAATATTTTTTTTGTATAACTACCGGATTCAGTGGGTTTTTTTTGTTGTTGGGGTTTGGCACAATGGCAAAGGAGGGGCGTTGACCTCTTGGAAACGGTCGACGGTAAGTTACGTGTTAATTTTTTTTTAATTCCAGTGATATCTCTCGTCTTCGATCTGGGACGATTACAGAAGCTCCTTTTTACGCCCCGGGTAAAAAAAAAAGTGTTCACCTCTCGTGGACCGTGAAAAGCATCCCCGTGGCCTCTGAAAACTATGCATATGAGCCTGTTTTTTTTTTTTTTTTTTTTAATTATTATTCTCATCAATCGAAACCAGGTGCACACGCTATTAACTTCCATGCGTGGATCCGGCTCGGTTCTTTACGTTTTTATGCCTCGTACCTGAAATCGCTGTACGGATGGATAATCCAGTTCCCGGCCGATTTTACGCGCTCCTGCTCCTTTTCCACCGCTTTCTGGCTGCCGAACATGCGCAGAGAAAACTTGTTAACTCCGGGCTGCAGCATGGCGCTGAACTGGCGCTGCATGTAAGTTCGATTGTCCCTCGGCTCGCCGTCCTCCTCCACGATCTGGGCGCCATCGTCCGTCTTGGAAAAGGCGACGGAATTCCTGGGATTCTGCTGGATCTGGGAGGCCTTCCTGCTGGGCGCGTTGGAGAAGGAAACTCTGGACTCCCTTTTCTCCGGGCCGGCGTGGCCGGCAGGTGTGCTCTCGGCGCCGGACGCGTGGTCCATGGCGGCGGCGACAGTTGGCTTCTCCTCGTCGCCGGGTGCGACCGATCCACCTGTCTGCTTCACCTGCTCGGGAACCGGACCGACGGCGCTTCTAACGCGAGCCCCGTTTCGGTCGCATGTCATGCCGGTGGCGTCCACGTCCACTCCGCCCCAGATGCCGCGCCAGGCAGCATCCTCCTGCGTGAGCAGCGCCGAAGTAACGGGGCGCGGAGTCCCTGCCAGGCGGTGGAGCGCTGCTGCTGCTCCCCCTCCTGGTGCGAGTATCCTCACACCCAGACTGGCCTCCTCCTCCTCCTCATCTTCATCAGACGTCCCGGGGAGAACACGGAGGCAGACACACCAGCCGTGTTGCTATGGCTGCGATGCGCATCCCCCACCTCACTCTTAAAGTGAAGTGATGCACAGCACACGGTGCACACAGTGAAATGTGTCCTCTGCATTTAACCCATCACCCTTGGTGAGCAGTGGGCAGCCATGACAGGCGCCTGGGGAGCAGCGTGTGGGGATGGTGCACCTCAACGGATCGGGATTCAAACCAGCAACCTTCTGATTACGGGGCGGCTTCCTTAACCGCTAGGCCACCACTGCCACACAACTGTAGAGATCTGGGCTCCACAAGATCTTCGAAGAGCCCTTTGGTATTTTGAGTTATGAGGGGGACAGGGATGTGGGCGACCTGGTGTTCCTTGAACCATTCCTGAACTGGTTTTTGTTTATCCTGCAGGAAGAGACCCCACTGCAATCATGGAAATCTCCCCACTGTCCCGTACCGGGAGGTCCAAGCACACACTGTCTCTTGAAGATTGTGTAATGAAGAAGGTATGATGTAAGCAGTGTGGTTTTCACCATTCCAAGAACAGGAATGTGAAACACCAGCCATAGCCAAGCCATCAGGCGTCCTTTCATGGGCCATTATTTTGGAGATGCTACACACGGCAGACCCGAACACTGGTAATGCGGGGAAGTGTGTCGAGATGGTTAAACTGCTGGTTTGCTCATTTGACACCATAACCATGTTGGTGAGCTCATGTCTGGCTTATTTGAGTAATGTAACTGTTAGCAGAAAGTGAAGTAAATGGTTTATACTGACCTTAATTAAGATTAAGGTCATGTGTCTATTATGGCTTAATTAAATTGGCTGTGTTTTCTATGCTGGCCTTGCCGGTTGAATGAGTTTAAATTGAATAATTTCTAAAATATTTTCCAAAACTATCTTATAAAAAAAACCCAAGTCTTAATTACATGAACAAGATACTATTTTGTGAGCTTTCTTGTACCTTTACACTGATATGCGTTTATATGAAGAAAAAGGAACAAATGGCTCCATCTAGTGCTTGTTGTAGCTTGCCAAGACATAATTGCAGGGGGCACTGTTGGTAGCACAGCCTTTACAAAATGTGTGACAAATATAGATGAATATCAGTTTAATCACTGCCAAATCTTTACTGATTTACTGTGTTTCTTTACTGATTTACTGTATTTGCCAATATTGATAGTCAACATTTTAAAGGACTTGGGAGTTCAGTGCTTTATGAATGGACAGAGAGAGAACTTGTGGGATGTGAGTTCCACCCATAATAAAAATATGAAATCACTACAGTAATTAACAAAACTAGGTTCTTCCATTCTACTTTTTTTTTTTTAATCCCAGCTTTGCTATATGAAATGTGTATGACAATTAAACAATAAAATCAGCAATAATTTCACAAGACATCAAATCAAACCTTTATTTCAGATTGTGCAAGTAAGTACATTGAAAATGTTTAAACTTTGCTATGGTTGCTTGGAGGCAAAATAATTTATACATCTAATGTCTTAATATTTTATAACTTTAAGCTTTAAAAAGGTACACACCCAATCACAATATTTATGGCTAAAGTATAACTTCTGAACGTCCTACAGGAAAAAGCAAGCAAGCAGGACAAAAGTATTCACTAAATGGAATTAAGTTAACTGCCTTTCACCAATGGCCTCCAACAGACAAATAAACTATTGCAATGAACTTTTAGATGCCCCAGAGGAACACAAGCCACCGATGGTTTCTTGGTCCTAACAGATCTAACAAATATGATATAGTGTCTTCAGACTGGGCCTATTTTAAAGCATTTATATAGAATAAAAATGACACTTGTCTATGTTCAAACAGTGCAGCGATAACTGCCAATCCTGTTCCAGGAAGCCCCCTGGCAGTGTTTCCCTTCTAACAACCTAATAAATGTAGGTGTAAGTTGAAAGTACACAAGCTTGAAACTAAAACATTATCAGAAGGGGCATCCGTGAACAGGATATCGGAACCCTGACAGAGTAAAACAGTGTTTCCTGTTATGGTGAGAGCTGAAGTTTTTAATCAGAGCAATTTTATCTAAAAAAAAAAAAAAAAAAATTAAGTAAAACATGGACAGGTATTAAGGCTTAAGATTAAACTGCTGCCAAATGTCAACAAATACTATTCATCTTTATAGCTAGTGTAGGTGCTTATCGTACCTGGCCACAGCTTTAAAAGAAGAGGTTGTTTTAGACTGGAGACACATCATGGACACTGAGGCTTCCACATTGTAGCAGTGTTACAATTGTTAATGAAGAATTGTGAGGGAAGGGAACAGAACCATGACTGGAACATTCCCACGAGGGTGAGGGGGAAAAAAAAGTTCACTAAGAAACACACAACGATTCATTTATACAATCATGCAAATGTCCCCCATTTAACAACTGCTGGCAGAACAATATGTGGAGTCTTCATCCCAACCCAATCTACACATTTACACTTTAGCTGAAAAAGAGAATTTAAAAAAACAAAAAAAAAAATAATAAACTCAACTGTGTGCTAGTCAGTAATTTTAACCCCCTTTAAAATCTTGAAGAGTAGTCTCTGGGTGGAGGGGGTCTAATGGAAAAGGACAAAAGAAAAGTTAATTAGTGCATAATCAGCTAAAAGCCATAGAGGTGAAAGATCACACGCCCACCTTCTACTGGGTCTCAGTTAGAGTTCCTTTGCCTGATATTTTTGTCTTTGTGGTTTGTGGCTGCATTGGTTTTCCTATTTATATATATATAAAAAAAAAACAAAAAAAAAAAAAAACATAAGATTTAAAAGCAACTCTCCCATCTTTACATACACTCAAGTGGTTAAATAAATACTACTTACAAAGGTGCAGATCCTGAGTCATCATCTGTTTTCACATGAAGAAAAAAGAAAAATTGAGTTAAAAAAAAAAAAAGAAGACTAGTCAACTTTAAAGCAATATTGACCCCATTTCCCACCAAAAGTCTTTGGTTTTAGTAACTCCCTAATCATGAGAGGCTGTTAGTGTTAGAAACATATATACATATCCCAGGAAGTTCTGAAGAGTAGTTACTTTAAAAATGTTTAGAACAATCCACGATCTGCAAACATACTCTGTGGACAGAGACTTAATCAGGGAAAGCATTTAAAAGTAAAATAAAAAGGGTGCTATAGGGTTTATAAGGTTATAAAATTTACAGTATATTGAAGCATTACAAGTTTACCCTGTTATATCCCTGTTTAAAATCAATAAAAATATTGTTGGAAAAAGTCAAATAAAAGTGGCATGAATGAATGAATGAATAAATAAATAGATAAAATGGCAGCACTTAAACACACATTAAAACAAGCTGCTATTGGGCTAGCAGTGACGTCTCGGGATGCTTTCTATCCACATTTTTCAGAGGCACGGTGCTGCCACTGGACTAACAGCCATCGCGGATTGTTGCTTTAAGGGATAACAAAAGCCTTCAAGAGTTATTCCCATGCAGATAAATGAAAATGAAAAGAATCAGGCATGAAGAAAAAAAAAAAAAAAAAAAAGACCTGACGAAAAGTATTACAAGCAGATTCCCGAACCCTTCAGAATCATAAGAAGAGCGTAAGGTCTAAAGTGTATGCAGTAGCCTTGAATGAATCCTGCAAGGAAAGAAACATAAGCATGCACTGAATGGTTTACACATGCACAGCAATATCAACGCGTTTCCCAAAAATATAATTCCTGCTCTTAGTACAACTCCATCCACACAGCATTTGCTCCCTAACATGCTGGGAATATGGAGCGGAAAGAAAACCTTGAACAAACCTTCACCTGTTCCCCGTTGGGTTATTATAATTTGCATGCCCCAATAATGTGACCCAAGATTCTCTCTTCAGTTAGCATTATCAGGACATGCGGCCGCTCTATGAAAGCATGTGCATTCACACCTAAAAGCTTCTCCACTGCTCTCAAAACCCCACTTCAGTCTGACATGCAGATTCACTTACCAAAATGTAAAACCAGCAGCAAACAGAGGAATAAAACAGTAAATAAAACACTAAAAAACGTAAATCAACTTAAAAGAATCACTGGAAATATGCTCATACAGAAGAATGTAAAATGTAAAAATGTTCACCCCAAATGAAACAAATGACCACAGAAAGAACCAAGAACACTACTTAAACGTAAACAAGAAGTGGCACAACCATGGAATGTTGAGGACATCAAGGTCATTATCCTTTCAAAATGATAAATAAGAGTTCTGGTTTGACATGGCATCACTCACCGTCATTGATCTCGTCAGGCTTTCTCTTCTTCTCATAGATGAAGATGATGGAGACCAGGATGATTACCTCAGCCACGATGCCAAGGAAGGGCCACAGGGCCGCCAGACGGCTACGCACGCGCAGATTGATGCTGTCAAAGGCCATGCCCAGCTCGCTCTGACCCTGGCACTGATAGGTGCCCATGTCTTCGTTGATATCCAGGGTCTTGATGGTAAGTGTGGTCTTGTTGGGCATGCTTTGGATTGCATACTTTTCAGTGTTATTGAGACTCTAGGAAGAAAACCACACCTAAATTTACCAACAGCACGTACACCAGGGGCTGCATGCATCTATTCCTAACGAAAAAGGTTTGGTTAGGAAACGGTTTCTGCTTACAGACTAACCATTCCTACCATTTTGTTGTTGTTGACGTCTTTGTACCAGGTCCAGTCAGTGGGCAGCGGGAAGCTGTGGCTCACACACACCAGCACTACATTCTGATTCTCATCAGCGTGTTCAGAGTGCTTGGATGCCTGCACATGTGGGTCAGCTGCAGCAGAAACATTAACAGATTAAAAGTGTGTGTGTGTGTGTGTGTGTGTGTGTGTGTGTGTGTGTGTGTGTGTGTGTGCCTCGTGAGGAATAAACGAGGGAAGAAAGCTCACTCACTTTTGACCAGAATGATTTCTTTTGCTTCAGGTTCAGTCAGGAAAACACAAGCATATTCACCACCTTTGCGGTTGTCAATCTTTTCCAGTCTAACAGAGAGATGAATATTATGTTTATCCAGCAAGTATTTAACTACAGGGGACTTGCAACCTCCAAATAGGAACATAATAAGCAAGAATTGTCATCAATAAACATCAATAAAAAAGTAATGTGAAGACTAAACAAAGGCATGCAAGGTTGAGAAATAAAAAAAAATGCTGTTCTATTCACTAGCAAGCATGTATAACTACACAAGCTGCTATAAACTGGGTCTTTAAAATGGGAAGAGCACTACAACTGCAAGGGTTCTGGCATCTTGAACAGTACAAGAAGACTTTTGTTTGGAGCCAGAGCTCACGTGTGCTTTTATTTTATTTATTTATAAGAGTATTGAATGTCGCTACTGGTAAAATTTGACAAATCAGCAGCGTCAGTCACTGTGCAGAGCAGCAATAGAGGAACCCTAACTGTAGCCTGGAGCTCTGGGGATGATGGACAGTCTAACATGAAGACCAAAAAAATATGTCTAACAATTCAATTTATATTGTGTGTACAGTAACTCAACATAACAGAGTGGTCTTACGTGTAGGACATAACACGAGATGAAGTTTCATCCCTGGTGCCACTGATTTCTTTTCCATCCTTGGCCCAATAGTGGCCTTGGATTGGAAGGGAGGAGTTGAGGGTGCAGTTGAGAATAGCATGGGTTTCGTTGTACACCTCAGCAGGCTCTTTTATGACGTTGGCCACTACACATACATAAAAAATAATGCATTACAAATAAAGAACACAAGAGCATTTCAGACCTTATTTATTGCCAGATTGAACGAAATCATATGTTAAAAAAAGATACCAATAAATGAGTTTACAGCTTCTGATGTACATAATCACACATCTACAGTCAGCTTGCCTTGAGGTACATGTTATAAATACACAGTATTTGGTCAACCAGGAGAAACTAGGCTGGTGGATCTAAGATAGGATATGGTGGACAAGGAAAAAAAGCATGTGTGGCTGAACATCCAGTTAGTTTTGAGCGGCAGATTGCTGAGGTGCAGAAGAAGGGATTTTGGAATTTCAAAAATGAGGGAATCTAAACATTATAATACTGGACTGAAAGACTCCAAAACAACAAAGGTACATAAAAATACCTGTCCACCAGCCAAGACTGAGGGACAGTTTTGCTGAAGAGAAAGATTCTGGCCAGTATTATAAAATACATTTGTTATGTGTCTTGGTGCTGTATGAGAATGTGGGAAGGTCAAAATGAAGGAGAGAAGAAAGGAAGTAACTGGAGACCTAAGAGACTGCACTGAGGAGGGGAGGGTCCCACAATGGGTATTTTTCCACAAGGCGTGCTTCAGTATAGGAGGGAGTCTGGGACTTGAGGGCACAGGGCAGGACAAAGGAATGATGGACAGGAGCTACAGCACTCGCCATCTTCTAACCAGGAGGCACCTGACGTTCTGCACGTCACTCACTTTCAAAAACTAAAACGTTAGCCTGAGAGCGGATCCACTTGATTTTGGGAGTCTTCCTCAAGTCGTTGCGATCGGGGTCGTTCGAGGCTCTGCACTCGTACATGCCCGAGTCGTTGAGCGTGAGGTGTAAGATTTCGATGGTGCTGGCGCCGTGATCGATGTAAGTGGCGTTGATCCGGACCCGGTCCACACGAGCCCCGTCAAACAGTTGGGTGAATGTCTCGTCTGGCTCCTCACCCTCAACAAACCACCACTGTATCTCGGGGATGGGGTGCCCTATGACCTCACAGTGCAGCTCTGCACTGTCATCTATCAGTTTCATCTGGGAGAGGGGGGATTTAATAAAGCCCGCTGGATGCAGCAGAGGTAACCGCAGAAATGCAGGGCCAGTGGATTTCAGCAATTTCAATCAATTTATAGGGGTGATATGAGATGGAGGATTGAAAACCAAACCGAAAGAGGAAAGAAAAGAAAGATCGTTAGAAAATGAAGACAGACATACATTGGCTTGTTCTCAAAACAAGCCATGGCCCTGAGTATCATTTTTACGTTTAAGATCAACTGTAAAGAATGACACCCAACACCATGGAAGACAAAAAAGAAAGCATGTACTAAGAAAAAATGGAACATAAATGGAAAATCATGAAGGGAATTATTTATGGTGTTTATAAACACATAAATGATTCCGTTTAAATTGATCTTTGGGCCCATCTGAAACACACTGCTCAAAACAAGCCTCTCTTCCACCTCTATTCAGACCCCATATGAAAGGATTTCCGCAAAGAATTTAATACTTGGATCAAAACAAGGGAAAAACAAGAAGTTGTGTTGTTTTAAACCCCTGTGGAGCTGTTTCATGTGAAGTAAAGCCACCAGGCTCAATTGTTAGAACACTTGGGCGTATACCATTCAATCCCCACAGGAGATCTGAGCCAAAAATAAAAAAGTTTCATATTTGCAGAGGATAAAAAGCACACACCCATCCATTGTTTTTAAGATAGGTCAACAATAGCAGAATAAAGAGTCGGCATTTATACTCTCAAGCATCAAAGAGCACAATTCTTCTTGGCACACGTAAAACCAGAATATCCAGCCATTTCACCAAAGCCTCTTAGCCAAAAATGTTCACATTACCAATTGATATTTCAAGCCTGCCAAATGGATCATTATTACATTACAAAAGGCCAAGAGTGGAATAAGTGGGAGGGCATGCAGGGGAGTGAACCAATGCTGTAAATAACATTTGCTCTTTAAAAGGGCCGCAGCAAAGGTCACCTTTACGCCACCGTGTAGAAAACGCAATTACAGAATCTGACCGTGAACTCCTGTTGACACCGAACAGTGGCTTCAACAAAAAGAATGAATCCGTTCAGTTTCCCCACATGCAAATTAGAGTTGGAAAGGCGAACAAAAGCATAAAAATAAACAATATCAAACAAATTATAAAAAGGCTGTGGTTGACATATAAACAATATATTTTATTACTACTAGAATGGATCCATACCTCAGGTTCAATCTTATAAACCCTGCTTGACTTTTACTTTCTTCCAACAGCAGTTTTAAATCACAATGCATGTGTCACAGCCATTTTATTGGGTCAAAGAACAGGCCTCCTATGGACTCCATGAGCGTGTGAGCACTGAGCAGTGTGTGATTAATGAGCACTTAATGTTCACGATGAAACTGGAGTACACTGTGCAACCTTTTCAATTCAGTCATCACCTCCACGTGCTCTTACTACTTAGCCCACGGTTTTAGCTGCTGTACCCAAGCACAGAGACCTGAAATTGAAGGGACTTAATCGAAATACATGCTCCTGCACGAGTCTGCTGCAGGCCCGCCTGTTTGGTCAGCAGGGACGCTGGCGCCGGCCTGGAGAAACACTAATGCACAGCATAATGGGTCCAACTGTGCAAAGAGCACAACGATCCCGTGGCCTCCAGATACCCTTAGCAAGCAGAAAGCAGGAACTGGTCAAACACCAAATTGCCCAATACATGACTGTTGTCATCAATGACGTATGAATGTGACCTGAACACAAGGGAAATATCAGATAGAGCTCGCTGATCTGCCATGTTCCCCACTGCACTATTTCCAACCATGATTAAAGCTGCTTAGTCATGGATTAACTGCTATTCATTTAAAAAAGTGGGCATTGCGCAAATGATAGACTTGCTCTAACTACGTACAATCTTAATTTGTCTTATATAACTTGTTGACAGCTTGTTGCAAAATCTACTGACCATCTTTAACACGCCCTCCCCCAACCACAATTAATCATTAGCCGGATTCGTATATCCCCTACAAAACACCCCCAGACCATCATTCATTGTGAAGCCGGGACCATCAATGTTGTGCTGTCGGCGTGGAAAACTGGTCTCGGCCGGAATCGCGTCAGCTGATGAAGGGGTCACTTAGAGACACGCGAAACAGCGTTTTAATCCGGGGTACGAATCTCTCACATTCCTTACACTGGCTGGCAGGGGGGGGGACAAGAATGAAGCGACGAATTAGACTTAAGTTATTCTACTTTTATCATGAATTAAATTACAACGAGACGAGCGCGCAAAACACACGACGAGGCCTGGCTAGCAATTAGCCTACAACAGCTAGCGCCAATGATTTAGAAACGACTGACAAAAAAGGGCATAAACCAAGGATGGATTAAAAAACAACATTGTAAACACAAACCAAAAAAATATCTAGAAATAATAAGATTAATTAGCCTGTAATGTATGCATACAGCAATGGACAGACAGTGATTAGCCCAACGCTAACCCTAAATTATTACATCAACAGAACAAAACCGAACGAGATGCACAGTTGGGGCTAAAAAAGTACACGTATTTACTCTTCGTCGCGTCTTAACGTTTAGAACCAACAAGTGCTATGGTCACAAGAGAAAAGTAATCGCTGCATTCGTCGATATACATGACATGAAGAATTTTTTGCGTTTTAATCAAATGCGCGGCCTTGGCGGATGTTTAAATGCCACGTGAGAAAATCAAAACCTGACAGAATTTGTGGTACATTTTAACGATCCGTAAATGCGCGTTTAAATCCGCCGGAAGCCCGTACCTGTCGCGGCGCTCGCCTTGTAAAGGCAGGAGAGGAGGACGACGCCCCACAGCAACCTCATTTCTGCTGCTCTCTGCCCAGCCGCGGCGAGCCGAGGTCCGAAACGCGCCGTGTTCTCCGCGCGTTATCACGAAAAGGCAGCCTGGCCGTGCACCCTCGTCCGCGGTCGATTGTCCTCTATTCGTTCCTCACGGGCCGTCGTGCACGCGCACGTCCTCTCCGGGGTCCTGGGCGTCACCACGTCCGGTGGAAGCGTGACGTCACGACGGCAACACGTGGTCGCTCGAGCGCGTATGTGATTAAAATGTCGTTTTCGCTCATGAATTCTTTCTTACAAAACACTGTAACATTTTGTTTTTAAACATTCAACGCTTTAAAAGCAGACTGCCGCTTCAAATTCATATACGTGTATACGTTTACATTATAATATTCAAAATCCAACATATGTATTAGAAAGTAGTTTAAAAACTTAAAACATTTACTTTTTGATTATACTATGTTTTGTATTATTTCTCCCTCTAGTGATACACTTGCGCAATTACAAATTCGTTTAAATTATGATATCACTGAAACAAAAGTGTTGTTTTTATAAAAAAAAAAGAAGCATAACAATATTTCAGTGAACAACGATCGGTATCCATGTCATTCAAGTGCCTTGTGTAGGCGGCAGTGTATGCAAATTATTCACAAGGATCTTATTGTCATTACAAGCACTACACAGACTGCTAGTCTATCCTAACAATACTGTTTTGATGTAGAAAAATGACTTGGTCAGTACAAATATGGTAATACTTTTTTATGTGTAAATACATTATTAGGTTGTGCAATTGTATTTTCTTGTGAAAGACAAATGGCAGAAGAACAAAAAACAAAAGACAAACTTATCAAAATACAAATACCATTCTTTTAATATCAGCAAAATGACTGAAACTACTGAGAAAGCCCATGGAAATGGCTCCTGTATATCTGGTAGACATTATTTTTGGCCTTGTTTGTTTGTCTGGGCTGGGCTGGCACCCAGTGTCGGATGGCCGTGACCCTGAGCAGGAATAAGAGATTATGGAAAGTGAGTGAGTGGGAGTGTTTGTTTGTTAATTTGTTTGTTTTCAATCTTCTTGTTCCCAATTATCAATCATTTGAACTAGAAACAAGTCAGCATCTATATTCGTATTGTACATCAATGATTAAAATAATTGGTCTTTCACACTATTTGGCAAAATTTGTCTTTACATCAGTGAACAGTGGCATTCCTAAAAGATGTGTTCAGATTACTTTACCCCATTATCCAAGGACAGAATGTCCTTCAGGATACACCCCTTAACAGTCTTCACAATGCTCTCCAGGGGATGATCCTTCCATAACCAACAGCTGTTTCTTCACCTTCCAGAACACAGGACGTATCCCAAGATCTCAAAAGGAGTGGGTGGAGCGGAATGTATGGATTTCATGTTTATGTCCATGTGAAAACACACAGGAGTCACAACCCTGGACTAAAGACAACAACATTCCATTTGACACAGAAGGTAGAGGCATATTTCTAGGAACTGGCCCATACGTTTTGACGTTTGAAAACCGCTTCACTTTTTTTCTTTTGCCAATTTATCCCCATTTTATTACAACCATAGAGTAGAATAGGATATTAACAAGGTTTATATGGTTTGCTGATTGTGGACACTTAGTGTGAATGCAGTGTTTTTTTAAAACTGATTTAAAGTATGAATATATTCAGAAACCGAGATATTTCAGATAGATTACCAGGGCTAATGCAAGATTTACAAATCCTCCCCATAGCTCCTTGAAAATATCCCCTCTATCTAAATCCAAAAATGCTGACCTCCTTATCCTATATGTAGACCCTGGTAAACAGATAAATGCCTGCTATTAATCATTATTAGCTGTGATTCAATCCAACTCCAGAATGGAAATTCATGATCAATGGCAACAGATCATTAGCATCAGGTGCCTTTTAGTTTAAAGGCTGCTGGGGCAGGGCTTCTATGCTCACATTTTCGTTTACCTCAGTTTTTCCCAAGATAATTTGCTGATGCAGAACTGTATGCTTAACTGCAAACATGCTCAAATGTCTCCACTAAATACGGCTACATGCCGGTGGGTCAGCAATTTAAAAACTGGCAGATGACTTCCACAGCCAAGTCTCTGGCCCCCCACTTAAATGTCAACCCGCAGAGGCACAGTAACAAGCTAAACACAGGCTTTAAAATGCAATTAAATGTCCCACCATTGTGGTATTTGGTTTGATATTTGGTGCGAGTGCTTTAGAAACCACTCCTGAAGCGTACATATAGCTGGTAGATATTATTTTGTCTTTGTTTGTTTGTCTGTGGTAGGCTGGCGCCCCGCCCTGCGCCCAGTGTCCGGGAATGGGCTCAGACGGCCGCAACCCTGAGTGGTGTTTGTTCGTTCTCAACTAATAAGTCTGTTGTGGTATATGGTTTGATATTTGGTGCATTCTGGTTTTTAGCCCATAGCAGGGCACTCCACACGGATGTAAAGTATTCTGTGATCTTTCTTCTCCCTCTCAACACTGGCCAGCCACAATACTTTGGTTGCCATCAAGTGTTGTTGAGATTTCACTTTAAAACTTTAATTTTATCTTTTTTTATACTCTTCTATTATTTATGTCTTGTAAGCCGTTCCTGTGCAGCATCTGATATTGGAGACACTTGGCTAGTCGCTGTCAAATGTTGACTCAGTGGAACTTAGTGAAACTAGCGGTTAAGGAAATGGACCCGTAATCAGAAGGCTGCCGGTTCGAGTCCCAAACTGCCAAGGTGACACTGTGGTGCCGTCCCCACACACTGCTCCCTCACCAAGGGGGATGATTAAATGCAGAGGACACATTTTGTTTAGTCACCGTGTGCTGTGCAGTGTATCACAATGACAATCACATCACTTTCACTAATGCTCTACTGACTTCTGAATTCAATGGTGTACATTGCGCAAAAGCAGCCATTTTCAAGTGCCTTAAAATCCAAAAGTAATTTGAGGTTTTATGCCACAAATGTCAGCAGTAACATTAAAGTCTCAGATTTATAACCATTGTGGCACTTAAAAAAATAAAGAAACATTATTACAGAACCATGCTCTGAAACATGGCAGGAGCATTTTGTGATGCATTGTAAATGATACTCTAAAATAAGTTATATTTCAGTTGCTTTAATGCCAATTATTTCAGCAGCACATAGAAACAATGTCCCTCCAGTAGGTTTGTCAATCTGTATTTATTTCAGCCACTGTACTTATCTTGTTAATTTTTCCAGCATTTTATGCATCACCTCTTTTAATTTCTTTAACAGCTTTAACAAACCCAATGAGAAATGTCTTGAAAATGTAGTACATAAGAAACCACAACTGTAATGCCTTAAACATTTTACGCAAAAGCGCCACAGGGTGGTGTCTTGGTGTCAGTTTGCCTGTCTGTACACACAAATGGAGACGGAAACAGCCGCACATAAGTCAGTATGGAGGTAAGAATATTTTTTTCAGGTAAATAAGTGAATTATATTTGCTTTTTAAATCATATTTGTTTGTTAAACCTGAGATTTTTTCACAGAAAAGATACAATACTATAACGTTTTTTAGGCAAAAGCAATATGATTTACTGATAAATTAGCATATTCATTCATTTTATTCTAGCATAATAAGGAGTATAATTTCTGAGATTGCCATAAATCCTCAAGCTTACCTATAGCCTATTTTATGAAATGGCATTTTGCTTGTTTAAAATGACCAGATTAAAACAAAATAGAACACAAAGAACACATGAAGAATGATTAATTTACAAAAATTTTTTAAACTGTAAAGTGTATCTTCTTTTTTCACTTTTTCAATGTGTTCTAAAAAAATCCATGCAGTCCAGTGTAGTGTAATTCTACCAGGTTCACACCTCATCGACTGTATTGTGTCTGTCCTGTGTGGGAGATACGGAGTCACTGCTGTCCCATGGACTGTGATTAGAAAGGTCTGATACCAGAGAAGTTGCTATGTCTACATCGGTGAAGTAAGCCATTGTTTTCCTGTTCCAAGTGCGTCATCGCAGCAGCTCAGTGCACCCCTCAAACTGAAGAGTGACAGCAGTCTGCTGATAGAAAGGTCACAGACAGGTCACGAGCCATATAGAAAGCAAGCAGAAGAGCCTATATTATCCTCTCGTCTGATGCCGCCGATAAGAACATCTCCTTGTGTTAACCAAAATTCCTGAATAAGATCATACGGCACATTTGTGAGAAACCTGCTGATGTGGCAGCTGTTTCTAGATGCCTGTTAACACTCAAGCTTGAGTGTGCACAGCAGCGTATGGACAACTGAGGCGTTACTGCCCCATGCACAGACTTACTTTACAGGCTTAAAGGGAATGCCCTGAGAAGTTCCGGTCGGGCACAAGTACACAGATGCGGCAATGAGAGCAGACCGGAAGTTCCTGGGCCTCTTAGTCATGCCCCACTTGTTTTTGCCTCCACCAAACGAAATTGGTCCCATACACACACTTGCTGGAGAAGTGCGTCAGAAGAATTGAGAAATGCTTCGCAGCATCCTAGAAATGACTGCCAGGACTTCAGTTCTCACTGAAAGCATTTAGTCAAAAGAAACAGACACAGGAGCCTCGAAAGTTTGCATCAGTTTGTTTATGCTCCAATTCATTTCATCTCAGTGTAACGTCATTTGGCTTTTTCCCCCCCTTATTCCAGGGTGGTGAGATGAGCAATTACCACTGTTGCAACATGAAACACAGGGCCTCAACATTTGCAGTCAATTAACAGCTGAAGGTCTAGCCGTCTTCTTCAGATTACTCCGGAAAAACTGATAGATTGTAAACTTGAATAGAAGCCCACGTGGTGTCCACATTCAAATTGGCTTAAAGTAAAAAGGTGACTAAGTGATCAGATATGATGAGTGTATCTTTGCATAAAATGAAAGGTCAAGGATCGTGCAAAAATGACAGACTGGTTCTAAAATCTAAACAACTTTTACATAAATTATTTACAAAGCTCATTTTCAGACTTCAGGCATAACAGCTACTGAACCTCATGCTGGGCGGCATTAAATGCTGCTTACGTGTCAGACAGATTTTGCAATGGATTGCTGCACTGACTCCAGTTAGTAATATAGGCCGGGGAGCTGCACACTGTTATCCGTCCATTGGCTGCTATGGTATTTGTAATGAAATTGAGTCCATATGGTCAAGCGAGATTATTTAAGGGCGTACCGTGGCTATTGAATGTGCATAATTTGAGTGTGCAAACGGTGTAAAAATGAGACCAGAACAAATCATTTCAAAACCGTTTCAACTTCAGTGTTACCTGTACCCTGTATATCCAGGTGCTTTCGAAGTTCCTGGTCTTTTAAAAGCACAAAAACATTTAAGATGCATGCACAGATATGGCTAGGATTATATTATATGGGAACATCTCGGAATTACGCTATTTTTACACTGTGTTTTCCACTGATCTTAATGGTGTACATTGCAACATAGAGTCAGACCAAAATGGCTTGCATTTTATGTGTGCATGGTCTCTGTGTTCGTAAATGGTCTCATGGTCTCTGTGTTCGTAAAAAGTAGGTCAGTTGATATCTTGCTGGTTTTGGTATGTTATGATCTCTTATATAAATTCAGCGTGGGTTACATTACCAGGAACACACCCCCTCCTGTGGATATGCACTCCAAACAAATCCAAGAAGAAACCACCGGCAAGTTAGTCTTCCATATTTGTGTCAAATTCCACCTTGGTGTCCCAGGGTGGGTGTATACCACGCATCCAATTATCAGCCGGATAAAATTCAGTGATACGAGGCTGGGCAAGAGCAGCTCAGGCAGGTCTTCTAGACGGCACAGACCACACAAGAGGAGTGGAAGAGGTCAGACTTCCCCACTGGGCATAGTCTGGGAGATGAAATCTTTGCATACTCTGTTTAATTGACCAAATTAAAAGTTGCCTCACTTCCAAGTCCTCGTTATCGGATCTGTTGACATGTCCGTGTTTTTGCTCCACAGCACAAGCTTTCCTACGAGGTGGGTTTTCTTACAGAGGTCTGTTTGATATCACATAGCACTACAGAGCTCCTGACAAAAGCAAAAAAACAAAAAACTTTTCACCTCATGTTGAGGGAATAGGGGAATTCTGAGGTTTATGGAATGATCAGACTACAAGAAAGCACGTCAGCGTCAAGCTTTTCTGCGCTCTGCCTCTTCTTTGCATTTGAATGATACGTTCTGCCATTCCAAGGAAAGTAATTTAATGGAGATTAAAATAACCCATCACTAGGGGAAAGAGGGAATGCTTGGAATATTTGGGGTCTGTACTGGAGTGAGAAAAAAAACAGTCATCATCTCTCGTTTCTATGAATACTGCATGCAACTGCATGTCTTGACGCATTAAGCCGCAAACACTAGAAGGCCCCTGGGAAACAAGTGCATGAGACTTCATCCACAACAGAGATCCCTCGCCCTTAATCCGACACGGTAAAGTCAAGCTTATGTATTATCAATTTTGTTCTAAAGTAAAACACTCAGTTCATGAATGTACCTGTGTTCCAAGAACTCGGAGTACTCATGTCTGTTTGGGTTCACTCAAAAATGTACCGCAGAAAGCCGACTTATTATTTTGCCTTGACGGTGAGGATGTAGAGGCCACCCTTTAATGAATTTCAGATGATCCATTGCATATCAAAACCAGACCTCACTTTACCATGCAGTGCAGGGAGCTGCAGGCAAGAGCCTGAATGACAAGTAATATTCTTCCACATTCTTATTGTACAGCCCGAGGTTATGACTCCAGCAAAGTTGTGGGAACACCGGCTCGGATATTGTAAAATGTTTCCAGCCACTTTTGAAAAATACATGTAATTCATGTCATCTGCCTTCAGTTGACATGGAATGATTGTCCACGGTATTAAAAAAAAAAAAAAATAGTCCAATAGAATAGTCCAAATCTCATTTACACAAGACAGGACTAGCAAACACAATGCAACATCGTGATGTTGTTTTGGCCGCTTGACTGCTCGTGTCTGCAAAACTCTTCAGTGGTTCATTTGTTAAAGACTAAATATGTTTAAGAAATATAAAATGATGTGAAAACACAGAGAAATGCAAGACCCAGAACAATAAAACACATTGCATATTGAGAAAGTGGCATTTTATGGCACGGTTATTGGCTGCTTGGGCAAACATTTAATTCCATTCCCAATGTAATAAAAGGGCGCTGGGATCAGAATATAAACATCTCCCAAAGTTAAACCAGATGCTGGCGTAGTCAGGGAGTGCCTCTCTTGAGAAAGAAAAACAAGGGAGGTATTTCAAACAGGAAAGTGACTCAGTGCCCCCTCATCTCTCACCTCATCCACCTAAAGCAGAGGGGCTCCTCGGAGCCCGAAGAGGGGCTGTGGCCGAACTTCGGTTCATTCAGTTCACCTGGAACACTGGATGCACAGTCTGCGGAGATACGGCCAACAGCGGTCCACAAAAGAAATATACACTGTACCACGGAACCGACGTTGGACCTTTTTTTTTATTATTATTTTGGAAAGATTCCTCAGTACAAAAATACAAAAATAAGTAGGTACATTTATCAATTCACAGTAGATATTCTGTAATGCAAAAAAAATTTATTTACAAAAAAATGCATAGTGATAATTACACCTGAAGTAGAAAAGCCTTTCTGCGAACTACGAGCACAACCAACCTCTGAGCAGCAAATGCAAAAAGTGAATTGAAATGGTTCCAAGCCACACACTGAACGTCTCTAGCCAGCACTGTTTACATAGCAGGTATTGCAATTGATTGGTAGGTCATTTGATTTTCCAGCACTAATGTTCTATGCTCGTACGTGCCCTTTGGCGCTATAAAACTGCTGCGGGATTCTGCTCTCTTCCCACCAAACAGTGGAAGACAAAGGAATGCAAACAGTTCTGAGTGCTGCTTCGGATTTATCTTCGCTGTAAAACTCTGTCCCAAGTGCCCAGATTATGGGTAGCTCGCCATTTCGTCATCCAAACAACAGCAAAAACAAACCACCCAAAAAAAAAAGCACAAATCTACCTGTTGGGAAAATAAATATTTATGCAAATGCATCTGATCTCTATGAGTATATGATTTCTAGGCAAGTGATGTATAAATAAAACCATTTCCATAGGTTTTCAATAAATAATAGTTGACATATTTACAATATACACATTTTGCCCAAAAACTGGCCCTAAAATTCTTCCACATTGAGTTTAATATCTATATCTATATATATGGCATGCATCAGCATATATTAGAGAGTCCCATTTTATAAGCGTTCAACAGCAGCTGCAGCATCTTGTCCACATAACATCTACCATCATTCTCTGAAGCTACTGAGGTGGAAATAAGCAAAGGGCCTCAGACGTCTTCACTGACAAGAGGTTTTCAAAAATTGCGCATTCAGTTCAGTTTGTGACGTCAGTCCAGTGAATTGTCCTCGCTGACGTCAGCATCTAAAAGGAACACAAAACAACAATTAGGTGGGAAATAAAAAAAGACCATCACATCCTGCCCCGGCAACAGAAGTAAGTAAAAACAAAATCTCACTTTTGCAGTGGCCATAGTGGCGTACACCTATGCTATGGCCGAGGAAGCAAGTTGCCCTGCGAAGGTTGCAGGCACTGGAATATGTGATGTTGTCGTTGCCGCAAATAGGGGCTTCATTGTCCAAAGGCATTGGACACGGAGCCGTGCGGCACATCACGCAGTGGGCACTGTTGGTCTGGTCAGTCACACAAGTGTGGGTGCCAGGGCACACCACGTTCGAGCAGGATTCTGATGGGGGAGATACATGAAGGACAATTAAAACAATTTAAAAGGCTCGGAGGGGATTCGGGACTGGATAAGAGTGGCCATGCCTTACTTTTACATTCACCCTGGTACATGACTTCCAGGTCAGGGTGCCCCCTGCATCTGGCCATGAGCAGAGCACACTCATCGCGGTAAGAGGTCCCATCGCTGCCACACACCGCGTACTTGGTGGAGACGTTGGAACAGTCGGGAGAGCACATGCACTGGGGTCGCCCGGCCTTCATCTTACACACTTTCCCAATGCCGCAGTTCACCCCATCGCAGGTCTCTACAAAACACATGATTTACATAACAATGGTTAAACTGGGTGCTTAAACACATGCTTCATTCAGGGAAACGAACCATGAGTTAGACAGTGTTTCTCACTCCTGTTCCTTGAGGAACCCCAGCCACAAACGTTTTCATACGAGCAGGTCTAAGGAAGATAAGTGTACACCATTGGCTGAATGGTGAAGATGGGAGGAGGGTATCACAACTAAGTCCAGCACTTTAAGATGGTTACTGCCAAGCCTGACAATCTTTAAAGCATTTTAAGAAACTTATGACATGCAGCTAAAACCTATATACTGAAGGCCCCTAAAGAGGCATCCTTTAAAATTTAACCAGTACCCTTTGCCAAAACCTTTTCATGCCCTGTCATTTATCATTTAAAGGGACCAGACTGTTCATCTTCCCTAGAAAATTAACCAGTTTTATTTTCTAAGATCAGATCACAGATATCCATGGTTTTATCCCTTGTAATGAAATGTCAGACACCGTACATACGTCAGACTAGGAATGATTTGAACAATATATGTTCAGGAAAAATGGTCTAATTCATCATATACACTTTTAACTTCCCAACAGAAATCCTAAAGAAGATGTCAGGCAAAAAGAAGAATAAGGAATAATTATAGGAACAGAGCCATCCTTACAGGCAACCGCAACAAAAATCTTGGCCAGACACCATCTCCACCAGAGACACAGATTAGATAAAAGTGTTTCAATGTTTCCACAACTCCTTCTGTTTATATATCCTTGAGTGAACTTGAATACCTGGCTAAGAATTCTTTTAGTGGAACCTACTCAAGACAGCTGGGGAGTGTTAGATGGAACATCTGGTACATATGCATACGAAAGACGAAAAAATAGTAATCTCGCAACAGTATTACTCAGAACTGAGTAATGAGACGGGTCTGATTTTAAAAAAAAACAAGATCATGGCTGGTAGTGGGCATTTTCACACAACAGTTCTAAAACTGAACGTAATATATACGATGCGGGCCGCCTGAACATGTACTTCTTAGCATTTTCTTTATTTAAAAAAAAAAAAACACACATTCGAACGAGGTGTCACCTTTGCAGGGCTTACAGGACACGATTCCCAGAATTCCGAGCAGGCTGACCTCGTTGATGGGCAGGCTGGTGTTGGACCAGGCGGTGTCCAGGCGGCCTCCGGCGCAGCACTCCTCTCGGCTGACCCCTCTCATGAGCACCATCTCACAGCGCGGCTCCTGGCTGTGCTGCAACCAGCACATCCCGGCTGCGGGCAGAGACACCTCCCGTCACCGAACCGACAAACAACGTCCAGAAAACGCGTCACTTTACCAAGGCGGCGCACCTGCGCGCTCCGGCCTTTCTAGTGGGAGGAAACATTACTAACAAAACTTGTGGAAGTGAGAAGCGGGTTCAGGGAGTTCGTCCGCAGCTCGCTGCATTCCAGATACCTGCAAAAATGCCGTGAGGGAGAGAACAAAAAAAAAGAGTGTGAAATTTCAACTCACCGTCGGCAGAATGTTTCCCAAAAAGGTGGAAAAATGAAACAAATGTCGTGAAAACGGTCAGAGTGGCCATTGTGAGGTATACTAAAAAAAAAAGGTTTCGCTCAAAACTGTTAAGAACAGCGGGTTTCTTCTCGTGATAACAGAAGCGCGGCCGTGGCGTCTCGTCCCACTGAATGGACGCGTGGCGCGCGCGCGCTCGGTATAAATATCGCGATGCGGCGGCGGCGCGCGTGGCTCGCGGGGACGGGCCGTCGCGGCGTCGGGTCGCGCGCGTGCGCGCGCTCGGTATAAATATCGCGATGCGGCGGCGGCGCGCGTGGCTCGCGGCGCCGGTGTAAATATCGCGATGCGTCGGGCCGCGCGCTCGTACGGGAAAATCCCACGGCTTTCCACGTCGGCCCCCGTTGCATGGATTTGTTGTTTATAGGCGCCAGTGTGGCTTAATTAGTCCCCCGCCTACAGGGCCTTTGAACAGTGTGCTCAGGGCCGCAATTATGTGGCAAGCCTGAAGAATTCTGGTTTGCTACGGTTCCCATATTTGGGGTGTGTGTTTAATTCATTCTGGCACTTTCCATTTACTGCGTCCAGAACCATTGGCGGGACTGAAATAAAACACTCGCCTGTGAACCTGTCACAACCATCTGGCATGATGAGGCAGGTGATCGGAAGTGATGAGACGAGATGACGAAGAAGAAGGACGCATTCGCATGACGTCACGATATAGGTGTTTAATTTGTGAAGAACAGGACAGGGGAGACATCTGGAAACTGTAACATAACAAAGACACGACAGCCAACAGAAACGAACAGGGCAGCTTTATACATTCGACACTGGTGAAAACGATTAGGGATCATTACACATGACAAACATGAAACTCTGGTCCG
The DNA here is from genome assembly GCF_900700375.1 of Denticeps clupeoides. Taxonomy (NCBI): domain Eukaryota; kingdom Metazoa; phylum Chordata; class Actinopteri; order Clupeiformes; family Denticipitidae; genus Denticeps; species Denticeps clupeoides. The sequence continues at coordinate 12,818,433 of NC_041719.1, read as the reverse complement.
GGATGACAGTACCCTCATGACAGTACCCTCCCTCCTAGGCACAACACCTGGCGTGCCCGCCAAAGCAGTCCACAAAGGAGGGAAGTCCATACAGAGTCTTTATGAACACGAGTGGAAGGTGAGACCAGTCGAGATGAGATGAGAAGAGATGAATGGCTGAGATGAATGAAAAATGAATGACTGGTCCGGTATTCAGGATGGACGAGTGGCGGTAGTCCTGCGCAGACGGCTTCAGGCCAGTGTGATACCAGCACCTTGTCCGCTGTCCGCAGGCGCCCACCGCTCCAGTCAGTCTCCGGCTCGCCCTGCTGAATGGCCCTTCTCACCTTCACCAGACATGGGAATGTGAGGCAGGCGTGCTCGACCTCCCGGGAAAACCCATCGGGTGCATCGGGACCCTGCAGAACAATGAAGCCAACGTTGGCCATGTAACATCATCTCATCTTTTCTTCTCATCTCATCTCGACTCATCTCATCGTCCACTCGTGTTCATAAAGACTCTGTATGGACTTCCTTCCCTCCTTCGTGGACTGCTTTGGCGGGCACTCCAGGTGTTGTGCCTAGGAGGGGGGGGTACTGTCATGAGGGTACTGTCATCCCGGAGTTTCACGTTAGTCCTGTGTAATGTTTCCTAATTGTGTTCCCCTGTGTCTGATCGTATAATGCTACCCTGTTCGTTTCTGTTCACCGTTGGGTATTTGTTATGTTACGTCTCTTGTTATGTCTCCCCTGTCCTGTTCTTCACAAATCAAACCCCTGTATCACGATGTCGTGTGAATGCGTACTTCTTCCTCGTCATCTCGTCATGTGTCTCCAGGGGGACCGTCCCTGATTGTAAGGGCGTCTGGTACATGCAGTAAATGTAAATGGGAGTTCGTGCAAGACACCCCTGTAGAGGAACATGTACAGAGAAGGTTTGTGCATCAGTGTGTTGCAATGGTGTCCTTGGTAGGAAAAACAGGTGCTCTGTCAGTTGTTAAACCCCCCACAAGATGGTCAGACTGAATCACACAGTAAATGACAAGTCACTTTGGGCTCTACAATCGGTCTCATATATGTCATTTATAAACCATTTTAACAGACCGATGTCTAAATGTTTAAGGTTTAAAAAATGCCCCCCAAGACCAAGTTTGATTGTTATATCTGGATGTGAGCACTGTGGTAATCCACAAATCGAATTTAGAGACACGTATCGTCTCGTTTTCAGATTAATAGCAACCACATGGCAGCATCAAATGAAAAAAAAAAGTCCTGTGCAATCTCATGTAGATGTGGGAAAATGTGGGATTTTCTGACTTAAAGCAGGCAGGCAACATTCTTCATTTTAATGAGACATATTCATGGTTCAGGAATTGTGGTATTGGCTCAAGTGGCTTAGGCTACGGTTTAAATGCAATTAGAAGCTAAATTGCTCTATTGTCCCCACAAATCGGATTCCTGCTGCCAAGACCACCAAGGACGACACGAATGCAAAACATTGCTGTCTCCTAACAAGGGACGGGTGACTTTTCTTTATATTACAGATTTAATATTGATTGTTAAATGCTGTTCATTTGGCAACACTCAACGCAGAAATCTTTCTGACAGCACGGCTCATTTAGTTTGTCATGTTAATTTCGGCTCAGATGGTAAGAACATCCATGTTCTCTGCTGATTTTTCTCCTTTTTCTCCATGCAAGCTAATGTTTCCCCAGTCGGCCCACCTGCCTGACTGTGGCCTTGGAGCTGATCCTCTGATGGAGGAGAAATGCATGTAGCACATGTTGTCTCTTCCTGTTCTTCTGCGGTGGCAGCAGGCCTCCGTTTCTGAACGTGAGGCCTCCAGGACACAAAAGGAATGCCGACCTTGAGAGCAGTGTTGTGGGTGGCCAGATCACTGTGTGGCACTGCCCTTGCTATGTGCCTCACTCTGTATCGTGATGCAGGCGAAGTGAAGGAAGAACGTTTTGATCAATTCATACTACAGCATCTCACAAAAGTAGTACATTTATGGAAATGTTTTATTATATCTTTCCTTGGGACAGCACTGAAGATATGACACTTCGATACAACATAAAGTAGTCAGTGTACAGCTTGCAAACCAGTGTAAATAATTAAACACACAGCAATTCATGTCTAAACCACTGGCAACAAATGTGAGTACACTTTTGAGCACACAAGCGAAGGTACTCACTTTTGTTGCCAGCAGTTTAGACATCAACGGCTGTGTGTTTAGTGTGTTTAGCACAGCAAATGACATTGTTATACAAGCTGTACTACTTTGTCACATCTTCAGTGTTGTCCAAGGGAAGAACATAATAAAATGTTTACAAAAATTTGATGGTGTACTCACTTTTGTGAAATACTGTACATCAAAATTCTTTGTGTAAAAAATGGCCAAAAAAATACAATTATGTTCCCAAATTGATGAAGATTTGAAATTTAGCAATAATCCAGAGTAGTTAGACTATAATAGAGTATAATATCTAGCAATGCTGCCATCAGCTGGTTCTTTGTATTATTACAAACAGTGTGAGATTATTACAGACCCCTTTCGGACCGGATCATGACAAGTTGTCTATAGTTACTCATTTACTGTTTACATTTACAGTATTGATCAGACGCCCTTATCCAGAGCAACTTACAATCAGTAGTTACAGGGACAGTCCCCCCCAGGGTTAAGGGTATCCAATGGTAGTAAGTGGGGTTTGAACCTGGGTCTTCTGGTTCTCAGGCGAGTGTGTTACCCACTAGGCTACTACCACCCTGTCATGGCTGCCCACTGCTCACCAAGGGTGACGGTTAAAAGCAGAGGACACATTTTGTTGTGTATCTGTGTGCTGTGCTGCAGTGTTTCACAATGACAATCACTTCACTTTCACTTTCTTTCACTTTCAGAGATCTTGGCGGATGAGTTGAGTGTTGTGGTCATAGCATTCCATTTACATTTACATTTAGAGCATTTATCAGAAGCTTATCCAGAGCGACTTACAATCAGTAGTTACAGGGACAGTCCCCCCCTGGAGCAATTTAGGGTTAAGTGTCTTGCTCAGGGACACAATGGTAGTAAGTGGGATTCGAACCTGGGTCTTCTGGTTCCTATCTAGCAGAGGTAGGATAACTCATGTGAGGTAATGACCTCAGACTTGTGATTAATGGTATCAAATGCTTCAGAGAGGTCGAGGAGAATATAGAACAGATGAGATTTCTGTTGATCTGGCCGCATGTAGCTTCTCAGAGACAGCCATTCCATCTCAGTGGAATAACTTGCTCTGAAGCCAGACTGCTTAGGATCTAGGAGGTTGTTCTGAGACAGATTATGGGCAGAGATTTGTGCCAGTAGAAACTGAAATAGAATTTAATATATTTGAATCTGAACTGCACAAATTGAAATTGAATTGTATGAACTGAAATTGAGTTGAATATTTTTGGTCTGGAAATGAGTGTTGTTGGGAGTCTGAGCTTGATAGCTTTTTCTCAAAAACTCAGACTGTGTGTTGCAAAATGTTTTATTTGAATTGTGACTTCAATTTAAATTTGAATTTAAAGAATTTAAAGAAGCAAATTTGCATTACACTTTTAGGGATGTCAAATGCAGTTTCAAATTTCTTGAAATTCAGATGCAATTTAATACATTCAGAGAGAGTTCGTACAATTCAATTTCAGTTTGTGCAATTCAGATGAAAAATATTTTCAATTCAATTTCAATTTCTACTGGAACAACTCTCTGCCCACACAGATGAAGTGATGACTGATTGTAGACACAGCACTCAAGTACTTCATAAAGAAATGAGAGAAGAGACACTGGTTGGTAGTTGCTGATGTCTACAGGATCAACAGTGGGTTTCTTTAGGATTTGAAGAACCCTGGCTGTTTTAAAAGCAGTTGGCACATGACCAGATGTAAGTGAACCATTTATGACATGATAAATGAAGGGATTAAGGTCGGGGCAGATATGTTTGGAGAATAGAACAGAAATGACTGAGTGCTTTGTTAACAATGTAGTTCCTAATAGTTGCATATCAACATGCTATTTCTACTATATATACAATTTTCAGTTTTGTCGTATCTATCAGATCACTCCAATTTCAGCCTTTTGTTCCTGGCTGCTGAAAGTGGCTGTTTTTATCTGTTTATCAGGTTGATCTCCAGTGCCAAAATGAATCTTTCAGGATATATTGATTGTGAAGTAACAGGCTTTTACATCATGGTTCCTATAGATGCAATTCTGCTCTACAGCCTCAGGATGTCTCTCTTCTCCCTGTGAACTGGCGAGTGTGTTCATCCCCAGCTCTTTCACGGACCTTACACTGTACATCAAATTGAAATAACAACACTATATGATTGCAAATGGTATGGATGAAAATAGCTGATTACCTATGATGTGTAACTGAATCCATTTAAATTGCACTCATGTGGAGGTCATGGAGTTGTTTTTCACCTAATTCACCTTAATTAATTACATGATATCAATATCATTCAGTAGAATAATTTCAATCATTCAGTAGAATAATTTCAATTAATTTCAGTTTATTTACAGTTTGAGTTGGAATCTGATCTGTTGAATATAGAACCAGAACACTGCCATTAATCAAACATGCACAAACCAAAATACACAAATGTAGATTGTAGTCACAAATGCAAAGAGCAATGGTAGCAATGTTTTGACTGGGAAGGGGGCCTATCTTCTGCCCCACAGGACCTATCTTCTGCCCCAGAGGCTCTTTGCTCAAGAGACTTGGAATTCGGGTCTCAGCCTGACAGAGGTGTCCTTCCTACCTTGATGAGCGGTCTTACCAAGTGACCTGAAAAGATCCATGTCTACGTCACATAGACGTAGTAGTCCCTCAGGGCTCAGTACTCAGCCCTCTCCTTTTCTCCCTCTACATGAGCTCACTTGATGAGGTCATTTCCTCACATGGATTATCCTACCATTGCTATGCTGATGACACTCAACTTGTCTTCACTTTTCCTCCCACTTCCAAAATCTCTGCATGTCTAACTGACATTTCATCTTGGATGACAGCCCATCATCTAAAACTCAATCCCACCAAAACTGAACTAATATTCGTTCCAGCAGATTCTTCACCACATCATGATCTTGCTATCTACCTGAACAACTCACAGATGATCTACTTCTCTGTCTTGGTCACCAGGTGGTGCAACGAACTTCCCCTTTAGTTCAGAACAATACATTTGCCAAGTATTTTCAAATGTCATCTTAAGACCTTCCTCTTTAGAGAATACATAGACTAACTTGTAACTTTCTTATCAGCTGACTTATATACAGAAAAACTATAACAGGATGAATAAAATTATTATAGTCATAGTTTGGGTCCTTGTGAACCAGAACTGATTACTTCATTCATCGTAAATGAAAGCACATTTTTAGTCACTCTGAATAAGGGTGTCTAACAAATGCCACAAATGTAATGTAAATGTAAATGATTAGGCATGTAGGATACGCATGACGTGACAAACAAATGTTTAGGCAGCTAAAAAACCCGGACAATTCTAAAGCATGTCAGGACACTGTCGACAATCACACAAGAAAATCCAGGTTTAAAAATATGTCTTAAAAATATACCATTGTAGAATGTGTAAAATGAAACATATTTTTTTTCATCTTATAGATATTTTTTGTGCCCAAAACACATTTGCATAATTGTGAGCATTGCTGATCATGGCCATGTCCCCTGTACCATTTCTAAATTAATTAGTTGTCAGTGCAACGTATTTTGTCTGAGGGCAAAGTCAGCAAATAACAGGGGAAAACGTGAAAGTGAAGTCATTGTCATTGTGAAACACTGCAGCACAGCACTCTGTGCACACAATGAAATGTGTCCTCTGCATTTAACCCAGTAAGCAGTGCGCATCCAGTGTGGGAATGGTTCCTTGCTCAAGGAGACCTCAGTGCCACATTGGCGGTTCGGGACAAGGTGGTTTCTTGTTTAAGGGCTAAGTACAGAAATTTCATATGATTTAGTTTCTGGACCATTTCTGGTGCTGTGGCATTCATCAAAATGACAACTTGCATTAAATTGGCTATTTAATGTTTTATAATTTCGTGAAAGGTTTCTCTACAGTTAGAATGAGTCAAAACCACTTTGTAAGTAAGGATTAGATAATGTCATTGAGTCATTGCTGGAAAAAGACTAATATAGACATCATTCAAAATGATTAATGCAGTTTGACCTGCTTCAAAAGTTCATAAATGAATAATTTTAAATCATTCATGAATATTCCTCAGATGATATGACAAAATGGTTTCATAATGAACACCATAATGTCTAGTATTAAGGTTTAAGATCAAATACTTTATCACTTTTTTGTGGTGTAGTTACTGTAGTGATCTGCCTGTAGTTTTTCTTCTTCTTCTTTAGAGGTCATCACAGAGGATCAGCCGCACAACTGACCTGGCAAAAGTTTTACACTGTCTTCTCTTCCTGGGCATTGTAGCTGCCTGCCAAGTGAAAGTGAAGCGAAAGTTACTGGTTACTGTTGTTACTGTAGTTTTTAATACTATAGTTTTTGTAGCAATCTGCCTGTTGTTATGTGTAGTTAATTCTGTAGTTATTGTATGTATGGTGTTACTGCCTGTTGTTAATTTGTGGTAATCTGCCTGTTGTTACAGCTAGTTAAAGTTGTAGTTACTGTATGTCTGTTGTTACTGTAGTTAAGACTGTAGTTTTTGTAGCAACTTCCCTGTTGTTAAATCTTTTTAATGCTGTAGTTTCTGTATGTATGTTGTTTTTTGTTAATACTGTAGTTATTTTAGTAATTTACCTGATGTTACATGTAATAAATGCAGTAGTTACTGTATGTCGGCTGCTAATGTAGTTAATACTGTAATTATTGTAGCAATTATCCTGTTATTACCTTTAGTTAATGTTGTAGTCACTGTACGTCTGCTGTTATGGTAGTTAATACTATAGTTGTTTTAGTTGTAGCTGTGTGAATTTACCTGTTGGTACATTTAGTAAATGCTGTGGTAACTATATAGTATGTTGTTACTGTAGTCAATAGTGTAGTAATCGGTGGCCTAGTGGATAAGGGAACGGACCCGTAATCAGAAGGTTGCTCAAATATCGATCCGTCAAGGTGCCACTGAGCAAAGCACCGTCCCACATCCTGCTCCCTGGGCGCCTGTCATGGCTGCCCACCAAGGTGATGGGTATATGCAGGGAACACATTACGTAGTGTGCACTGTGTGCTGTGCTTGCTGTGCATCATGATGACAGTCACTTCTCATTCACTTTCAGTTTGCCAGTTGTGATATGTAGTTAATGCTGTAGTTACTGTATGTCTGTTGTTATTGTAGTTTATACTATAGTTGTTGTAGTAATCTGCATGTTGTTACATGATCATGTAATTAATGTTGTAGTTACTGTATATCTTTTGTTGCTGTAGTTAACACTGTAATTTCCCATCACGGTACACTGGGCACAGAGCAGGAAGTACACCAGGGCTGAAAAATCAATTCAAATAAATGGCAATACATTTAAATCAAAGCAGGAATTACATCAAACAATGACAGCTCTGATTGAATACTTTGTATGAACTGACAATTGACATTACTTAAATACTGCATTAGTATTGTCATTGTTTGCCATTAACAAATGTGCAGAATTGACATTCATTTTTCTAAATACTTCACCATAAAAATCTGGTAGGCATGAATGCATTGTACTCCGCAATCCATGTCTTAAAATAATCTGAAAATAAAAATCTTATTATCAAGAAACTTGTGTCTGTGAAAACATGAGATTCATGGGCAGCTGAACACTACTTCTTCATGACCCTGTAGTGAAAATACAAGCACTGCTTCTTTTGTTCGTCAAGCAGGGATGCACTTTTTAACCAAAAACTCTACAATAATTTGAAATTAATTGAAACTCTCATACAATGAGCAAGAGCATGGTCATGTACCATAAATTATTCAGAAAAGCAAACTGGTAGCATAGTCCAGAATGATTTGCTAGTGACCTGTATGTTCAATGAGAGTCGAAACTAGATTTCTAAACTGTTCTGCTGTTAAACAGTGAACAGCTCATGCTTGGCCAGTTCTTTAGCCAGTCTAACATAACTGTTTATATAATTACCAGTGAGTTATAATGAATCATTCAATTTCACACCACAGCAGGGAATAATATGACTTTTGTTGTTTTGCTTGACATGGACAGACATTGGTGTTGCTGTTTGTCAACTGGCATTACTCCACATCATGTAGAAAGCACAATGAAGCTGAACAGTTCCCGCCTGTACCAGACGCATGTCTGTAGTCTGACCTGCATAAGCTTTTCCAGCAAACTTTGGATTCTTTTGCTCTACCCCGACAGACACAAGATGACACAAGAGCTGAAGCTCTGGTGAACACTGGCTGCAGTTGCCATGGCAACAAATGACTGAAGCGTATCCGTGTGAGGGTGTGATGTGAGAGGGGAGGGTGGGAGCAGAGAAAAGCTCTTCAGACGTGGGTGGATGGCTCAGAACTGTTTTGAATCATATCTTATTTTCTGGTCTAACATTTGCAGCATGTGAAATGAAAGGAGAAGAAAAAAAAGACTGAAAACAATTTGTACCTTCGTACACACATACAGATTCGTATACATGTACAGATGCCCCCGACTGCCACTGTTTACTCTGGCCTTCGCCGCCTCTCTTCCTATCAGTGTATGAAGTGTGCTGAAAAGAAAACCCATATCTGGTCTCATTCACTTGAATGATCCAGACTACAGACATTATGAGGGCTTAACATAAAATTCTTGGAAATCGCTTTTCTGGAATATTTCTTCTGAATAACTCTTATTTTTTAAATGCAGTCATTTCCGTGCGGAAAACCGATGTCATGTACATCTATACAACATCTGTTGCAGCAATGTATCGTTCTGTACATTCTAAAGAACGAGATCACATAAATATTTAACCAAGCAAAAGGCAAGATTGGCCTTTAAAATTAATTAAACTGCACTGTGCAAATCTTCACTAAGGGGATTTAGGGTCCGCAGAGGCACCATGCCAAGGTAAATGCAGTTTTAATGATAATGTGCCATGTACTTCAGGTACAACTGAAGTTATTCGCTTCAGCACAGGTTGTGTAGAGCTTATTTCATATAACAGTATGCTGCAGTGCTTAAAGGCTACTTTGTCCATGAAGAACATGAATGCAGTCTCTGGTCATGCAGCAATGAACCAGTGGTGGAATAGTACTTGTTGAAGGACACTAAGATTACCTGCTGCAAATGCATTTTTTTATATTACTCTTAATATTAAATTAAGTTTTTTACAATTTCATCATATCATGTAGAGTAGTTGCAGTTGACCCTGTGAATGTTTTATATATCTTCATTAAGATAACATTATGTGTGTGTGCGTGTGTGTGTGTGTGTGTGTGTGTAATGAGTGTAATGTGCACAAATCATTTAGATATATCAGTGCACTTCCAAAATACTTATATAATCATATGAAATCATATCAAATATACTAAAGCTGAACCTCTGATAATGCAAATGAATACAAAATGGCAAGCTCATTAGCCATCATTTGGTATCTAATACATAACCCAGTGAACAATAATGGCTCCACTTCAAAAGGGGAAAGCAGACTGAATGGCTCACCTGTGTATATCTGCATGATACTCACAGAGCCCTCCATCATGATAAGAGGTGCTGTGGTAGACATTCATTGGATCATGTTGGGCTGACATGAAGGCTTGAGGCACAAGTGCCCAACAGGAAGTGGCTTTATTACGGAACTGAACAATGCATAAATAGGTTTAAGAGCCAAACAGAACTAAGGATGAGCCTTACATGTGGGTTTCAACCAACATAGATGCCCGACAAGGACTAGAAACTGTATTTTAACACAGTTAACTAGATTCACATGGAACTAATTAGGACTCAGACGGGGAGACAGACAAACATGTGGCACCGTCTGGTGGCCCAGAAGTGCCAGGATACGACAGGCAATTAAATACATTTTAATTTCCATGGTAACACGCAGGACACAGGCAATAAACGGGCAGACAAAACTAATGCCTGTTCATTCTACCGCTCATTCTGTTTAATTCACCCACTTGTGTGAAGAGTTTCAGTGTGAAGCATAAATTGGAAATACGGCATGATTCCCCCCACATACTAATGACAAAGCATCTATTAACCCATTCAACTTCACATCACTGAATTACCATTTTTACCCCTGTTTCCATTTCCAAGATAATGATGGCTGGATTATATTTCATGTAAAACAACTTCATTTCTAACGTGGCCTTGGTCCAATGTACCCAAATATCCTGAGCCGCCACCACAGTTTCAATGTTTTATGAAAATCATCCATTTATCTTTCTCTCTCCCTCCAAAACAGTTGAAATAGCTCATTAGAGAGTGGAGAGTGATAAAGTCGCCATGGCAACTGTGAGTCATCCCACTGCAGTCAGTTTAGTCACACTTACACTGTACATTTCTCCGGCTCTGCCTTCCTCTTTTCCGCCAGCCTCATATGGGCTTAGCCTTTCCCCACCCTTCCCTCTCGCTCTCCCCCTGGCGTCATTGAAAAGAAGATTGGCATCAGCCCCCCGTGGAAGTCAAAGGGGTCACCCACAATTAAAGTGCCCAAGTAGAGGATGGCAGCGCGGAGGAGGGAGACGAGGGATAAGCTGGAGTGCGGCTTCCTGCACTTTTGATTACTTATTTATGGCCACTGCTAATCAGCCATGTCGCTGTTTACACTGTTCCATCCCCAGATCGACCGCTTTCATTACCCCATAATTCGTTTTGCCCCCAGGCTCCCAACCTGGGCTTTTTCTCATTAACTGGGACTAATGTGGGAGGAAAAAAATGGTATTATTATTTCTTTGTGAATTTTTGCATTGTGATAATGAGACCCTTTGTTCTGTACCTTATTAAGCCTACAAAGCCATATTTTCCTGCTATAAATAATAAGATGGCTGCTCTTTGAAAAGGGCATAATCAGGTAGCGAGGCGATGCACCACACGTATCTTATCATGGCTCCATCGAGACTCCTGAAAATGTCAAATAAATGCCAAATAAAAGACAAGCTGCAAACCAGGTTTATTCCCCGGTTTGTGAAACAGGGCTGCTAGCAGGCAACATTGCTCTAATGGTTCTCTCTCTGATATAAATTGTCTTTAATGAATGTGGCAGAGCTGCGGTAAGAGGCTATTGATGCACATGTGATTACTTCCCCTTAGGTGGCTCTCTCCAGATCTTTCTGAAAATTACACAAAGACTCACCAACACACACACATAGCCGAGCACCTCAGTATGAGAAGTTCCCATCTTGCTTGGTTTAATTGAAAGCTCAGTGATACATGTCCTCTCTCGGCAGTGATTTGGCGGAAGAGCTGAGTGATGACGCAGCTGGGGGTGTTCTGGAGGCGGACTGGAGGATCCCTGATCTTTGGTGCAGGGGGGGAGCAGCAGGGTTGGCGTAACTGTTGGGGGTGGGGCTACGTGTGGGCGGCTGCGTGGGAGGAAGCCGCAGCGGCTTCGGCTTTCCAGGGTTTTTCTCTCTCTCTCTCTCTCTCTCTCTCTCTCTCCCCCGCCCCACCCCGCCCCTCACATTCCCATTCTGCTCCATCTCTCCTCCGGCTCTCCCCGTCTGTCTCTGTCCCCCGGTGGCACCTGCTCATTCATGTGGGTTCTTCTCCCCATGACTCATTCATGAATGCACCATTTCTTAACAAGCTCCCATGTACTTCTTCAGTAGAGCAGAGAGCATCACTCCACCTTCAAAGTCCCCATCCAGACCAGTTTATCTCGCTCTCCTACGTCTCTGTGAATAAACGTTCACAGATATGCAAACCCCCTCATAGTCGTGCTCACATGCCAAGGCCGCTGTATTGAATGAGCAGATTCTGTTCAGCATTGGCATTTCACAATGGTGAAAAATACTGTATGGCCACTGGGGATCACTGAAACAAAACAAAACCCAAAAAAGATAAGAAATGGTTTTCTAAATAGCATATCGAGTGAATGGCCAAAGGTTTTCAACCCAGTCAAGGATAGACAGTTTTCATTTTCTGGTCAGGGCGAGACTGCAATAAAAAAAAAGGGCGATGTCCTCTATGAGTCACTTTCCCCTCTCCCACGCATCCCCCAACGCCTGGACTCAAGTCTGTTAAATGGGAGAGTGTGCGGAGCTGCAGTTTTCTCTTTTTACAATGAGCTGCTGTTGAAAGGAGTGGGTGGCTAATCCCTGTTCGTTTGTGAAGGCAGCGATTCGACAGTCGAGCGGGCAGGATAGGACACGGCCTTTCAAAAAAAATGTTGTGGCGCTCCACGGAGCCCAGGCCCAGCGGATGTCCCGCCAGGCTCAGGAAAGGGGATTCCGGCGCGCTGCGGTCTCTGGGTTCATGCCACCTGGCCAGGTTTCCATCCGCCCACGCCGAGGCAATAGACCGATCAGCTTCCTCGAAAGCTACATGCCGGAGGAGGGGCGAGCCAGAGGTGACACACGGAGCTCAAGAGTATCATCTCAGGCCCATTAAATGGTGCACATAACACACACTGGCCGTCAGATTAATTCATTTTACATTATTATAGCATATAGTAAAATTATTATTTGACATTATTTTATGTGAGAAAAACTGAAAATAGTTCAATAGGAGAATACGATGAAATCCTAAGCCTACTATAAGCCCCCTTTTAATGAAATGTGGATGATCCATAATCTCGAAATATAAAGTAGGTATGCATCTACAACAGGATAAGTCAATTACTATTAGTTACTCAGGTTTACTCTAAAGAGTGCAACATGATTTTAACATTTTATATATAATTCAATATAAAATTCAATATAAAATTAAATAGCAAAATTTCAAAATACAGTTGGATGGAAATTTTTGAATATTTGATTCAAAATAACTTGAGTTTCAGTGCTGATGTGAGTTACACTGCCACAAACAATAAGGATCTGGATTCTGCTGTGAGTAAAGGTTGCTATTGATTTAGAGTCATAATTACTGTAGATTCATGTTTATTTTATGTGCCTGTTATGAATATTTTATGGACAAACACCTGAGGCAATCAGTAGGACTGAACTCTAACACAGCACAGTTAAAACACTGGATATTAAAGTAGGATATTATATTATATTATATTACATATTGAATACAAATGCTCAAAAATACTCAAAAACGTCTTTATATCGCATCAATACTATTTAATTGAACTTCAACACAACAGATAAAGGCATCACAATTTTCACTATTAAAAAAAAACAACAAAAAATAAATAAATGAAAAAAGAAACATTGACATTGTTTGGGGTCCTTAAAGCTAAACAGTTACAGGCAGATACATTTCTAGAAATGTTTTCTGTTATTTCATATTTTTAAGTAAACTCAGCAATTAGTATGCAAGAAGAATGTAAGAATATAGAAATAGTGCTTTCTTCTCTGAAATATAGTTTCTAAAATCCCCTCAGTCAGCATGGTCTGACCTTTAAACTAAACTGGGATTCCAACTGACTCATATAAACTATAAATATCAATTCATAAATAGAATTTACATTTACTATTATTCATATTATCATTTTCTTCTCAGAGTATTAAAAGAACATTTAAAATTTTGTATTGTGGGTCTGAGGAAACAAATAATTTAATAAAAATGGACTTTGTGGAAACTATGCATACTGATGCATTAAGTATGCCTGTAAGATTACAAAAACATACTTTGCTCAAGACTGAAAGTGATCTAGTTCCTGCATTTATACATTGTGTGCTTGTATACATGGCTACGCAATTCAGCATTTTCATTCTACACTGTAAAAAGTGAACACTGGCTAAACCTAAACATATTGAATTAATCTGCCACACCTAATATTTTACCATTGACATTATATTAATAAACCAATTGAACCTGCTGTGACCTGGTTTATTTACATTATGTCAATGCTGAAATATTAGGTGAGACAGATTTTTAGATTTACAAAGTGAAGTGATTGTCACATGTGATACACAGCAGCACAGCACACGGTGCACACAGTGAAATTTGTCCTCTGCATTTAACCCATCACCCTGAGTGAGCAGTGGGCAGCCATGACAGGCGCCCGGGGAGCAGTGTGTGGGGACGGTGCTTTGCTCAGTGGCACCTCAGTTGTTCGGGATTTGAACCCACAACCGCTCGGTTACAAGTTCGCTTTCTTACCCACCAAGCCACCACTGCCCCATGTCTAATGTTTAAATGTTCAGTGGCACCTTGGCAGATCGGGATTCGAACCGGCAACCTTCTGATTACGGGGCTGCTTCCTTAACCGCTAGGCCACCACTGCCCCTTTAGATTTAGCTAGTGTTCACTTTTTGCTGTGTATTAATATTTAATGGCTTTTAACACTAAACTGCATGTTAAATTGCATCAGGCATACAAGTGTTCAATGGTTTAATGGATTATAAAGGGTTAAATAAACACAAAACAATAAGTGCATTAAAGTCTGTAGAATGGATGTGTAACCCTCTTCCTTTGCATGCTGGGGTAGTGGGTGCCTATGGGTAAGGAAGCGGATCCTTAATCTGAAGGTTACCGAGCCACCAAGGTGCCACTGAGGTGCCACTGAGCAAAACACCGTTCCCACACACTGCTGCCCAGGCGCCTGTCATGGCTGTCCACTGCTCACCAAGGGTGATGGTTAAAAGCAGAGGACACATTTTGTTGTGTCACCGTGTGCTGTGCTTCACTATCACTTCAATTTCACTTTCATGAAAGGGTTTCCCAAAATTTCCCAAAGCGCTAAGGCCACCCTCTTTCTCTGATGCTGAACACAGATGAAAAGGCACATTATTAAGCACAAGAGATGGTGCCGAAATATGCTTTAGAAAAGCATCATAGCTATTTGTCTGGCTCAGCGTTTCTGTGTTTTGTGCCTTGCCTCCCAGCCCTTTGGGGCTTTTATCTCAACCATTGTTCACGTGTCTATATGAGGAAAAGGTGAAATACCCATCTGTTGTACAGACAGAAGCAATATGGGTCTATGGCTTTATATATGAATGAAAATCTTTAGGTTTTCCAGTTGTCTAACCAACAACTATAAATGATTTTGAGGTTGTTTTAATGGTTATACCCAAGGTTTAAACTGGACATCCAGTACTGATAGCATGAAAGAACAACAGCATTAGTAGCACATTTCTGTGGCAGACGCCAGTTATTACAGAATACGTTTGCTTTGCTACAAATGAAATCTTATATAGAGGAGCAGTGGTTTGGTCTGGGAGGAATAATAACTAGTAACTACCAACAAATGCATAATGCCTGTGCAGAAGATCACAAATGTTCAGTACCATATTCATAGAACTGTAGCAAATACTTTTCTCTAAAAATTTCTACCCCTTTCATTTGAACATAGATTATAAAATAAAGCAAAAGAATCCAATAGAGGCATTTATTTCCAATGAATTGGAAAATGACTATTTTTAGCACATAATTCTGAAACATAAAACATTGGCTGACTCAACACAATATGTCAAACATAGTAATCGAGCCTTCTGGAGAACCACTCTGTTCAAAAGGCAGATTTTCCAAATTGTGTTTATATAGGTGTAATAACGTCAGCACAAACCTGTAACAGCAAGGACACTTAATACAGTTGGCTGTTTTTAGCGCTATGATTGTGGCAAACTGCTCATAATTTATTTACGTCTCATCCATATATGTCTTCTTCTGGTCAAAGTAAGATATGCATGAATAAAGATGAATAAAAATGTTTTCATCACTGATTTGAAGAATAAATAAACTGTGAAATAAGACATTAGTAATTTTAAAATGAATACAATATATATTCATGGACTGTTTTATGTCCATGCTGTGATTTAGGCCCTACAATGTCTTAATAATCCTAATTATCATACAAAGGGCTTTTATGTGGTCTCTTAGTTATCCATCACCTTCAACGCATAAATGACAAAACTGTATTATGTGCATCCACAAAACAGAATTACTAACAATAACATGAATATTTTAAATTACATGTGACTAATATTTAAAAAGCCTGTTGCCACCAATAGCTGGTCACAAACAGTTAAGATAAACAGTGACCATGAAATGCTCAATATTTCAACATCCAAGACACCCAACGTGTTCTTGATTACTGCTATATTTAGCAATTGTATTAGGATAAAATATAGTAAACTTTGTCTACATAATTATCTTTAACACCATATCTAATAGCACCCAATTTCACAGTGGAGTAACTAGTGCAGACAGCATATTGTCTTTTGCAGCATTCACAAAATCTAAACAGAGAAAGGAATGCTGACATTGAGAAACATGTATGTCAATCATAAAAAGGTCACATCATAACAAGGCTAGGTCACATCACCTTTTTGTAGGTTGGGGGGGGGGGGGGGGGGGGGGGGGGTACAATTGGATCTACTTCCAGCTATGTATGGTGCTAATATAGCCCAGGTCTGTGGTTTAAACTGGTTGCTCTTGTCCATAATCTTACTCGTCTTTTGCAGTGCCATTACTCAGCTGGTAAAACCAACAAAGATCATCAAAGACCATGTTGATTCGCACTAGTATAACTGGTAAACCACAAAAGATGTGCGGGTCTGCAACTTCTAATCACTTCATCGCCAGTACAAGAGTATAAGGTGCATGAATATTGCTGTTCATGCTGCTAACCAGCTCAGAGAGGTTTCTAGCAGGCTTGAATCCCAGAAGTTGTATGCTGATGTAGATTTGATAAAGGAAGTTCCAGATGAAACACATCAGTCACTTTGTCATCAAATTTCCACCCATGCATTTTCAGTGTGCCTCTGATTGACTGTTCTGTAAGAAAAATACATGGCACTCTCATTTCCTTTATTTTCATGCATCAGCTGCTGCTTTCATTCATTTTCATCTGTTTTCTGGTGGTGATGGTTTATATCTTTAACCTTGAGGGACACCGTCCCTATTTCTATGTTCTACCTCTGTTGGCACCACGTTACCAACATGCAGTTTTCTCCAACATAAAATGTTAGCGACAGCTCAGTAAGAATAAAGCAATTATCTCATAAAACAGAATGTAAAGCCAATTGAAACCACAGACCTTATGTTCATTTAGAATCCCGCAATTCATTCCTCCTGAGTGTTCATTCCTCCTGGGTGTTAAAAATGCTAAATGGGTTACGAAATAACAGATTTATGCTCTTTGTACATCAAGTTAGACGGTCATTTCTTGGGTGTAAAATAAGAGGTTGGCTTTGGAGATGGTGCTGCAATCACATAAAGAATGATGAAGAAGAATGGCGACCATGCGAAACTGGGGTTGAACGGGAGCCATGCTACACTGGGCTGTGGTCAGGAGAGGTATGTGCGACAGTCACCACACACTCCGGACTGTCCTTGGTCCTGCGGAGGCTAGTGTAGAGACGCTCTTCCAGGTTGGCAGCCAGCTTGTCGGTCAGTTCGGCTGTGATGGTCTGCGGGCCATATCCCGGTTCGAGGGACTGGGGAGGGGAGTCCGTCGCTTCCTGGGATGGTGCCGTAGGCCGGGACTCCTCTGTTTGCTCGTGTTGCTCTGCTATGCTGTCTGCAGTTATGAGAGAGCTTCTGCTCGGGCCGCCGTTATCTTTTTGGTGGTCCTGAGCCTCAGCTCTTTCCTGGATGAGTTTTGGTGTCTGGGGGGCGCTGGATGCTCCCTCGCTGGCCTCCTCATCGGGAGCACTGACAATTCGTGGAAGAGTGCTATGGTAGCCGATATCTAATGGGTAATTCACGCTGTCACCCCGGCGGAGTGGAGTGCGGTGGCGGTCAAAGGATGATGGGAATCGCACCCCCGGGTCACTGTACTGTTTGGAGCGCTGCCATTGTTTGCGAAGGTGGACGCGGGATCGGTGTTTGGAGCGCAACGGTGACTCTTGCTGGTCGAATTGCGGGTCGTGCCTCAGAAACTCGTGGAAAAGCGCATCTGTTTTCTCATCAATGCTGTAGTCGCGGCGGTGGAGGAGGGGGTGTGACTGAACACTGCACGGTGTGAACATCTGCCCATATGGGGACCATGTCATGGCACCCTCAGGCTCCTTGCCCGTGCTGGGACCAGGCTCCTCCTCCAGCTCCTCGTCGAAGCTCATTTCAAAGCTCTCACACACTGTTCCCTTGCGACCGGAGCTGGTGAAAAACAGACGTCTCTCAATGGCCGTCCCATCTTTGCTGCCGCTGGCACTGCCGAATATCCTCAGATCCTCTGGAGCTCGAAATGGAGCTTCAATTGAGGCATAGCCACTGTCCATCTGCAGAAGCTTCCGGTTTCCAGTCTCTCCATCACTGCCTCTTTCAGATTCCACACTGTCCTGCTTCCCTTTTTGGTCTGTGTCCCCCTCTGGTTCATCTCCAATATCCTGTGAGGAGAAACTTGGTAGCCTGCCTTTGTCAGTCCTTCCTCCTAATGAGCAAACACTGTCTGCATCACTCCTGACTGAGTCCTTGTCATTGTTGCTGCTTTGGTCAGAGGAGACATACTGCTCCAAAGAGGCACGCAAGGTCCAGATGTCTCGATACAGGGACTGGTGGTCCGAACTTTCCTGATGACAGCTGACCCCCATCAGCTCGTCCGAGTCAGAGGATGCGCCAATCAAACCAGCTCCTGAGCTGCAGCCTGGCTCCACCACCACCTCCACCTCTAGCCTACAGAACACAAGTCTGGAGTTACAGGACGTAGTTCAATTAGGCAAACACCCACTGGTCACTTCATTAGAGATACCCTGTCTTTAACATACAGTGCATGCGGTATTCACAGTGCATCACTTTTTAAACATTTTGTTATGTTACAGACTTATTCATAATTAATTTTCCCTCAATATGAAAAAAGTTTACCTGAGGTTTCACCAAATTCATTAAAAATAAAAAACTGAGAAAGCACAGGCAAGCATTCACAGCCTTTGCCCTGGAGCTCAACATTGGAAAGGCACACATCTTTTTATATAAAGTCTCACATATAAGGACTCTCAGATGATGAGAAACAAATTGAACTCTTGGTGTGAATGGCAGGCTCCACGTTTGGAGGAAACCAGGCACCGCTCATCACCAGGCCAATACCATCCCTACAGTGAAGCATAGTGGTGGCGCGTCATGCTGTGGTGATGTTTCAGCTACAGGAACTTGGAGACTAGTCATGATAGAGGGAAAGATGACTGCAGCAATGTACAGAGACATCCTAGATGAAAATCTGCTCCAGAGCACTCTTGAACTGGGGCGATGTTTCATCTTTCAGCAGGACAACAAAGATCCTAAGATCACAGCCAAAATATCAAAGCAGTGGCTTCAGGGCAACTTGAGTGGCCCAGCCAGAGCCCAGACTTGAATATGATTAAACATCTCTGTAGAGATCTTAAAATGGCTGTGCAGCAACCCTTCCCATCCAACCTGATGGAGCTTGAGAGGTGCTGCAAAGTGGAATGAGTGAAACTGGCTAGGCATAGGTGTGCCAAGCTTGTGGCATCATTTCAAAAAGACTTCAGGCTGTAATTGCTGCCAAAGGTGCATTGACAAGGTATTGAGCAAAGGCTGCAAAATTATTATTTTAAACACATTTGCACATGTTGGTGTGTTGTGTGTAGAATTATGAGGAAAAAAATGCATTTAATCAAGTTTGGAATAATGCAGTAACATGACAAAATGGGGGAAAATGATGCACTGTTAATACTTTCTGGATGCACTGTGTGTATGTTGTATAGATATGTAGAGATTTAAAATGCAGCACACCTACAGTTTTTGTTCTGCATCTTCTGGCTCTTAACCAATTTCTGAACACTTTTCACATTTATCAGATGCCCTTATCCAGAGCAAATTAAAATCAGTAGTTACAGGGACAGTCCCATTGGAGCAACTCAGGAAGTACACAGGGCTTCAACTTGTGGCTGGTTCATAGACGAGTGTCTTACCTAGGCTACAACCACCATACTTTTCTGGATATGTTTGGTGATGGTTGCTGGTCCTTCACTACTGACTACTGGCACAATACAAAATACACTTCTGTGTTGAGAATGGACCCACACCTACACAATATCAGCAGCGGTAAGATATCATAGTGGCTGATGGAACACCTTCTGCAGATAGAATAGGGGCGTTTCCAGTAAACTGGCCGGTGAACTTGTATACTTGTAACTTCCATGTTCCTTCAAATTCTTTGAAAGGGCATAATATCTAACAATTTGAGCATATCAGTTATGTAAAGCAGACAGTAATGCAAACAGCGTAATGTGTATTACAGTATTTACTATGTGATGGTCAGTAGCAATGCATGTCAATGATAAGATGTTAAGCAGTTTGGGAAAGACCCTGTTCGGGTTAACACTTTTAATTATGTTTATGCGTTAATGGATATGTGTGTCAAAGCAACAGCTTATCTGTAACTGCTGGGAGCACAGATCAAGATTACATGACATACATTCGTTTTGCGTATTTGTGTATATTGCAAATGTCATGTAATGAGGTCACATCACCTTAACACCCCCACAATGGCTTCACCTCATGAGATGGGTCATTATGTAGGGCAGCAGTGTGACTTGTGGAGGCAATGCAGCATGGCGTAATGGATGGCAAGGGAATTAAAAATACCTGCCGAGGGAAGGTGGTGGTGTGGAAGGGGGGGACAGGAGTCGGGGCGAGGGGTGGTATGGCATATCCTTTGTTTGGGCAATGTACTGGATGAGGTCGATGTGGTGGCTGTCGTTGTTGTCTTGGTCCATACTCTCACTAGCAGCTCGTTGGCGCTGGAACTGCTTCCTCTTTGGCGATCCTGTAGAACATGAGATTAATTAATTAAATAAAATATATAGTAATGCATAACAAATTAGTATTAATGGCTAAATGACAACAACAAAAATGCAATTAGACATGTTAAACCATTTCCTAATGAACAAAAAAGCATGTAATGCAAACGTCTGCCTGATAGCCAACAATATTGAAACTGCTGCAAGGATGTTGCTACTAAATATGTATTATCATATTAGCCTGATGATCATCATTGTCGAATTTCCCTGTAGAAATAAAATGGTAGATGTCTCCAAGCCTTTGTAAGTGTGCACCAATCATTTTACCAGGCATCCAAGGAGGCTTTGAGATTGTCCCAGAAAGAGAGAGAAAGAGAGCATGTGTGTCTCTGCATGTGTGTGTGTGTGCGTGTGTAAGAGGGTGGTCTGTAGGGAGCTTTGGAAAGGAAGAGCCATGCGTCACGAATCCATCTGTCCAATTATGAGTCCTAGCAGCCAAAGACACGCTCTCCTTCCAGAAGAATGTGCAAACATTCCCCAACACTGTGAGTGAACAATCAACACTTCAAATAAAGAACTTCATCATATGCTGACACTATCTTTACACTGGATTCTATTTTTTCCCACTTCAATTACCATATCCGTCCCCTAGGGAAGGACGATTTCTAGAAAGCAGTTATGTACAAAAAATGTCCCTGTTTCATCGGAAGCACAAACTATTCTGCCTGTGCTTTAAATATCTGTTTACAGATCAAGATTTCACTGTTAAAAAAATGTCTTAAAAATGAAACAGCTCTCACCTCTGGTGTCCAAACTTGAGGCTCGCTGGCTACTGTCAAGCTTCCACTTCTTGATCTTAAAGTAGGGGCTGACCCCCTCGAGGCTGGCATGGCGCCGGAGTTTGGTGAAGAACTGCAGCATGGGCCCTTGGCCACTGGTGGTTGAAACCCCGTCAATAACAGGTCCAGCGCGAGGCACAGCACCGAAGGTCTAAAAATTGAGAGAGAGCATGGGCTTGTTCAAGCATGCGAGGTCTGCCTTATTTCCCCCAATAATCTCCAAACCCCTGCTGCCCGAATTACATACACACTAAGGGCAGAAAAGGGGGTTGCGGGTGGCTGAAGGTTGGGTACACTGGGTGCCGGCATGCTGGTTATTATTGAGCGTTCATTTCCTCCTGATGCCCTACTGCCATTGTCACTCCCTTAAGTGCATTCAGACCGCCTGTGACTCACGCTCCTATTTTCACCCTAATGTTGCGTCTGCCTTCGTTATTCAAATGGCCTGTTCCTGGCTACACAGGAACCTACTAGCAGATAAGCGCAGCGCAGAGTGACTCACGATGCCAGTCCTGGGGGCCTCGGGGCTGGGGGTGTGGGTGCTTTTGCGGAAGCCGGGGTCCACGCTGGAGTTGAGTGCGTCCCCGGGAAGGGTGGAGATGGGACTGATGCTCAAGGTGGTCAGGACCGTCTCAGGCAAAGGGCATGCTAAGGGCTAAAGAGGCAGATCACAGAGGCACTTAGAAAAAGAGCTTCCACACCCCATCCCGCCAGACTCTCCGGTCACTATGCACATCAAAGCTCCAGATGAACGAGATGAGTGCTTGTTCATTTGGGAGATTCAGTCATTCCATTCTGACTCCTTGTACCTTATCGCAGTACACAGAACTTTGCCTGTCACCTGGAAGATGGAGAGGCTGGACTTGGAGGCGGGACGTGTTGTCATGGCGATGCTGTTCTCCGATGACTCACACTCGTGGATAGTGACTATCTTGAGGGCAGGACAGGGTATGTGGAGGTGGGTGAGTCTGGCATTTTTCAGGTGATGGAAGTCGCCCTCCGTAAGCGTGTACCTGCATTACAACGTAAGGCGTAAAATGTTACGTTCATTATTTATGTTTACATCAAAATCTCCGATCAGCCGCATGGATAAAGATATAGCAGTATGGATGGTTAGACTCAAACACATAGGACATGAGTGGGCGTATGACCTGCGGCCTTTCTCCTGCGTCTTCTTGCTGTGGTCGAACAGTGCCGCCTCGTTGAAGGACACGCGTCGGCCGGTGGTGCCCGTGGAAAGAAAGCGCTCCGTTTCCATGTCATGAGAACTGGCGGCTGACAGGCAGTCTGATTCATCCACCCTGATTGTGATCTCTGTAAAGGCGAAAAAGAATCATTTGAACCAAGGCCGCAGTGTTTTGATGGAACTGTACATCATTTGTACTCTCAAATCGGTATCTAGGATACACTGCATGGCCAGGCCGGCTGAATGGGAATGTGAATAGCCTGTCCCGGATATTCTCGAGGTATTGACTGCCTGTGAAAACAGATATTTTACCATGCACAGGCTGAGCCTCCTCCAGGTAGCTGTTGGTCTTCTCTGGATCCTCACTGGCCCTTGGGCACAAAGAATCGTGGATTAACAGATTTTTTTTCCTAGACCCCACAGGCATCTGCCATACAACGTTAAAACAACACATTAAGCCTCTGTACATGTAATCCAAGCATTTAACCCCAACGGGTGCTGCTAATTGTGCCGTCAGGGTTCTGCTTATGCTGAGCATTATGGCTGCTGCATTCGGAATGATCCTCTGATTCATGTGAGAATAGCCGGCAGGATTTATGGGCTCTGCAGCTCTCTGCCCCGCGCCGCAGTTTTTTGAGGCCAGAGCTTGTTCTTCTGGCGGAGGGGAAATTAATCAGCACCGATGGCTGCTATGAAATCTCATTACGAGCATCATTTGTAGCAGTCTGGTCTGCTTTCCCCCCAGCCAGACGTCAACCAGCCAGGCTGCAGGAGCAATGTCGTTGAAAGGGACTGTGGAAGCCAGAAGCCTTCGAACCCTGCCCGGTTACAATCAGCACCCTGTTATTCTGAAATAATCAGACCGCTGGTTACTTCACAGGCAACGGGCTGCTACTGTTCTTCACTTACTCTCCATATCGGCAGTTCCCATCACAGCCGCGGCGACAGAGGATCAATATCACAGACAACAGGACCAGCGTCCCCCCGAGAAAGACTGACATAAGAACCAGCGGGAGAACGTAGACATCCTGTTTCGGCACTGACGATGCGTCCTGTGCAAAGTGAACAAAACAGAGTAATTCAGACAGGACTTCTTTAAGCCTTCCTCGTGACACGCGCGACTCGCCCCGTTGGTCTCTCAGGACGCGCCGCTGAATGGCCGGCCTTGTGGGGTCGGCCACACAGGTGCACGGCTCTTTGTTCTGCGGTTGGAATGGCGAGCGCTGTGCTGTGTTCAAAGACGCGAGCGTGATGGCGGAGGCGCGAGAAGCAGAGGCGGCGGCTGGCGCTATGTGGGGAGGAAGGGTCGTCAGAGTCTGAAACGCCCCTTGTTCCTGTGCCGCTAAGCAGAAAGGAACAATTCTGTACCATCATTCTAAAATGCTCAGACTGCGCTTTTACTTAATGTATCTCCCTGGGGCAGTCTGCTTCCCATCATTAGCCTTCTCGCCGTTGTATGAAGCATTGAAAATGTGAAGACGCTTCAGACCCTAGCAGAACTGTATTTTTACGACGGGACCTAGCTACAGTCTGGACATCAGGAAGGCAGGTTACTCTAAGCAATATTGCCATTTCAGTCTAATGAAATCGAGCAATTATCCATCCAGGACATTGGCCATTAAACCTGTCTACACATAAGAGAAAAAAGGGCTGTCTGAGCAAAGTGCAGCACTTCATGCATTATGAACGTTCAGACTTATGTACTCAGCAGCAGATCTTCATAATGAATTGAAGTTTACCTTTATCGGGAGGTTTATTGCGCTGCTGAGGGCAAGGGTTGCGTAATTATAGCCATCCAGGCTATATTTCTAAATGTTACATTTCCAAATGACTCTGTGTTTTAATATGTAGAGAATGTAATATGTATGCTCTCTTTAGGGCAGTCAGTACATGTCAGTACCCAAAAATGTGGTCTTAATTTGGTCTTAATATTGTGTAATAAGCACAAAAGTAACATGGGTTGAATGTGCAACATTTTTGTTAAATAAATATTGCCGTATGGAAGACCACATTAAATGACTGCTCGTCGGTGTCACCCTCACTGCACATTTTCTTTACATTCAGGAAGGAAGTCATCCTACTTACCGTGGAGTAAACTGTTAGATTTGTCAAGACGGTAGACTCATTGCTCATGGTCCAGGCGAGCGTGAGCGTCCCCCTGAAGAGCAAAATACAGGAAAATGTACGGCTGTTAAATGCCATGCCTCATTTTTCAACACTGGGATAAAGAATATATATATTATTGACTTGAAAATTTAATGACAAAAAAAAAACATTGGAGATTGCTGGGATCATGAAAGTGCATTCGAAAACAGGCTGTTATCTTTCTGTCTGTCCAGTGTACACAGTGCATACACTTGATGCACCGGAAAATGTAGCATGCAGCTGAACATCACCGGGCACTAATGCAGAGCAAACTGGGCCTGCATCACCAGCGGAAACCGGCGTCCAATGCATCCTCAAGCTCACCCTCTGCCTTTTCGCTCCCTTCGCTCAGAGTTTAATGTCAAACTGCGATCCCACTACGAGCCGATCACCCCATCTTCCCAACAGCTGATGCCCAGCAGTGATAGCAGCCGCCAGAGCCACACACTGCACACACACTCACCTCTCCGGCAGCTTCCCTCAAAGCGGCGGGCTGAAAGAACCAGCATGCAAAACGTTCTCTGTTGCATCCATCCTCTCCGTCTCTCAAAAGCCTTCCGGATCCTGCTGCATTCTCAGCCTGCCCCTGCCCACCCACCTACGCTCCCCAGTGGCTGCGAAGCCTTGGAGTGACAAGCTGAGGGGAAAACGCTTCAACAGATGTCAGTCTGGGGCTAAGCTGAGAAGCAGACGCGTCCTGGAGGTCCATTCATGGACAGATGCCCGACGAGCTTTAGAAGAAGACTTTGATGTGTTGCAATACTGGTGAGCGGAAGCCATGCAAAAGTGTACCCGTGAATCCAGTGAAAGAAGTGAAAAGCTGCTTTATTGGAAAATTGTTCACAATAATTTTTTTTTTGCAATAATAATAACAACTACATTAACAGCTACTACAAAACCATAATAATGATAATAACATGAAAATGGTTTATTACAGAATAGACAGAAGGTGCTCGTCATGTGGTACTTTATCTCGGCTCGGAGCAGGGAGTGTCGTGATCTACCGATAGTTTCAGTTTCGGACTGTGCTCTACAGGCGACGCCATTCTTCCAGCGGAGCACCACTCCGGCATCACAGCTGCTGGCAGCATCTCGGTGTCGGAACATCTCCGTCACATTCTGATCAGTGCACGGAACCGCGCACGAGAACACGGAACTTACGCAAAAAAAAAAAAAAAACGCAGCAACTTACCTAATTAAAACGAACGTGGTCCATGCAGGGTTGCGCAGACAAAGCCCAATGGCGCGCAGCCTTTCCCGAACGCCTTGATTTTGATGTAAAGGCTTAAACTATTTATGAATGAAACCCTGGCGTTTTAGACACACCCACTTTCTCGGCGCCCAGTCAGAGAAGGACCACGTGACGTCAGCTGGAGGATGAGGAGGCATCTTCATGGCCAGACTGCCGAGGGACGCTCGCCAGTAAGGAGTCGTCTGTTGGTTTCTCGCCTCTAAATGACGGGTCAATGTTATTGCCTACGTTGAAGCCATTATCTGTTTTTGTTTCATTAAACAAAACAATAAAAATAATCCAATAGCCCGATGTTCATTACAATGAGGTGATTTACAGTGGCGTGCAGTTACGGCCATGCTGTCAAGATGTGTTTAAATACAAGTGCGCCACCCTCTGGTGGATGACAGGAAAAAACACAAACATGTAAAATAGCCGTACTGTATAAAAGGAATATAAAAAATATAATTAATGAAAAACGACATACAATCAACAAGTAAACACTGTCTTGCATACAGCGTTAATTTATTTATACGTAGATAAATATGTATATTTGTGTGTGTCTGTGTGTGTATACAATTTTATAGTTTAGCTTGAGATTTCTTGTATAATGATAATGATCATGATCGCGGTTGTTTAAAAAAAAATACATTTCCCACAATGCATTGCAAAACCGTGAGGCTTTATGGGTAGGTTGCCTGGTAGGTTGTGTCCTTGTCCTATCAGGCGCACACTTTGACGCGTCCGCGCAAGGGTTTGGGGTCGCTTGGCCTATATATTCATTCATATTATTGCCCCAAATCATTACAATTAAGACAGAATGATGGCCGCCAGGTTCCTGCTTCGTCGCGCGGTTCCTGCCATGAGGCAGGCGCGTTGCTACGCGGACGCCCCCGGTGCTTCTGCTCAGATGTCCTTCACTTTTGCTTCTCCAACCGAGGTAAGACATTGCGGCGTGAAATACCCGGGCCTACTGCTATGCCGAGCGCAATCGTTCTAATAATTACGCTGATAATGTATTGTGCTGCGTGATGTGTTAGGCGTGTTAATATATGTATGAGCCGACCTGTTGTCGAGGTTAGCATTAGCCAGCTAGCTTGTTAGCTTCATGCCAATTACGGGATTTAACTGTATAGGTCAACTCGTCGAGGTGGAGTAGGTGCACATTGCACCCATTTATTCTCTACTTTTAATCCCTGGCGGGTGTTTTGAGCAACCCGTGAGGGTACATATCATTCTAACCTGTCACCTTGAGCTAGTTGCGCGACCTAATACTTGATTGTGTGTAATCGCTTGGGGATTAGTGACTTTTTGACTGACTCCTGCATTACGTTCTCCCGTCTATCTAATAATCATTTGCTTGTCATTAACACCGTTTCCGCCCTGCCAGGTCTTTTTCCAAGGGGCCAGCGTCAAACAGATTGATGTACCAACGCTGACTGGGGCTTTTGGGATTCTCCCAGCTCATGTTCCTACACTGCAGGTCCTGCGACCTGGTGTGGTAACTGTCTTCAGCGATGATGGTTCTTCAAAAAAGTTTTTTGGTGAGCCCCACGCCCACTCCACCAGTTACATTTTGGTGCAATGCCTATCCAGTCCTTCTTAACGGCTTCACATTTTATAAATTTTATTTATTTGAATAATCAAGAAAGATCTGTTTTGGTTAGTTGGGTTAATGCAACGAATTCAACTTTGCCCTTCCAGTGAGCAGTGGCTCGGTCACTGTGAATGCTGACTCTTCTGTACAGCTCCTAGCAGAAGAGGCCTGTCCTCTGGACAGTCTTGACCTTGCTGTGAGTACATGTGCCTGATGATATTGCCATGTGCTAGATTTTCATTTGTTCAACTTTATTGATTCTTGGTAGAACAGTTATGTAATTCGTTATTGACGTGACTTGAATGCACGGGTAGTAGAATATGTCCAAATGATTCTTTTGATCATGCAAAGTGACAAGTTTTGGGCCGCATTTAAAAGGGGGGAAAAAATGGGAACTGGACATCAAGACTGACCGCATATGCAGCCGTTATGTTCTCCCAAAACCATTTCATATGGGGTTTCTTTGGTTAAGCCTTTGACTACTCAAAGAAAAATGAAATATAAGTTAACGAGAATGTGTTCAAATGTAATAGTCATATTGCAAGATGTATAGTGCAAATTAAAGCATTGCATACCTTTTGCTGTTTGATTAAATGGCAATGTCACCCTGTTGATTAAGGTAAAGCACCATGTTTACTAATATTATGTCAGAATCTATGGTGAGTCAACCCACAAATTAACCCAATTCCAAACGAATTGCTTTTAATTACAGTCTTAAGAACAACATTATTTTTTTATATTTATAAATTATACTTGGAAAATTACCAAATCATTAAAAAAACTGATTTTCTTGATCTGATTAAATAAATCCCTTTATTTCTTACATAGCAATATAGATAGTGTGGTATTTTATTATTAGTATTATTTTTTTGTTGGCATTCTTTTGAAATGAATGCCTGCAAGTTTGCCAGTCGCTCCGTCGCCTTGTGTATATGTACGTGCCACTCGTTCACTTAGAATTTTGCATTCCATCATCATTACGTTGTCATTTAGACATTTACATTTACAGCATTTATCAGACGGCCTTTATCCAGAGCGACTTACAATCAGTAGTTACAGGGACAGTCCCCCGGAGCTATTTTAGGGTTAATGAATTTGAACCTGGGTTTTCTGGTTCATAGGTGAGTGCGTTACCCACTAGGCTACTACCACCCCATGATTTAGCTTTTCAAATTTCTGTGTTTGACGTTTTTTAATTGACTCTGAATAATCCATGACTGCATCAAGATGCACCTAAGTCTATACCAGAATATGAACCTTAATGCTTTTACAAACAATATTCAAAAGAGGCAGGAGCCCATAGGCATGTACAGTAACTGCTCACAATGCATGCAGCATTTTACAACCGATAAGTTCTAAGAGCGTGTGATCTTAAACCATTCTTACAGACTGCTAAAGCAAACTTGGAGAAGGCCCAGGCAGACATGGTTGGGGCATCAGACGAAGCTTCTCGAGCCGAAGTGCAGATCAGCATAGAGGCCAATGAGGCCATCGTGAAAGCGCTGGAGTGATCCTGTTGGTATGTATATCCAGATGTTTGATTTTTGAAAAATCAATTTGAAAAAGTGTCTTCATGTTTTTTATTTATTTTTTCTTCCCCCCTTAGGGTTTTTTGTTGGCGGTTATCTCTTCCTTCTGTTCCCAAACCCATTCACGTCACTAATGCAAGCCACCAAATTTGATTTGTACAGATGATAAACATACCAATAAATGTATCTGGAAGTAGTTCATTGTGTCACTTTGTCCTTTCAGTATCAGTTGTCCTTGAACAGTGAACTACACTAAACATTCCAATTACACATAGGGGTTTGTTTTCTACTCAAGTGCAATGTTACGATATTGTCAGTATCATCATCATTATGAACATGTAATTCCCTCAGTAGAAAAGTTCCATTATAAAACTGAATGGGATTTCATTTCATGTTTTATTGTGTGTACCAATATGGGTCTTGTGGGACGCTTGAGGGATTAATATGTTGCTATTTCTTGCTAGCAAATGTCTCTGATGGTGATTTAGTCTCTGAGTGGTGTCAGGAGTAGTACTACTGTTTATTTCCTCTGGTGAAATGAGAAGAACATACTGACATTAGAAGCCGGAGTACTGCCTTAAAGATGGTACGAACCACATGCTATGGTTGTAAATATTCTTTTCCCATTTAGATTCCATAACAGTTATGGCTGCGTCCGCCATGAGCAGTTTGTGTTCATGTTGCAGTACCACTTTGTCCCCAGGAGATGTCAGAAGGCTCCCACTTAAAACTTGCCCTGCACCTTATCTTGTAAAGATCCAAGAAAACAAGAGAATTGTTCCAAACTCATGATCTTGTCTAGCCAGTGTTTACTAGACTAGGTTAAAAAAAAAATGTAAAAAGATTCTGTAATTCCCCACGTTAGCTTTGTTGCGTGAACGTCCGCATCATGGATTGAGGGGCCCAGAGGCCGGTCGCTGTCTGTCGCTGGGTGTGAACGGTTTTAACACGTTGACTCAGAGCGATGACTTCATGGTGCAGTGACATTGCCAGGAAAGCTGCCACTTCAAAGAGCATTCGCAGGTCCAGTTAAATAAATGTTATGTTCGCTGGGTTCTTTAAGAGCCGTAATCGTGTGCTGACGGGCCAACTGTGGACTAAAACCATGGTTGTTCTTCATCAGTGCCACTCTTCTCTATGCTACAGGCGCTGACTGGTCTTAACTGGGATTTGGCTGATGACACTGCATCCCATCCAGTTACAATTTCACACCAAATTTAGGACTTTGCGTTTGACACACGTATAAAAACTTATCCATATATCATTAGTCTGATCAATAAATGAAGTTAATGCAAAATATTTTTAGCCTTCTTGAATATAACCAACACCAGCCACATCTTGCTTTTCATCCAGAAATAAGGTCAGATCAATGTTCATGTTTTTATTTATCTTGTTTATGTTTTATTTATGCGTTTTATTAAAGCATTCATCCAAAGAAAAGTTTCAAAGATTTATAACATTTGATCTACAGATTTGGGTCATAATTAATAATTGTAAATATTTGGATATTTAAATAGTTGATTGTCCACTAAACTGTTTTTTTTTTTTTTTTTGGAGTCTGACCAAATAAATAAAGTTTATTTGTAACCTACTCACCAATGAACCACAAAAATCACAGATTCCACTCACCACCATTGTGTCCCTGACCAGTCTCCAGGGGGACTGTCCCTGTAAATACTAACTGTAAGTCACTCTGGATAAGGGTGTCTGATAGGTGCCATAAAATGTAAATATATATGTATTTGTTTATAAAGATAAAGAGCCTTCCATTGGCACCTATAAGAACGGCGTCCTGGTGAGAGGGGACTGAGTCACCAGCCTGACTTCCTCTCCGTGGGCTGATTAGACAGTTGGACGTACTGTACTGCACCGTCTCCTGGCTGCTGTACAGGTT
Source organism: Denticeps clupeoides (assembly GCF_900700375.1). Taxonomy (NCBI): domain Eukaryota; kingdom Metazoa; phylum Chordata; class Actinopteri; order Clupeiformes; family Denticipitidae; genus Denticeps; species Denticeps clupeoides. The sequence continues at coordinate 12,787,323 of NC_041719.1, read as the reverse complement.
AAGTGATTAAAGTGTGCTGTGACTCGTCTGTATCCAGACCCAGGTACAGCGTGCCTGCCTGACTTTTAAAGGTGCTCTTCTTACCGTCAAGTGCAAGGAACACTGGGGGGTGGGGGGGCAGGTAGTGGGAACGAGTGTGTTACGCATCTGAAATGTTGCGTAAGCGGCATAGCTTTAGTTATCAGCCAGGTGGGTGGGTTTTGCAAAGGCTGTGCGACCGTTTATGTGCAGATGGTGACGCACAGGACCGATGTTTAGTCATAATAAACTCGTGAAACGCTATACATTTTATCCGGGTGCTGTGTCCCTCTGGAAGAACGTCACTCTATCCCTGTGCCAGCCTGCCAGAGGTCCTGACCTTTTGACCACACGGTGTAAAGAGGGAGGCGGGGGATTCTCGGTCAGCTGTTAGATACTGCGTCCAGGTCGGGCTTGGGCGTCGGAGCCCTGACTTTGCTGCCCACACCATTGCCCAGTTTGTGTGTCATCTTTGCAAATGGCTCCGGCTGTCAACAAGGTGCAACTCTGAGAGCAGGGCATTTTTTGAGAAAAATGCCAAACCCACAGAGCCCTCCTGACCACAGGAGGTGGTCGGCTTCAGCATGAGTTGAAATTACACAAAACTGCTTCTCAGGGGATCACAAAGTAGTGTGTTCAGCCTCCCCCCCTGCCGAGTTTCGAGCCGAACTCTGCCCTGTTCTGCATGTGGCGTGCCATGTCTCTGCAAAACCAGGCAAATGGCTGCATCCGTTGTGCACAAAAGGCCCCGGGTTTGTTACAATCTTTCATTCCACGGGCATAAATGTCTCATTCCGTCTGGGTGAGATGGTGTCAGGATGGTGAGGGTGGAGGAGTAGGAGTGCCATGGTGAGGTCTTTCACCCCATGCTGTGACACGGCTGCACAACAGCCTTCTCTGTGGATGGAAGATGGCTGCATGCTTGTATTCGTTTTTCCGCTGTGTTGAAATGCATATCTGGAATTTCTGGGTCTGAAGAGTCTAAAAAATACTGTGAAGGATTAATTGTCTATAGTACCGTCTGAACAGTATATGGTAGTCATATGCGACCGATGCAGGGTATAAATAGCACCAAAGAGGTCTCTATTCCCCCTGCTCTCTCTCCTCTTCATTTTGAGGACATTCTTACATTTTTCTTTAAGGAAAATTCCTCATTATGTCTCCACAATGGGCTGTGCTCTGTATGCACTTGCATACATTCTGTACCTTCCATTCATGGCTGCAGCAGAAAGGCCCGTTTAAAACTCTGCAAAGCAATTCGAGTTAATGCTGGCACTGGCAAGGGTTTTGTTAATAAAATGTGTTTGGGTTGACTCACAGGATCAAATGAATAGATTTTCTAATGATTCCTAACGTTCTTGGTGCTTTTTTTGTGTGCGTACCCAATGACACTGCTTTGCTTTTCCCTGAAAATCTTGACCCTCGAAGAAACACCTTTTCGAATCTGACGAAAGGGAGCGTCATTCACATTCAGTCTGCCTCCCACCCCTCATAAATTGTGCAATGGCTGCCTCAGTGGTTTCCTAATCACATGTCTCCCCTGCTGAAGCGCTTGGAAAATATGCCATCAAGCTAGTTTCCATGAAGTACAACCCGGGCAGATATAGCCGCTTTTACTTGCCTATACCAGTTCTGGCAGAGACGGGATTCCAATAAAGCCTGCAAGCCTGTGCCCAAATGCCCAAATGCCCAAATACCCGTCAGCATGGCACAAGTTCTGACCTGGGAGAGTTTTGGATGGGAAGTGTTAGTTTATTGCGTTGTTTTGTCCCACGGGTTTCAAAGGGGCTTGTTTACTTGCGCCCCGGTAAGACCCTAAGGAAGAGGAATGTTCCAGAGCATTAGCACCCAAACAGCAGCAGCAGCAGCACCGTGTATCACTGCTGCCTGCTTTGTGCCTTCAACATTCGTGTGCAATTTTCCACCCTTAAATGGAACAGTGCGAAGCTCTCAGTACCACCTTCAAATATCGAGGCTCAGCGTTTTCCCAACACCCCAAAAAGATTGAGCAATATATTTTTGGCCACATGTGGTGTTTGCTGATATCTCACTATTGGCTCTGGGCCTTTCGTTTTCAATTACCTTATTAAATGAGATATCATTATGTATGCACAGATCTGTAATGTATCATATTGCAGGTCCTAGGTCTAAACATAGAACACGCAGATGGAGGACTAGGGTGCACCTCACTGCCAGCGTGACTTACTGCATTGCTATGTCCATGCTGGGATTAAAATTCTGTGTAGTGGTGTCAAATCTGGGGTAGCTCTGGGAAATTATAGCAGCCGGGCTCCGGTATACCGCCGCACGCTGTTTACGTGGGTGTCGTCTGTAATGGGGCAGTGTTGGTTTTGCAGCGTTTAATATGCCGCGAAGAATGCATTTGTTTAGATAAGGAGGGTGTTTCTGCCGAAAACCGGTGACCTCAGAAGAACGTGTTCTTTGAGGTACGCAGAAGGAGCAAAGGCCGCGTCTGACGGGTTGAAGAGGCTTGACTCAAACGCCCTCGATTGTGAATTCAGCACACGCCCAGACTGCATGAGGAAATACGCCAAGAGCGCCGTGCCGTTGGAAGCTTACAGGAGGAAACTCGGCGGGGAGGGAGTGGGGGAGGACAGGCTAGAGAGAGGTGGGAATTAGCCCGGTGACGTAGCCGCTGAGGATGGAGCGCTATTTTAAGCGGCTGATAGAGCGCAGGCCGCCACGCTCCCTGCTCTCCTGACGTCACCGATGAAATCAGCCTCTCTGCTGGCCTTGGCCGGGAGGGCCATGTGACTGGTCGTGATTAGATTAGTGCAGCGGGCAGAGGAGTGCATACAGGTGAAATGTCAGTGTGCTGTTGCAGTCCCCCCCCCCACGCGTCCATTACCGAGGACCCAGTTCTGATTAAATTAGTCGGTCGTAGGCTGCTCTTAATCCCAGGCAAGGCAGGATTACACAGAGCTGGATCTCGATGTGCGTGGTATGTAACCAGGTGGGTTGTGGAGAGACAAAAAAAAAAAAGAAATTGCATCATTTTATTGGAATTTGGTACCTCTTCAAAATTTGACCCACGTTTAGAAACGACCATGCAAATTGTGAAGAACGGGCGGCAAGAGAACTGGAAGGACTGGATGGTTAATGTGTTGCAGGCTCATTGGAACACAGAGGCCGTGCAACAAAGATTATTGTCGCCGTAAATCTCCACCGCCACATGCCCTCTAGTCTCAGGTTACTACTGTGGCTGATGACCATTCATAAAATCTAATAAAAATTTAAACCGCAATCGGCCCTGTGTGACAATCAATGTCACCCGTGTGCCCATTGCGCCTCCATTCTGACAGATTATTTTATGACTTTATTAAATGCAATCAGCTGACACCATAAAAAGATGTAATGTTTTGCTCACTGTACTGAGCCTGAAAGAACTGTGGCCAGTGGTAGGACTGAGGCACCAGCACTTTTCAGAGTCATTGCAGGATCTGTTTCAAAATTCGGTGATTCGAACTATGACAGAATATGATTTTTTGACATACTGTGAAATAAACGTTTCTGGTTTTATTACCTCCTCTCTGATTTGGGTAATTCCACGCTGCGCGGACCACGCATTACACAGGTGTTCTGTCGAAACATGCTACCTATCGAGTTGTGCTACCTAGCGGATCTGCGCATGCGCAGTCCCTCAAGTTTGCGCTCTGTTTCAGCGCCCGTAAATCATGCTAGCCCTAAATATTATTTAATTCACTATTACACCATGATCTTAATACTCTTACAGTGCATATGGACTGAGTTTTGGTGTCATTTAAAGTGATTTGTACCGTTATCGGAAATGCACAAATTTAAATGGAACCCTATACGGTAGCACCGACAAAGCAGCATAAATCGTCAGAACACCGGAAACCCAAACAAAACACGCAATAATCGGCTCTAGTGTAATCGTCCTGTTAACGTCGGTGGAGCCGGAGCCAGCACAACAGAGCCAGCAGTGGCCGGGCAGGAATGCATTTCTTACTTGGAAATTCCGACACCACTTCACATTTAAAGAAGAAAGGGATGGGCGAAATCTGACCATGCAATGCAAACTCTGCAATGCAAACTCAAGCTGCTCTCAGCGTCAAGACTCCACATGCAACCTTAGCTTTTTTGTCCTAATCAGGAAGAGGGTCATTGAAAATGCTGTTTTTTTCCTTGTGCAAGGCTACTTTTTATTTTAACTAAGTGATGGAATATGTTGGTGACAGTAAATACTTTTCAATGGCATATTTAATGTTTGTCTAATACTCTTCCACTTTTCAGCTTTATAAATAAAGAAATGGTTAAGGATAAACAGGGTTTTTTTTATTACCTGTGATTGCTACATTCATGTAGTTGTAAAAAGCATGACAATATATTAAGTAATATCAGAACTGGGTTATTCACATTGAGTAACTTAACGAATACGTGACAAACTACATTTTGGGGCATGTATTCTGTAATCTGTAACGGAATACATTTTAAAAGTAACATTCCCAACACTGTGTGTGTGTGTGTGTGTGTGTGTGTGTGTGTGTGTGTATATATGGAGGCAGGCAGGTATGCACAATCAGCTTACATTTTACATTTACAGCATTTATCAGATGCCCTAGTTACAGGAACAGTCACCCCTGGAGACACTCAGGGTTAAGTCAGGGACACAATGGTAGTAAGTGGGATTTGAACCTGGGTCTTCTGGTTCATAGGCGAGTGTCTCACCCACTAGGCTACTACTTCCCAGGGCAAACATACATCAGCTGTATGATGGGTTCCTCTCATGAACACATCGGTAAAATATTTAAACCATCCTGCAGGAAAAAAAAACACAAGGGCAGCGTGTTTGTTGCGCAATCTTTGCCTCTTAGTGTGGGAACTGTTATCAGTGAGTCTACATCTCATGCGCTTTTCCTGCGGGCCACGAAATCACAGATTAGCCAACGATGACAGTGGCCCTGCCGATTGCACAGATTCGAGAGGACTTGTTCATATTACGTAAACACACGCGCAAAGCCATTCACCTGCATCCTGTTTCCTTTCCCGCACTATCAATTAGTCACTAGTTTTTCTGGTCGTGAGATGTAGGGTGGTAGTAGCCTAGTGGGTAACACACTCGCCTATGAACCAGAAGACCCGGGTTCGAACCCCACTTACTACCACTGTGTCCCTGAGCAAGACACTTAACCCTGAGTTGCTCCAGGGGGGGGACTGTCCCTGTAACTACTGATTGTAAGTCGCTCTGGATAAGGGCGTCTGATAAATGCTGTAAATGTTGTTTGCCATCTGTGACCCACAGCGGACGTGTCCCACACACTTCACCTGCGATTCGAGTGACAAGCCTGTACGCAACACAAGACCCCAAAAGACTCACAAAAACACAGTGTCTCACAGTCATGCACCGACACCATCGTTTCTGTACTGGAGGCCAGGTGCACAAACTTATTCTGCTCACAGTCAGCGTTCTGCTCAGGAACACCACGCCGGTTTGCTAAGAAATAAAGAGTATTTGTGATTACGTGTGTTGTTGTGATTATGTATATGAAGGCCGCGCTCGTATCCAGGCGATGTGTTTTCCCGGTTGCCAGGTGACATCTATTTTCTATTTTTTTTCACACGTCGTCACGAGAACGACGGCCGCGCCCCCGTTCCTTCCGTTTATCGACTGTTAAGGTGGTTTAGGTGGCTTGTGTGAAACGCGTCGCGCCCACGGCGCAGCGCTGCAGTAGGTTTGTACGTGTGAGTGATTTCTGTTTCTCCAGGTGACAGTCGCGTCGCGTCGCGTCGCCTCGCGTCGCGTCACCCGCCGGAACGCGTCCTGGAAGAGGCGCCGCTTGGCTTCCACCTTAAACCCGCCGCTGACGGCGCAAGAAGCGGACGCCCCGCCCGCGCCGGACCGAGCTGGGTTTAAGAGGCGCGTCACCTCCACTGGCGCGGTCCGTGCGAGCGAGCGTGCGTGCGTGCGTCCGCCCGCGCCTCGCAGCAGAACCAGCCGCAGTCCGCCGGCGTTGTGGATGTACTGAGCAGCGGATGCACTTTTCCTGTCGGGCGTTTACATGCCAGCGCTGGGGGCGACTGGCGAAGAACCGCAAACTTCCTCGCGGGGCTTCGAAGTTTGTGCAACGATCATTGGTACGTGTACAGCGGTCATTACCGCCTGCATAACACGGAATACAGTAACTTAGAATAATTCATCCATGCGCTACGGATGTTTAGGCCAAGCGACGCTTTATAAAGCTGATATAAAAATGATAAAAAAAAAAAAAAAATAACTGACGTCCTTTAGCAGTCTATACGCTCGTGGATGTTCATTTCGCACAATTCTGTATTTGTGAGGTATGTTTTATATCGTGGAATAACGCAGCCAGGCTTAATTCCCTGCGCCAGCTGCAGGGAAACCTGCAAATGTATTTTAAAAGGGGAAAAATAAAAAATAAAAATCTCCCTAAACAGATGCGTCCATGCTCCGAGGCGCCGGGGCAGAACAGCAATGCGCCTTTCTGCCGCTGGGCGGCGGCCAAGGATCTCGTTTTCATGGCCCGAGGTTTCCTGGAAACGAGCCCGGCCACTAACAGGCCACCATAAACACGTTCCTATATATATTTTTTATTATTATTATTATCGGTTAACTTGACGTGTAAGCAAATAACTCGCCGTCTATTATTTTCATAAAAATCGTCAGTGGGCGGGCGCTGTAACACGCAAGCGACCCCAGAACGAGCATCGCCCCTAGACATATCTTGCGAGCACTAGTTAAGCGGCGTTGGCGACGAGACGCGTATCGATCGCTCTGCAGGGACCACCTGACCAGCCCGCCGACGGTTTGTTCTAATATTAGTCCACGCGGCACTCGAGCAGTCCGTCGGGCGCTTGTTCAAAATCGGCACGACCAACAGGAGCACCTCCGTCCGCGGTGAAGACGCCTGGGTCCATACGGCGCTGCTTAACAAGCCCGACTATTCACGAGGAAAACGGAAGAGTTCCGTAAGAAAGCGCGCGGCGGTTCTCCGTTGTGGCCGAAATATGTTATGAATGGTTCTGACGTCGCGAGTGGGCGGGGACCGCCGCGCCCTCTTTAATCGGATTGGCCCTCGACAGCCGGGGTCGGCGGCTGGGGGGGGAAGGGGGCGGGTCTCCGGCGCCACGTGGGCGCGATGTTATTCTTCCGATTGGCCGGCGGTGACAGGGCGTCCGGACATGCCCCGGCGCGATTGGCCGGGACGGCGGCCTAGCGTCGGCGTGGGCGGGGCGCTGCGGGAGCGGGGCGGCCTCGTAACAACGTTCATTGTCGGCGTCGCTGGAGCCGCTCAGAGCGTGAACGCGCGCGCTGGAGGGCGAAGCCGCGTCAAGCTTTTAGCAGAGAAATAATCATAATAATAATAAAAAATAGTATTAATAGTAATAACAAGAGGCACTTTGCAAATTCCAGCAGCCGAGAAAAAGACAAAAGGCGGAACACGCATATGATGCGGTTTTTGTTTCTTGCGTCTTATAATGAAGACCGCGGCATAGGCGCCTAGTGGTCGGAGAGAGAGAGGCGACTGCACCGCTTTCGGAAGCTGGGACGCACGTAGCGGAATAACATTCCAGACTCTGCCATCCTGCTCGTTCTGGGAATTATTACGCCGAGAATAAACCGGAGGAAGGAGGGGGGGGTTCCCGAAATCCCTTCTCCGAGAAGATTAGATAAGACGCCCGCCCCGCCGCCACACTCGACGACGTTTTCCCCCTGTCGACCGCAGGCTATCGAATGGACCAGCATCCCAGCGCCCGGAGCTGCAGCAGCCGCGGAGCTCCGTCCTGCGAGGCCGTCCCGAGCGAGCCCTCCATGAACCTCTACATCCACTCCACCACCGGCACACGCTTCGAGCTGTCCCTTCCCCTGGAGGAGACGGTGGAGGGACTGAAGAGGAGACTGTCCCAGAGGCTGAAAGTTCCCAAGGAGAGACTCGCGCTGCTGCACAAAGAAACGTGAGTGTCCTACAGCCGTTATAACACATCACGTACCGATCAATTCGAATTATTTCCCAAATTATCATCGTTATTGTTTTTTTTTGTTTTTTTTTGGCCTTTATAACCTTAATTTCGTTTTTTTTTTTTCTTCAAATACAACGCGTGTTTGCTGAACGGGACCGGTGTTCGCCGGCAGCCCGAGCTTCGCCGCACCTTGTGCCGGCACCCGGTCTCGATCGGGCACGTTTACAGCAATAAAGTAGAATAACTATATAACGCGAATGCGTGATTTTACTCTTGGTCCACACGGTGACGATGCTCGCGTTTCAGGCGACTCTTCAACCAAACATCTGCCTGGAGACCTTCTGTGCGATGGATGGTTTCACCAAACCTCGCTACATGCATGCAGTGTGTGGTGCAGAAGACCTTTTTTTTTTTTTTTTTGGTTGATCTCTGCCTGCAGCTTCTCCTCCAGGAGAAAAGGGCAATGGGTGATTTATTAACCACTGCAAACAATGGTAGCTGTTCCATTGTGATTTAATAATAGAAAGAACAATCACCAGCGGTGGACCGATGGACGTTACCTGGTTTCAGCCTTTCACGGAGCCCCGGCCTTTAAATGTTTGACCCCCCCCCCTTTTTTTTTTTTTTTTTTTAGGCGCCTGAGTTCAGGTAAACTGCAGGACCTGGGCATTTCAGATGGGAGCAAGTTAACACTCGTCCCTACAGTCGAAGCAGGATTAATGGTAACGTAACTCCTCAAAACGTTATAATTACAAGGCGCCGCGTTCGGGGCTAACCCGGCTGACTAAACATTGCCGCTGGAAAGAGCCACGGTTTAATGCTGCTGCCCGTGACCACTGCATTAGCTCAAAACAAAAAGTGCAATTACACCAGGCCTTTAATTTCCCAGGCAGCGGGATTTTAATGAATTGTTTGCCTCTCTGCTCACGCTTTCGTGCAGTCTCAAGCGTCAAGACCAGAGCAGTCGGTAATGCAGGCCCTGGAGAGTCTCACGGAAACTCAGGTAAGACACCTTGCAAACGCCCACTGAATATTCATTGGTTGAACTCACCGATTTGACCTCTGGGGAAAGGGGCTGGCGTTGCGGGTCATTGTGAAAGACGTACTAATCACGCGGAGCGTATTATAGTCATAATAAAAGAAAAACCCTCCCCCATCACCCCCTTGGCAGCGTCTATGCTGTAAAGCAAGTCCAGGCAGGCCCTGTTCAGCATTTTCTCCATTTAGACCCCCCCCACAAAGATGTCCTTGTGGGTTCTTATGTGTGTTAATTGATCACGAGCCAAGGATTCCCAGATGATGAATAGGATGCTTTGTTCACAATAATTCCAGTTTTAGGCACGGTCTGCTTTCAGCAAAGCATGAATGAAACACAGGAATAAACTACGGGCCTGCTTGCGCATTGCTGCCTTCAGCCGTGGGCCTCGGATCTTTCACAATACGCCAAGAGCCCTTGGGCCTTTCAAGACGTTCCCGATTTGTATGGTATTGATTAGTTGGAAATGAGCTCCTCGAGTGAAGGCTGTGTTTGCACAGCGTGCGCGGAGCCTGGCATTTGTTACATGTGATGTAAGCGAAGGATGGGGAGGATCTTGTGAGTGCAGCTGAAGGGGGCTGTGGGGTGGGGGAAGGGGGTTGTGGCAGAAAGCTCACCTCTTTCTTCACATGGCACGCCTTCTCCAGGCAGCTGCAGCCATTACTGGGATTTTGTAGAATCGCAGCCTTTCTGAACACCACTTGGGGTGAAAAGAAATGAGTGGTTCGATATACACAGCATTATATTAAACACACACACACACACACATGTGTGTGTCCTCTGCTTTTAACCATCACCCTTGGTGAGCAGTGGGCAGCCATGACAGGCGCCCGGGGAGCAGTGTGTGTGGACGGTGCTTTGCTCAGTGGCACCTTGGCGGACCGGGATTCGAACCGGCAACCTTCTGATTACGGGGCCGCTTCCTTAACCGCTAGGCCACCACTGCCCCTATATATATTTACTGCTTGTGTATGCATGTGGAATTTAACACAAGGCTTTATTGGTGCGATTCGAGGCGGCGGGGCTACTTTGGCAGGGATTAAGATCAGGTTCTTTGCCTGGAAGTGACTTCACAGAATTGCATGTGTTAACCACGCCTCGCAGCTTCCAGCACCGCAGCGCACTTGAGTAACATCCTGGGAGAAATCTATTCCGGTCCGCCACCTAGCCAAGTACTTTTTTTTTTATGGGAGAGGAGGACTGATCGGAAGGGTGCTGCCACTTTTTACAGGCTAATCATTTGAAGCCGAAGCGGGTTTTCCTGTTTCTGTGTGGACGCTCTGCTGTATATTTCTGCTGTATCTGCGCTTGTAGTTTCACAGTTTCATCCATTTCTTCTGATTTGACTGAGTAACACTCACAATCTGTGGCTTGCCAAGGTTTAGGTCTGAATGCAACGCACTGCCATTTTGAGGTTACTCCGTCAACATATGCGTTTAGTTACAGTTGTCCATCATTTGTGGTTAATCCACACCCACTCCACATGACCCATCCGTCCTAATCTGCGCCTGGAATGAGGCTAAGCGCCGTCATTGTGTCTGGAAAAAAAAAAATGAACAGATGCGGGGAGAGGAGTCTCAACAATATAGACGGAGTCACCTCCGAGTCCCCTCTCCCGGCTTTAACCACCCACTCCCCTCCCCCAGACAGGGAACCAGGCCACGGGGGAGGGTAGAGACCCTTCTGGGGACACTCAGCCAGCGGAGGCTTTAGATGGCTGTGGTGAGTCACAGCGATTTCTGCCTCTGCTGTCTGGCCCTTTGTATGGGAACAAGCCTGGACGGTGGAACACGATGTGATGGCCGCGGAGTCATGCCTTGCATTCATTCCACAGGCACGTGAAAGCCCCGGAGCAGCGCAGGGTCAGGTGTGTTCTTCAGGAGCTCAGTTGTTGAAAGAGTTATAGGAGCAGGGTTCAAAATAATGACAGCGGATGTACCCTACATTTGGTTCGGTGATTTTGTTTTTCCCACACGTAATCACGGAGTTTAATCGTTCCGGTGCGTTAAATTACATTCTGCGGCCGCTTTTATCCAAAGTGACTTACAATCGGGATTACAATTAAATCCACTAAAATCTATTATTAGCCAATCCCTACCTACCTAGGAGACTAGGCTGCGGAGGATAACCCTGGGCCCATGAAAGGGAGGGAGATGGGTGTTAAGATGCTGGCCCCACTTCAGTTCCCATTTCCTGGCCGGCCGGTTTTAATAAGACGTGGCGTGAGCGGCAGTGGGCTGTCGAGGTGGAGGTCTCCTGGATGCGGTTAAGGAGATCTGGTTCATGCCGCCAGCCAGCCCCTGTGCGTCGTGACTGTTTTCCCTCCCCCTCCGTCCTCTTTCTGTGATTCGAGTGGCAGGCATTGTGACTTGAGGCTGAGAATAGGTGCTCAATTAAGGTGCTTTTAAATTAAGTTTATACTGGAATTTTAGTGCATTTAAACAGTGTATTAAAAATGATCACAAATAGAGAAGAACTTGAAAAAAACAATTTTAATTCATCGGCTATATCTTCAGCCATCTCGTCACATTGCACCCCCCTCCTTGTTGGCTGTTTTGCTGAAAGCTACGGTTGCGTGTCACGAGGAGTGTACTGGGCCTTATCACTCATGAGGATCAATTTCTGCTGTTCCCTGCCCAGCCAGTCATGCTCAGTAGCATTTTGCCGCTGTATCCGTCTTGGACGCCGTGTGGCCGATCGGCCCGGGTCTGACGATGCTTTTTCAGCAGGATCCGCATCAGTCAGGGTTTTGGACAAATGTGCAAGACACTGGGTGGTTCCTGGCTTTGTCCCCCAATGTCTCAACGCGAAGGCTGGTCAATATCAGGGTTAATGAGCTGGGTTTGAACCCTTTGCCAGGTGAGCAGAGGTTCTCCGGCCATGCCGCTGCCGGAACAGGCCGGTCCTGTGCTCTGACCCCCCTCTTCCCTGTCAGTCAGTCAGCTGTCTGCGAATGTCTGCCTCGCCCCTTTTTCCTCCTTCGTTCCGTGTGCTGGGGAAGCATCCCTGCAAATGAGTTCCTTGAACCACAGGGACCCCAATAAATAAAACTGTCAGCCAGAGTTCAGGAAGAAGGGGAGCGAGGGGCGCAAAAGGAGACGAAAAGCAGGAGAGAAGCCAGAGGCGCACTCTCACTGAATATTTCATCACCATCACCCGGCACCCCACCCCCACCCCTCCAACATCTCTCCCTCGTTCCTCCTCCCCTGGCGTCCCTTATCATATTTTCTCCTCCCTGCATAGCAACTGCAGCCTGCCGTCTCGGAGAAAGCCACCCGGTGCTCGCGTTCGCGTTATTAGCGGCCTGACGTTGTCACGCACGGGGCCGCGAGACCTTCTGCGTACGGCCCCGCGAGCCTGGCTTCGATTTAATTCAGTCATCGTCCGCCCGCAGCCTTGTGCTTTGACCTTCAGTGTGATCTTCGGAGACGTCGCTGGGGCCCGGGCTGAGCTTCAAAGGCTTTTTTTTTTTTTTTTTTTTGGTGCAGGCAGTCTGCACCAACATGAGCACCGGAGTCCGTGGTCTACAGAGAACAAAGAGGCATGTTTGAACAGGGGCGTGCGGTTCCTCCTGACACGGCGGAGCGTCTGAGCTGTTTCAGGTGCTCCAGACAGAGCACCACGCGGTTGTAGGTCCTACAAGACAGATGCAGGGAAGTTCCTTTGCGCTCGTGCTCTTGCTTCTTCTCTTCTGGATCAAGGGAGGCTTAGGTGGGCTGGCATGTTGATGGTTCCTTTGTGACTCAACCAGATGGATGGAGTGGGGTAGCTCCCACAAAGTCAAATGTGAGAGTCACTTTCACCAGTTTCTGGGTTCTCTCTCTTGTTCTGGTTACGTGGGCTGTGTGTGAGCCTGCAAGTGACTCAGTGAGACGCTTTTGGCCCGAGGTGGCAACCGCGTTTGGAACGGGAGCTCATCTGTCAGTCTAATGCGGGGTCCGCCGTGCCTCCTCGAGGGGCCTTGTGTGAGGACGAAGATGAAATCATCCACGCAGCTGCTCGCTGCACCCCATCCTCCTTGTGCCGGCTGTCGATGTGGTTGTTAGAAGGGGGGGGGGGGGGTCGGTGCTACGACTCGATTTGGGACTCATAAACCGATTTTCACTGCTTGAGAGCCGTCAGTCACTTGCTCCTCTGCCAAACCTCGGTTGACTCAGACAGGGAGTTCCCCACCGACACAAAGTCCTTCGAGTGTCTCGATAAGCGATAAAGGACGGCGGCGGATGCGTGCGATGCCGGTGACAAATCAGGAAGGCTGAGATTTTAGGGCTCTGCGGCACTGCCGTGTCGACAAGGTCCTTGTGCGCAGAACGTACAAAGTTCACCTTGGCTGGAGTGAGAGGGCGGTCGATGGGAAAATAAATAAGCCGAGGAAAGCAGGAAGAAACGATGGAGGGCGAGCCCTTGAGATTCCGGAGGTTAACAACAGGCCAGCAGGCGCGAGCTGGGAGGGAGCGGTCTTAGCTCCCGGTTTCTCTTATCTCCATTTGCAGCAAGTCTTTATGGGTCCTGTGGGTGGTTTTGAGACTTTGACTCAATTTGACCTCCCCAGCGAATGGCAAGTCGGGGTGGTACAAGAGGGGAATTGTGTGGGTTTTTCCCAAAAGCCAAGCTCAGACAAGTCTACGCTTCTTATTCTAATTGAAGAGGGTCAGAAGCACCGTAAATGCCCCCGAGTTCCTTTCTGGGCTCTCCAAAAATGGGCAACCCTTCCCCATCTGCGGCGGCCGCCCGGACAATCGGGCATTATGCTCGCGCCGAGCGAGCGGGTCCGCATCCTGCGCTTCCGCCTGATTTCGCAGCCCTCGAGCCAGACAGACGTTGTCCTTTGTGAGGCTGCTGAATAGTGGGGTTCATATGGAGGACTGGGGACACTGGGAGGCAATTTTCTGTCGTGGGTGGCGTGCATGTGTCCTCTTTTCGTTGTCACGCTCTACTGTTTATTGTAACTGAAAGCTTGAATTTGAATCTCGGTGCAAATGTAACATCCACACCATCCTTGTTTCCTGTACGCAGGTCAGCGACTTCCTGTCTGGCCGGTCTCCCTTGACCTTGGCCTTGCGGGTGGGCGACCACATGATGTTCGTCCAGCTGCAGTTGGCAGCGCAGAACTCAGGAGCCAATCAGCAGCTGCAGCACCGGCACCTTATAGCCCGCGGTGGAGCTGATGGCGCCACGGGGCAAACTCTGGGGGCGTCGCCTCCCGGTAGCGGGCTAGCACGAGCCCCTCTCCACCCCCACTTCCACGCTCATCCCCACCACATCCCTCCTCACCCGGTGCCGCCCTCCCCCACAAGCCCGGCCGCCTTCGCCCCCTCCACAGCGGCGCCGTCTCCCGGCTGCATATACCCCTCTGTGGCCTCCACCAGCTCCTGCAGCCCTCCATTACGGACCCCTCCTCTGCCCACTGGGCTCCCACACCCCCATCAGTCTTCATCGGCCTGCCCCAGTCCCCACAGTCCCGGCCCTGCAGGTCCCTGCCTGGAGGTGAGACATTTCGCCGCACAACAGCTGAATGTTACTCGTTTATTATTATAATTAACATTCTGATGTCTGGTCTTCTTTTTTTTTTTTTTTATTTTACAGGGAAACTGTCCAGTAAAGAATCCAGCGGTCAGCCCTGCGGCTTCCACACGATCCCGTAAGCCAGGTGCCATCATTGAAAGTTTTGTGAACCATGCACCAGGAGTCTTTTCTGGAACATTTTCGGGTAAATCTCGCTTCACCTTCCTCAGCAGCACGATTTATGATCTAGAGTCTGTAAAAAAAATCCTCATTTTCTACCCGTAGGCACTTTGCATCCCAACTGCCAGGACAGCACTGGCCGCCCCCGTCGGGACATCAGCACCATCCTGCAGATCCTGAACGACCTCCTCAGTGCCACGAGACATTACCAGGGCATGCCCCCGTCCCTCGCCCAGCTCCGCTACCAGACCCAGTGCAGCTCCGGGTCGTCCTCGCCCTCGCCGCCGCCCTCGCCCCCAACGCCAGTCCTGGCTGGCCTGTCTGCCAAATCTACCTCGGTGCCCGCTGCCAGCCCGGCCGCCCTCCACCCGCTGGTGCAGTGTCAGAGCCAGATCCGCATGTGCAAGTCCCCTGGTGAGTGCAGAGAAGCAGGAAGCAGCGATCGGTCTGATGAGCATTGTGTGTGCATGTGCGCTCGAGACAGAGAGAGAGAGATTTATTGTCTTTCCCGGATCACGGTTTGGTGAACAAAAGACATCTGTGCAGATGGGGGAGAGAACAACACTCTGATTGCAGAGGACATTGTTACTGAATTGAAGGGGGGAGAAAGAGAGCGATAGAGAGAGGGCGGAGACTCCGAGAGAGAGAGAGAGACATGGGGGATGGTAGTGATACCCCACCTTGGGTTTCTAGTACCGCCACCTTTTATTAGTCCTCTTCATCAGGCTGGGATCTCTGCAGTGGTAACATGTCTGGTTTTGGTCTTGGATCTCTGGGGCATTGAGTGTGTGTGTGTGTGTGTGTGTGTGTGTGTGTGTGTGTGTGTGTGTGTGTGTGTCTGTCTGTATGGGCTGATTTTACTTTGTTTCTATGGCTGTGGGGGATGCAGTGCTAGAGGTGATCATGAACCAAGATAAAGGTCTCAGTCTTGTGGCTGGTGTGCTTCGTGTGGACATGAGTTGTCACTTGTGGAGTGGAAAAATGTTCCCATGAAACATTTGATGCGAAGCCGTTTTCCAATTTTCTTTGTCTTGATTTTGAGATGATCTATGTTTCATTTTGAAGCAATAGATGCCAATAGCTGCCTTATTTCCGGAACCCAGAGGCTTTGTGCTCTCCCGTAGCCATCATTGCCTGCTTCTCTGTTCTCCCCTGCCTGGCTTCCAGTCAATGGGCCGTCCTCGCCTCTCCAGCTAGGCCCCCACAGCTCCGGCCTCATCTGTAAAAGCCATTGAGGCGTTCCAAGCCAATACTTCAATGACTGCTTGTTTTCCTTTGGCCTTTAAATAGATAGATTTATGCAGAAAGCATGAGCACTAGAAGAATACACATTGTGTTTGGGGAGACAGTGGGAGGGGGGGGGGGGGGTGCCATCCAAATGAGTCCATTCACAAAACTGCCGTTTGTATCCGGCCAGCAACTGGCCACAGATTAATTGTTGCTCCCTCTTGATTATGTGAAACGAAGGCGTTGTAGAGCGCACTGCCCACTGGCCACTCACTCACTCACCGGGTTATGGGGACAACTGGGTGCAGTCAGCCAGAACCAGGACCAGTGCAACTTTAGAACAACAAGCAGACTCAAACTTCGATGTTCTCTTTAAAATGCCCAAGCAGTCTTTGTTTGCTCAGGAGTTTCCCAAAGAAGCCTTCAGCCTCAGAGAAAATGAAAGCCATTGAACGCACCCCTCTGATTTTGGCTAGACCTCTGGTGATGACAAGTGCTGGCCTTTGTGAGGTAGGCCAGGGAGGGCTCCGCAGTGGAATGGGAAGGGGCGAGAGAGTGGGGTGGGCTAATTGTGATCCGAATTCCTGCGCTCAGTGGGATCCCCTCTGCCCGCCCTACCCCCACCCCACTCCGGGCCTTTGTCTGCGTCATAAGAACGGCGCTGCAATGCAGGGCACCCGGATTGGCCATTGTGGAGTCAGGACTGAGAGCCTTCAGGCCAGGGGATTAGGATGAGCTTTTAGACCCTCTACCCAAGCGCAGCTGCCTGTTTCAACAGAGGAGCAGAATAAATGCATGAAAAGGGAGGGGAGCGATCAGCCTCTTCCTCCATCCTTGCTCTTCTGTGTCTGTCAGGTCGGGTTAGTTTAGTTTAGATTCTGGGTGGAGACACATTATGGCACCGGGAAGGAGGAGGCTGGGTGGGAATGTTCAGATTCCTTTCATGGCTTGTTTAATAAAGCACAAAGCAAACCCTGTGTGCTTTCATTTGATTTATTTATTTATTTTTACACTTTGTACTCTAGAGCCTTTTGAATGGACACGTTCTATTTGAATTCCCATCCTACCCACCCCCTCCCAGCGTTGGTGCTTTGCATCTCAGGCTCCCTAACCAAATGCCTTGGGCCCTCATCTTGTGATGGAAGAGCTTTGACCTGGCCGGTCAGACCCGTGTAAATAAGTAATTTGCAAATCCGGCAGGCCTGTCAGTACCCACTGGCCATGGAACATCTGAAACCAAGCTCCTCCACAGCAGCTAGCCATACAAAATGAAATCAGCCCTTTATCAGCTCGCATGAAAAGCTTTGCTTGACTCTGCGCCCCAAACGGTCACTGATTCCCCTTCTCCTCTGTGGAGATGATGGAGAGGTTGAATTAGCCTGCTCTTCTTGTACTGCCCTTACCTCCATTCCTACAGGATCCAGATGGCCGGAACACAATGGCCGCCCTGTGTTCTGTGCCCACCTATTTACCCAGTTGCTGGGCTGGCTCTTTTCCCGGTCCTTCAAGAATGATCCGGCAGGGCTGGACGGAGCTGTACCTCGTACCTTGAGCACTACAGCAGCTGTACCCTTACTTTTCACCCCGAGGGATGATTTACAGTCATTCATTACGGGGTCGGCCCTGCTGGACGCTGCGTTTTTTTTGTCACTACAGACTACAGAGTGAGGGACCTGACAGCCTGACACACTAGCAAACGTCTTAAACTCACCCACGGCTTAAATCGTAGCCTAACCCAGTGTTCCTCAGGATTACTCCCTCGATGCTCAACAAATACTGCGGTCGGATTGCACGACTTTTCAAGGCAAACAAATAAACAAGTCCGGGACGCCTGTTAATTAAGCCGATCTTTAAGGGATCAATGGGGAGGGGATCTCATTTAATCTCCGCCGCCCGCCTGCCCCTCCAGCCGGCGGTGTGGACATGCTAGTGGGGGCCAGGCTGACCGTCTCATTGATTATTCATAACCGAGCCTACCTCCCCTGTACCAAAGCGTCATCGACTTAAATCTTCAGTCAAGCTGGGAAGCATTGAGCCATATGGCTTGGAAATAAAAGCCCTGGATGTATTCTCTTACATGGATAATGTATTAAATACATTATTAAGTACAGTTAAAACAACAGTAACATATCCTGTTTGTTATGTATAATACATGTATAATACCTTGGCAACTGTGACTTTGCAGTATGGTAATATACGAGCAGACTGAAAGACGTTGAAGAACCATTAAGTTCCCTAGTGCTATTTGGGTCTTCAGGAGGGGGGGGTTGTGCCGGGCCTCCTTCGGTGTGATTTGTGCAGCAGGGCGAGGGCCGTAGGCAGGCGGAGGAGGCGTATTCGGAGCCAGGTGTATATCTTTTGCATTGATCTAGCAGCTGCACTGCAGGGGGTGGAGCACACATTGTTTTATTCCCCCACACCGGCCTTATGGGTGTGTGTGTGTGTGTACGCGCGCCTGCCAGGGTTGGTGTGTGTTGAGTTACTCTGGGACACAATGTGCTGTTGACTGAGGGACTCTTGGGTGGAGGAGTGCTGTAATGACAGGGAGTGGAGCTTTCCGGTTTATCTCAATGCTGTTTTCTTTGACTTGACCCAAGGTTCCCATTTTTGAAAACTTTCCTTGTGTGTACAGTAATATGGGAAGGCCAATTATAATAGATAAAAATTCTTCTTATTAAATGGAAAATGGGGGAGAGCTGGAGACGCTCCTCAGTTTTGGTTTCGCCCTGTCCCTGACCTCTGCTCTGCTCATGCTTTGTTCGGCTCAGGCCAGGCCAACCCCAGCACATCAGCACGGCCTAAAGCTAATAATAGCCCGCCGCAATAAACAGCGGCCGGAGTCGCCCCGGGCAGCTCCATTCATCACCGCGGCCGCGTAATGCTATGGTGCTCCTGGCGAGTGGGGCTAACGTGCAGGTTCGGGCCGCTCCCGGGCACGGCATTCCTGCATCACCAAAACAGCAGATCCCAGCGTCATACCGAAAAACCAAAGAAGCTGGAGCAATCAGGGGAGGGGAAGAAAAAAAACACTGAATATTCTCCACTTCGCCCTTGTTCTTCCCTCAGTTGGAGGCTGTGGTCTGGGTTTTAATGAGCTTCTGAAATAACCCCCCTTCACCCTAAGGGCATTGTCTTTTTGTTCCATCTAGCTGAGAGTAGCGCAGGCGATGGAGGTGAGGCACGCTGGCCTAGATTTGCTGCGAACATGGAGGGCGGCTGAAGGAGACTCTTCTCCGTGGAAAGAGGAGGAATACGCTGTCTTGCACTGGGCTCCGCATAATGGTGGGGGAGGACTGGAACGAACAAAAGCTTGTATGGAGCTTCTTATAAATTTTAAATGATTCAGTCCATTGACGATGGCTGTTAATTACATTTTTAGTTTTTTTTTTTTTTGGCTCAGTATAGAGATTTCGCGCAAAAAACACAACAAAACAAAACAAAAAAAAAAAAGACATGGTCAGCACGACAAAAGAAGGATAAAGGCAGTCATCCGGCCACATCCGCTCTGTTCTCTACCTCCACGCCAAAACACCCGGGGTTGAATTCCTGAGCAGCCCCACCCCTCCGCTGTCCTCTGTGCCGGGCGGGCGTCCATGGTGGGGGCCGTGGTTTCGGGGAAGGGGGGGGGGGTGTATAAGGCCGGGCTCTCTTCGCTTACAATTTCCATTCGCTTGCATTTTCTATTGAAAGCCAATATCGGTGTCCTCTCCCCGAGATGGATGGCTGCACTAGAGCTAAGGTTTAATCAATAGGTCTTTTTAATTTGCCATCGATCCATGTTAAAAGCTACTGCTGCTGCTGCTGTGTGTTTGTGCAGCCGAGGCTGTGCGAGTGTGTGTGTGTGTGTGTGTGTGTGTGTGGCTGAGATGGGGCACGGGTGAAGGATGGCCTGCGCTCTGGATTATTGACGTTCTAGCGCTGTATTTAATTATTTAATTCGTGGATGGATGCTAATGGAGCTAGCTAATAGATTGCGGTTGCCTTTTTCCTTCCGAGCTCCTGAATATATTTCTAAATGAAATTCGGGCTGCGCCGGGCCGCGCCGGCCGGTGCTGCGGATTGGTGTAAAGCGGCCGTCCCCGGAGGCTTTCTGGTTCTATAGGCACATCAACAGCTAGAAATGTGCTTTAGCGTTAGTGCCCGGCCGGGACTGCTGCCGTGTCCTAACGTTCAGTGCGGGTCAAAGAAAAACATTATATCGTGTGTGTTGGGCTTCTGTAGCACTGAGGTAGTGCCACGTTCTTGTAAACCCAGAGGGCGACCTTGACCTTACACAAAGCAAACAAGCATCGCGCCTTTTAAACGTGGGAGACTGCCACACGCTGACATGTCTTGAGCTTAATGGGTTTTTTTTTTTTTTTTTTTTTTTTTGTTTCTTTCCCTCCTCCTCTACCACAGGCGAGCGCTTGCGTCAGACGGAGAACCGGGCCACGCGCTGTAAGGTGGAGCGACTGCAACTCCTCATGCAGCAGAAGCGCCTGCGTCGGAAGGCCAGGAGAGACTCTCGCGGCCCCTACCACTGGCTGCCCAACCGCAAGGCCGGCAGGAGCAATAGCAACAGCAGCATGTCCAGCGAAGCATCTCTGGACCTGGACTTCGAGGACTCTGTGTGGAAGCCTGACGTCAAGGCAGATATGAAGTCTGAGTTTGTCATGGCATAAAGTGTGATTTTGGTGGATCTTTTAAAGGTTTGGAATTGTGGAAAGCGAGGGGTTTTCTGGATAGTTTTTTTTTTTCCTTACATCAAAGACTTCTAATGCACCCAGAGTTCTTTACTGACTTTCTTCTGGTCCTCATCACCTGCCAGTGAAAGGGGAAGAATACACAAAGCATGATGTTTGGACAAAGAATGGACAGGTGCGCAGAGAAAATTCAAATATGTGATCTCCACAAGAAGGAAAAAAAAAAAAAACTGAGCATAGAGGACTTCAGTGGTGATGGGTTGTGTGTTTTTGTGAGTGTTTTTGTTTTTTTGGTATCTTTCTGAGGAGCATTCTGGATGGACACTCATGCTGGCTTAACAGAAACTCAGAAGACAGACATTCTATCCATGCTCCTCAAACGGGCATTTACAGTCACAAGGTCACCAAACGTTCAACGTTGTTTCAAAGAAGGGATATCTTTATTTCTCACTGAAACATATTTTTTGTAAACCAATATGTAGCATTGTTCACTAAGCATTCAGGTTTTCATACGGTTGAAAGATCTTTTATTTGCACATATCTATTATTTGTTAATGGCTGGTCAGAAGTGTGAACAGGTTGAAACAGTGACTCAAGATGACAAAAATGTTTAGATGGTGAATGCATGATCTGAATTTTCCGAACAGTGTATTTTAGAAGCACCCCAAATCAGAAACATTATACATGGGAATCTACAATAGATAAAAGAGCCTAGAGGGTTGAAAAGAAACCTGTGCTTTTAAATATACCCAAAATGTTTATTTATTTCACCTTTTTATCTTTTTTTTGAAGGAGGGGGGGGCAGTTACTCATGATAAAAATTTACAGTACTGTAACTTCCATTCTATCTCACTGAGGCTCCTGAGTCTTCATATTGTAAAGTCCATCCCCCCTCCCCCTTTCACATTTTGTACGTAAATGTTTGAGGAGTCTGTTTGTATGGTTTGTTCGTGTGCATGAGTGTGTATCTACTTTTCAAAAATTCACTGAAGTCGTGGCCCAAAGCTGACCTGTAGTCTATTGTTGTAGAGTGTCGAGTTCAACCACCATTCATTATTCCATCAGAACCGCAAGGCTGTTGAAAGACACTGGCAGAATGCTGATCCTGATCCCTTTACCCCTCTGGATGTTCTCAAAGATGTGCTTGCTAAATCTAGTGTGGAGCTACTTGTCTGGTAGCTCCAAAGATGCAGCCAAATTTTTTTTTTGGTCAGTCCTTGCTTAGGCCTTACTGATCATGTGCGTTCCAATTTAATTGAGGGGGGGGGGACTCAAAATTCCAGACTCTTCTCTTGTAGTGCCTCCACCCATGACTTCACATATCCAATCAGGCCTTTTTGAGGAGAAAAAAAAAAGTTTTGCTGCTACTTGGGACTTTGTTTAAAATATGAAAATGATGTTGCTTTGCATGCAAAGGTTAACCCTGAACATTTTGTTGGGGGGGGGGGAAGAACTGGTACTTGAGAAGGTACATGAAATGCATGAATTTGTGAAGACTTCAAGCTGCCTTTGTTGGACTGCATTTAGTAATCAGTGTATATTTTCACCAAAAGCCAAACTGCAAGTAAGGACTACACTCGGAACTTTGCTCATGTTGATCATTCCTGGATTGCGCTCACGAGCAACGAACCTTTTCAACTCAGCCACTCTAACATGATGTTCAGAATATTGGACCAGCTTTTGCCACGCTGACTTGACCTTGCATTTGAAATGAGAAAAAAAAATCAAAAATTGAGACCGCGATTGCACTCACCAAGTTTGCAGTGAGAGATTACGTGCCAGAAGGTGAACCTAGTTTTTTTTTTTTAAGTGGCCTTACCTTTCACTAAATGAGACACATAGGTACAGGAGGACAAATTGGAGTATTTTCTTTTCTTTCTCTCCCATCCATTAGCGTTTTTGTCTGTGTAGTTTTTCACTTGGACTGTGGGCATCTTTAATTTGTGCTAAGAAGTGAAGTCTGTATTATGTCAAAGGCTTGCGTGCCTTAAAAATCTTGCCCTCACAGCATATATGAATTAAAAACTGAACACTGCATTCTCATTGAGAAATGACAATTGTTCTAATGATACCATGCATAGATTGGAGTTGTATTTGTGTTCAAAAGAAATGCCTGGAGGCCAAAAACTGCATCTCGCCATTGAGTTTCTGTCTTTGTCTCATAGCTGTTTTACCACCAACAACTTAAAAAAAAAAAGCA
The DNA here is from genome assembly GCF_900700375.1 of Denticeps clupeoides. NCBI lineage: Eukaryota > Metazoa > Chordata > Actinopteri > Clupeiformes > Denticipitidae > Denticeps > Denticeps clupeoides. Next base: position 12,764,513 of record NC_041719.1, on the reverse strand, counting down.
ACAATTTGTCAAAGTTTTACTGTTTCAGTGCTAAAGCAACAAAGTGCCCTAACTCTGAATGGAATTGTCCTCTGAGGACATCTTCATGCACTTCCCGTCTCCTCCTGATGAATTTTCTTTCAATGGACATTTTTAATTTAATTTTTAATCTATGGACTGTATAATCTGTGTGTGCCTCGGTTATGTGTGAAAATGGAGAAGGAAAAAAAAAATTGGGGTGAAATGTGGGCATGAAGTTGGCTGGTTAGGGGGAATTTTCCAGTACAGTTTTCTTTTTTTTTTTTTGGCGGAGGGGTTAATTTTAGAATCACATCCTTTAAGTTGCCTGTTCTTTCTTGTAGCCAACCATGGGGAAAAATATTCAAATACAAATTGCATTGTTCTAGCTATAGACCGGTGTAGCACACATGTGACTGTATTAATTTATAAAAACCAAAATGGTAACTGTGAATTCTGTATTTCTTTGTGCTTTTTTTTCAGTGCAACAAGGTGAGGACTTTGCAACAAATATTGCATTGCACTCATTTGTTTTTGGTGGACTATAATGGAAATAATCAATTAAAAAAAAAAAAAAAAACGTGAGAATTGAAAAAAAAATCCAAATATATTTTTTTCTTAAGCAATACATTTCAGTGTGACTTGTGATAGGACATTTTCTTTTTTTTAGGTAATAAATTTGAAAAAAAAAAACACAATGCAATTTTGTCTTAATTTCATTTCACATTTATGAAGGGTGTTGGACTCCTGGGTAGTCCCAGCAGGATCACACCCATTTTCCTGCATGTCAGTTTAAGCAATTAATTTCCCAAGAAATAAGTCGTCAAGAAATGGTCAACAAAATTTTCAGAAGATTTCAGTTCAAGGAGCAGAATAACACTTAAGAATTCCAGGGTGCATTTTCATTGGTGGAATTGATTGGCTGTTGTCTAGGCTGGTAGATGACCCCACAGAGACATGCTTGTTTCATGGGGAGGTGCTACTGTGCTGAGGTCTGAGAAATATTCTTCCTCCGTTGTAGCACCCCCTGGGTGGATGGCGCTCTTAGCATTTGTCTATGCGCCCTAATGGTATGGACCAGCTCTGGGCATGGGTTTAAAGAATCCAGAATGAGGAACTAATGTACATTGGACCTGTCAATCACCAGGCTCCACCCATTTTTGGTTGTGTTACAACACAAAATGTAGTTATAGTCTCTCCAAGAAACAGACAACTATTGAGTTTTCTATTTTGTAAATCTTGAGAACATCTGACCTTAAACTAGTGAGATGAGATTAGTGCATTCAAAAACAGAGCCCAATGTGTTCACCTGATGATCAATTAAGTTACCAATGGCATGCACAGAGCAAAATATGCCTTTAAGGTGTTCTAGTTACGGAAATCAAATAACACATAACTTTTGCATGCTTTACATCAATGAAGACAATTTGATTTTCACTTTCTTGTTTCCTTGTGTTTCATTAAGGAACCAGGGTTGGTAGGAAGGAGCTGATAATAAGAGGATGTGTTGCTTACTCTCCATTTCAGTACGACTGTGGTTTCGTCAGATGGAGTCATGTGGAGAAAAGCAAGATTAAGGCAGAATCAAAGGCCCATGTACAGTATCACTCCAGGGACTGGTGCATAAGCCTGTGCTCGCTTTTATTTTCTGTGACTTGTCAGGTTCTTCTTCTGTTATGCCAGAGAGGGACTGAGTTTAAAAAAGAAGAGAGTGTAGACTGTGAACGCAGAAACCCAATCTGTCAGAGGAACTTGAACATGGGGAGGAACGATGGAGTGAAGTAAAAGAAAGGCGGACTAGCTGCTCGACAAGCCAAACTGTATGCGAGCGCAGACCGTTTGAAGCGCAGGCTCGTAGGAACCATTTCTGATGTGCACATACAATACAGTATACCAGGCAGATGCAAACATGAGAGAAGACAGTGTTGAAAAGGCACTAAAGCAGAAGAACAGGACGTATAAGAAACTTGTGTGAAGCGAACTTGTGTGAAAACCTGTAATTCCTATCAGTGGTTCCCAACCCAGTTCAGGTTTTATAATGAACCAGCTCACAGTGGTTTAGTGCTCTACAGAGTTCGATGTGTAACAAATGTTAGTGATGAGAAAATAACTAGAAAAAAATAGATCCACGCCTTCTGAATATAGCTTCATAATGCACTATACGCAAATTGTGCAGCGCCATGCTGACGCGTCTTTGCTATAAACAGCAAACTCATTTAACAGTGACCTTTCAGTATTCTTTTTTAACAATCATGCAAAAGTGCATGTAAATGTGTGTATTATTTTAGACCCCATCACACATAAAGATTGCCAAATCCTACTGTGCTTTATGAGGTTACATGCATGAATAAGTCTGAATCACTGTGGTTATAGCTGTTTAAGCAATTGTGCTTTAAAATATGTAGCTATGTACAGTTTGTATCATGTCTTGGTGAGAAATGTTATTGCATGATAAGACCTGTTATACCAAACATTGAAAATGAAAGCCTAGTGAATGCCTACTGTTAAGTCTATCATATTATGGAAAAAGACGTGATGCACCATGATGCTACAGTAAATGCCCACCCCACTCACGAAAGCAGCTGCAGCCTTTTTGGAAGTGAGCAGGGTCAAATGTCTCGCTACCCTTCGCTATCGTTTGCATCATGTTTCCAGTAATACTACAACTTCAGTTAAATGAATTTCCCAGAACTGACAGCCCATTACTGTGTCAACAGCAATTTTCTGCCTCCACACCGAGTCACTGACTCGTAGTGCGGGCTTGAAAAGTGCGTGCGCGCGTCTAAAGCGAAACTGAGATGTAGGGAACTGAGCGACCACAAACTGAAAAAAAATCCAAAGGCATGTGGCATCTGTGCAGGTCATTTCAGCGGTTTTGTCATTCATGTGGCCCAAACCCAACATTTACCTTAGTCAGCACTAAAGTTTTAATGACCGTGATCTTAATGAGTGAGTGGCTGGTGCTTTAGATCACTGTTACATATCACAAGTTCCAGAATTTCACCTTACATTTGTATCTATTGGATGAATGCCCAATAGGACCCTTCTGGTAGGACCCTTCTCTGCTGGGTAGGTAATGCATGAATGCATGACTGATGGTTAAATCTGTGCTCTGACTGCCACAACAATAAGGTTTTTGTTTAGTACCCTGTGGACCCTGAGATTCAAGTTAGGTGTGTCCAGTTAAATATAACTATCGTAAAAGGTATAATCTATGGTGGCTTATTACATTTTATCTGCTGTAACGTAGCTTGTGAAGCAGGAATGTCCACGTCCTGTCTACACTGGGCGCTTCCACCAAACAAGAAGGCCAAATACACCAGGTGTAGTGAAAGGAAATAGGTTTATTTAGAGAGTGGGAAGTGTTCAAAAATTCAGACATATATACATATGCACAAAAGATACAGATGCACAGCAAGCTATTACACTAATGCTCCTCAATCCCTGAACCACCAACCTGACCTTGACCCACACGAAGGCCTCCTATAAGTGATGTGTCGTCGGCGTTCGTGCAGAAAGCAGACATAACCTGACATAAGCCCATAATACATTGACGTTATTAAGAAACCTCAATGGGCCATGTTATTAAATATGGCAATGGTTCCCCGCGAATGTGTTGTTCTGTCTCTAGAATTCTGAAGAACACAATCAGTTGATGATATCTACTCGTGGTTATTTATGCAGCTGTGAGTGCAGTGAACCCCTAAAACGCTGTCAGGGTCCTCTGCTATACTCGGACCTTGGCCCGGGACCGACGCTGGCCCATGCTGTGGCAGCTGTCTATTTGCATCAACAGGCACTGAGCCCTTGTGTGGTATTTGAGAGGGAACGGAATGAGGATGTTCAAGAAAATGGAAGTTTAACTGGTAAAGCCTGGTGGAGATCGTTTTGCAGCAGAGTTGTGTGCACGAATGTGTGGCTCCTCACACTTACGCCTGCAAGCCCCCCCCTGGTATGACACATTGTGGTTATGCTGACAATTAGCACTGCATGCTTCGCCTCCAGCAATGCACAGAGACATCGTTTTGCCTTCTTTCGAGTAAAAGGCCAATTCATTTGGTTAACCACGTGCTGGTGACCTTTTATGTCTTGTGCTTATTTTACAAGTCAGAGCCCTCTGGTGTGACTGGGTGCCTACATGATGATGATGATGATGATGCTGATGATGCACAGCGCCTTAGAAATCATAGCAGTCCCCCTGGTCTCCAACACATTTACTGGCTGCGACAAGAAGTAACATTAACTACCTGTGTGCGCATTCACACAAAAACACGCAAGATGAAAGTAAAAGCGTACATTCTCACCGGCTAATTAGGGTCTGCTGGATGAATGATGTGATTTATGGGTTGGGGTCTCCAAAAGGCCAAGGTATTATTTACTTTTCTCCCACCCCCCACAAACAGGTGCCGGTGCAGGCAGAGCGTGGCCTTTTTAGTTCCCAGAACGTCTCCGCCCAGAACATGTGCCACTATAAGTTATGGAATGGCATTACTGTAGGAGAAAACAGCTGAAGTCACTGAAACGCCAGCCAGGCCATGCGTGAGGGGGAAGATGAAGTACCAACTCTGGTCCTAGGTGGGGCAGGCGGGGGAAGCGGGGGCAGTAGGGTGGTAATGACAGTTGTGCAACAGTGCAGCTAACGTTCCCAGGACATTGCACAACATTCTTTACTTGTTCTTACAAATCTTGCTGAGCAGTGGGCAGCCATGACAGGCGCCCGGGGAGCAGTGTGTGGGGATTCCTCACGATTCCAACCAGCAACTTTCCGACTGCGCTTCAGCTTCCTTACCCGTGTGGCCCCCCCACTGGTCTGAGCCCCATTCAGATGATACTGTTCCAACATCCAGCATCAGTTTCAGGGTCGTCCTGCTAAGGCACCTTTTCTCGACTGCACACCGGTGTAACTTTCGCAGGCCGTGTTTCAGTGGAAAATTTGACGAGCCCACGCACACCCAAGGCTTTGGCCTGCAGTACGCTTGCTGCCGTGACCTCAGCCACCACAGCTCAACTGCAGAGCTGCATACCTAGGCCTGTAATGACATAATCACCGCCCGCATGGCTTGTTCTGTGTTCCTGGGTTAAATGCATGCACGGCAAAGGCCAGTCTGACATTTTCAGTGGAAGACGGAGCTGTTCATTTGCTGCAGGGCTCAAGACACGCTCACACACAGCCAGTGAACTTAAATGATGAATGAAATATTTCTGCATTCCATTATTTGGCGAGGGGAAAAAAAAGAAAAGTTATCTTTCTGTTGTTTTACTACAGTGTCCAATGTGAAAAGGCTAGACACAATGCTTTGGGTGCAACATTTATTTTCCTCACTTTATGTGTTTCTGTTCTTAAGAAGCGAGTGTGACAGAGCTGCACCCTCAGCAGGGTTTTTCTGGCTCTGGGAAAACCCTATGCTCATTGTTCGAGAAAGCCCTTTTATGGTATTGTAAACATATCTTCGTAACCCCCACCAACGTGCGCAAAAATGAATGAACACAGGAAGCTTTACTCTGGCAGGAAGCGGGGACCGCTGCTATGGTAACCAACTGAAACCATAAGCCATGCTCTAGGCCCGTGACTCTCTCGCTCCTGCTTTTGACGTCATTTCAAGTACACGGAGTGAGAGGGAGCAGCTGCTGAAGACGTAAAATAAACAGACTGAAGGATGGACTTTCAAAATCTCGCCGAGAAATCTGAGAACGCCGCCAAATGTTTTGAAAAGTGTCGTCTTCTAAGAAAACTTTGTACTTGGCAAAGCCTTTCCATCAAATATCTAGGTCGCTTCTTCGTTTAAAAACGTATGTTACTTGAGATATAGTTACGGGCAGTGCCACATAAATCTAATGTTCTTCGCTGGCAACTCTTCTGCTTCCAGAGTGAGCATGTGGCTTAAGACACACTTCTGGGGGGTGAAACATGTTTGTTCGACGCACATGCCATTTTTCCCATTTTCTTAAAAGAGGATGGCCGAGTTTAGAGCTGAGGGCCAATCCCGGTTAATTCAATGTGCCGAAGGCCTCAACGTAATGTTTAGAGTAACTTACTTCTGCAGCCGGCTGTGAAATTGTTACCGAGGCGTCGTCAGACTGTCAAAAAAAATTATTAATTACATGCATGTTTAGGTTTCAGATGCCCAACATTTGGCTAATGCAAAGACTCTTTTCCGGGACTCGGTGCAGGCCCCTTTGGGAAGGTTTTAACTGTTTAAACATTCCATCAGAGACACTAAGATGGTTTGCGAGTTACGAAGTACGCCGTGGTTATTGCTAAATCTGACGCCTTATCCCTGTATCGCTCGCACCATCTGCACATCTGCTTATTCACTCAGGTAATGATCAAGGCAGACGTGCTTTAGCCGGGTGGTGGTGGACAGGTGCTGAAGAGTTTATGGTTCTCACTGTGCAGAAGTGCAATTTTACCTCCTGCCACTGCATGCTTTGAGAAGCTTCCTAGAGGTTTCAGCAGTGATTTCGCACCATAATGTTCGCAATTCAGACATAACAAACAGAAAAAAAATTTTGAAGACACATTTGTCAAACAAAACGCCTGCTCCATCAATGTTTATTAAATATTACACACATGTTTTCTGTGTGCACTTGTGTTCCTTATCACAAAGTCAAAAAGTCGAAGTCCACCATCATGATCTCATCTGTTCAGATTTCCAAGGCTCATCATTCCAAATTTTACACCCTTCAACCTACAAATTATAAATCATGATATTCTACACCAGCAGCCATATCATTATACCCCCCTCCACCCCCTCAGCATTTATTGAGGCTGGTCGAGGCACGGATTCCACTTGACCTCTGAAAGAATGCTGTGGTAACTGGTACCAATCTATGAGTAGAATTATGAGTCCAAATTCTGAATGAATACACACCCAAGCTAAACCCAGTCTAAACTCTCTATATAAATAATCATTATTATTATTATATGTTTTATTGTTAGTATTGTTATTTATGTATTTTTGCATTATACATCACTCTAATATATCATTCTAGAATTGTAGATATCAATACAGAATTTGTGGTGGTTGAACAGTATTGTATACTGATACTGCCATTATGGACACTGTGAAAAAGTGGATTAAGTGGATAAATGTGTATTCTGAATATTATAATTTTATTACAAAATGTTTATAATATATGCACTTTTGATTAAATAATGAATTGTGGGTGGTTTAATAGTGTTGCGTTATGCCCCATAGTATTAATTCCGTGCCATAAGAGGGCCATGTCAATAGAGATTTTATGAGGGGCAGGTGCAAAATATGGAGCACTGCTTTGGATATGGATAATTCCTGTGACTGATGAAGTGCCAGGCACCATCGTCTGGGTCTCGTGGGAATGTTTGTGTTCTGGTTTTCTGCTGCATTGATTTTGGCCTTTAATGAGATGGACTCTAATAAACGTGCCCTTAACCTCGCCAGCATACGCAGGATCGGCCTTGTGAAATACGCAATCAAACCCAATGCAAATTTTTCATGGGTGTAAAAGCCACAGTGGAGATCTTCACCTTTGAAGAAAAAAAAAAAGTTTAAAGTCAAGATTTCTGTCAAACACGCTCCGTTATCGAACGACTATAAAAACAAAACCATCAACAGTCCATGACAAAAGGGGCGCCGCACAGACACTTGCTTATATCGCGGTGTGTTAAACACATGGCAGCAATATCATTACAGTTCTGGGCCTGTTTCTGGTAAACAACCTCACAAAACCACCGGATCAGTCATTTCACTGAAAACCAAATAAAAGTATGACCAAAAACCAGAGAAGGCTTCGAGGCCGAGGCTGCAGCAGAGCCGTGGCTCTCAGCCCATCCTTTCTGAGCACACCTCGTTGATTCGAGTTTGAAGAGCTCCTTGCCTTCCGGTATTTCCCACTGTTAAAACATGTTGTGTTTCTGTGGAATATGTATCGGTATTTTTGGCACGTCACACCAGCAGGGGAAAAGCGTCTTTGCACTTAGCGTAGTCTTAATGTGGTTTTGGGCCAAATTTGCTTTTTGCACCATTTTAGCTAAAACTCATTTTAGCATCTGTCTAGATATCAAAATAAGTTAGATATTATTTTGGTGTGCCTCCGCTTTAATATCGCTCTTTTCGGAACATTTTGAGAGGAAGGAGGATTACTGTATTCTGTTCTGGATGAGCAAACAATAATCTCCCATTTCCGAGGGCCACCAGCAGAAGACATGTTGTGTGTTCAAAGGAAAGAAGAATAAATGCGGGGCTGAAACCTGCTTAAGGTAATTAGAGGGGGAATTTGAATGATCCCCTGGCTGAATGTGATAAACTGACAGCACGGCCTCCATCGACCACTCCCCCAGCCCCCCAGCCCCCTCCACACCACCGCAGCTCCTGTGCAAACAAAGCCCCCTTTCTACCCCCCCCATGCTAATCATTAGGATTTACTGTGCAGCCGCCCACAAATCGCAACACGTCTCATGCACCTTACGGGTCGATCGGGGTCGAATTCAATTTGTTAGATATTATGTATTGATCGGCACGCTCTGGCCTCCAAGCTGCCTGGCCGATCCTTGACCTACTCGTGCTTTTCTCTTGATCAACACAACCAGTCCTTCAGTTTGATCCGGTCAGATCACAAGAGCTGCTTAGCTTGTGTGGAATGAGAAAGAAGAATTGCATTAAGGTGCCCGTCACCATGAGCCTTTATGCGCAAAACAACGTTTTGTTTTGTTGAACAGAGGTCCATAGGCAAAAATGAAATGAGGAAAACAGTCCTTTTCTGATAAGTGACCTTATTACAGTTTCATAGATTAATGCATTTTTATGTCAGAGTCGGAGATAGGCAGACCTCCCACTCTCACATTTGAGTATCACAGAATGCCATTTAGCCAGGCAGCAGGTCCTATATCTGCCCAATCAATATTTCCCCCTCCAGGCTCTCCATCACGCTACCCAGTAAATAATTCAAATGAGATAGTTAGGCCCTTTGAAATGTAAAATGGGATTTTTTTTTTCTCATTGCGAATTAGACTCGCTATTTACTGTAAAACCATTTATCGTCGCCTCCAGCAAGGGGAAAATGTTTCATAAATTTGAAAGCTAGATCAATGAGCAGCTGACAGGATAAATTGAGATTTGGAGCCATTTTATTACGTTCTTACCATTATATTAACATTAAAAATTCAAGAGCACCAAATCAACTCACAAGCAAACAGATCTAGCTTTGAACAACATAGTCACTAAAGAGGGGTGTCCGTGTCAGGTTACGTCATACATTTTGCTAACCCAAGAGAGCCCATCCAAACACATGGATTACTCCGAATCTGGCAACATTTAAAATGATCACAGAAAAATGCGTGCCTATTGCTTTATGTAGTACACGTGTATGTATGACCTGAATTTATGATCATTCAGGTCATAAAATAGTATAAAATTCACCTCACAAAGACTAAAATACAAGCCTGGGATTACTTGCGAGAAGACAAAATCACTCTTTTAATTCTTAAATCTTAGCACAACCTCAACAGCCAACAATAGAACTTTACTTCGGAGGCCACCACACCTCAGATAAAAGAATCTTTCCAGATCATCCAAGGTCAGCACTCTCAACACGTGGATTTTCAATGGACTGAGATGACCACTGAAAAATCTGTAATGGTTCTACGACAAGAACTGGAGATGTGACATGGAGACACCGTCACCAGGGCCAACTTTTAAGGTTTCTTTTCATGAATTTGAACCAGTACGGCTGGGACAGACACCGAAAGGCGCGGTGAGTCACGCAGAGACACCGGTGGGGTCTTTTTCTTTCGTTTTTCTTTTCTCTGTCTCTGCTTATCTTAATGACAGTGGTGCTGGTGCGGGGGAGGGAGGGCATCCCAGCATTTACCCCCCCCACTTCCTCAGGCACGGAACACCTTGCTGTGACAGGAAACAAGGCTTACCAAAGCCTCGTGTCTCCTCACTTCTTTTCCGTCTCTAGCGATTCGTCTGTGCTGATTTTGGAATGCGAGCGCGGTGGCCGAGGGCGCTATCGCATGTGCCCGCAGGTAACTCTTAAAATGCAGCGGCGTCCCACGTCCAGGGACACACGCCGCCCCGTTTATCTCCCTGCTCCAGCATCTTTTAAACAAAGGAGTGCGGTAAGACAGACGCCACTTCCTTCCTCTGTCACTTGCCGTCTCTCCCCGGTCGGTTAGGCGAAATATCAGGCATCGGGGGCCGAGTCTGGACTCTGTCATCCGGCGCCGCTAACGAAAACCAGACCCGAGCGAGGGGAAGGAACAATAACGGCCCGCGCATGACTTGTGTCGGGGCCGCTTGACCCTCTTCCTTTGCATTGTCTTTCAGGGGCATCACCTCCGCCGAGCAAGATGGACGAGGTTTGGCGTTCATTGTGCGAGGAGCTTTATCTCGGGGGGGGGGGGGGTCCTAGGAACAATCGGCCTTTGTTTACCAGCTAAGGACAAGGGCACCGAACGGCAGACTCCTCTCGTTGTACTTTAACCAAACACAGCGACACCCTACACGTATTTGCTTGGGAAGTCCGTTTCACGTCACAGCTCTGGGAAGGATGACAAACAAACGTTCATTTTGCGCACAAATAATACAGACGTCCGGTCAATTGGAAGCGATTCATGGCAACCTTTTAGCACAATGGCCCCGTGAGCCATAAATTTGTTTAGCCACTCGCTAAAGCCTGGAAACGGTGTTGGAGAGTAAACCCAGCAGGCTGACGAGCTGTTTCACACGCACACACTAAATGTCTCGCTGTCCCCCCGACTGAAAGTGCACAGGTAGCCACAATGGTGCATTGAGGCTTGTCTGTCTCGCCCAGACGCGTTTATGTGTCACCTACACCTTTACCCTCCATCAGACTGCCCTTATTGATCCTCTCCGATTGATCCTGGATCCTGTCCATCTGCTCGTGTCCTTTCTGTCCATGGCGTGCGTTCGGGACAGGGTCTGGCAGGGACAGCTGGCCCTGATAACTAATCTGCTTCTCCTGGCTTTTTGTAAAACATGAACGGGGCAACCAGATACTGTGAATTAATAAATGAACGATTGGAGCCCACAGGGCCTCCTGCTCACCCTGAAACAAAGAACATGCTCAGTCTGTGGGGTCTGTACTATGTGAAACGGATCATAATCTGTTTAAAAAAACCTATGCAGATAAGTAGGAACAAAGTGCTTTTGCTTTTAATGTCAGTAATGGTAAAGGGAGAATCAGCAGCGCCCTACTCCCTCGCTGGCACCACCCCTGTCTCCGTCTGTCGAGATCGGCGGCAGCAGCAGAATGGAAGTTTGTTTTTTAGATTTGGACGGCTGTCGGCGCTGATCTGTGGCCAGGCAGATGCGACGGTGGCTCGGGCGAGGTGGGCTGGCAGGCCGGGAAGAGCAGGCATGTGAGCAATGTGATGGTTATCAGGAGACAACACAGGGCCCGTCTGTTCAGAGCCCTGCCTGGGCCAGAGGCAGAGGGCTGGGTACCCAAGCAGGTGTGAAGAGGGGAGGGACGGGGAGGGGCCAGGGGTCTGATGACAGCCCATCCGGCTGTAGGTATTGAAACAGGAGGTCAGAACAGGTGGAGGAGAATGGGATATGGGCCCGTGCTGGGTTAACCCTTTAACTGACACAGCTTTGGCAGAATTCAAAAAAATTAATGACAGAATTTGAACTACACAGTGAAATACATATTTTTTAAAAATATAGCACAAAAAAGATATTATAAAGGCATTTTTCTGATTGTGGTCTGGTTGTGGTATAATCTGACTAATCTGATATGACTCATTACGAGACAGCAAATGACCATGTCATCTGTCAGACACACCATCTTGTGTGTGTTTCTCTGTCTTTCACTCTGCAGTTTGTTCAGCATTGTGTCATTTACAAAAGCACTCGTGCCTGAAACGTGACATGTTGACATGTCTTACTGGAAACTCTGCATGCTGCAGCTCTGTCAGTAGTCCTGTTGACCTTTGGGTAGAGTGGCGTGGGTGTGGGGCTAAAGTTCTGCAGAAGGGAAGTGGCTGGGTTGTGGTCCATTTCGGTGACGCTTTGCTCGCAGACAGAGCGGCAACTACAGCCGTCCCTGTATCTGATACACATGGAGCAAAATTGCTTCTGTAAAATAAACCAGCTGATATGCCAGCAAAAATATATATAGCAATCATCCACCAGTCTAGATGCAATATCTTTAAATTGCATGCTTCTCGAATAAAAACAGCGAGGTCCATACAAGCGTGAGCACGGTTGCACCATTAACCATCAAGTATCTTGGAAACTTAAGTAAGTATGCTACAGGGACACAGTGTTTCCTATTTGGTCCATTGAAAAAGATCAATATCAGCGGACGCCCAGCAGAATCAAATGAAAACAACAGGGGAAATTTCATTAATCCTTAATCTTGTCTGAGTGTGTGTGTGTGTGTGTGTGTGTGTGTCTGTGGTACCTTGTGTTGTTTGTAAGGCGGTGTGCTTGTGACGCTGATGAATGGCTCCTAAGAAGAAGTTTAGAAGCACAATTAAGATTCCATCAGGATAAGGGTAATGGTGAATTATTTACATTAATAAGGGGCTGAGCCCATCTAAACATGCCACTCCAACTAGAAAGTATGCCTCTCAGAGCGCCAGAAGTGACTTCAATGGTACCCAAGGCATAGAGGAAATAGAAAATAAGTCAGATAGAAAGTTAGCCATCTGAGAAAAACTAAAACGAAAAATGTATCTAACTCATCTTGGTTTTATTTTCTTTCCAGCATTTTTATACACTGGGCTGGAGCACTGAAAAGGGAACAACTTCATTTTTAAAGAGTGGAACGACTGCAGATCTAATTCCCACTGGCATTTTTTAGATTCAAGAGTTTTATTTGTCAAACACACAGTAATATGGAATATGCAGTGAATAGTAATATGGGCAGCATTACGCACAAGTGTGGGACTTGTTTGCTGGTGTAAGGGAGGGCATAAAGATAATTGATCACCCAGCAAATAATTCCAGTGGCTCTGTTGTGATCAGTTTTTTTTTTTATGTATTATTCCACTATTTTATTAGAAGCCGTGGTTAAGTGACTGACAACCTTGGATATATATATATACACACACACACACACACACACACACACACACACACACACACACACAATAAACATATATATATATCAGGTGTCAGGATGCCTAGTTTTTTATATATATATATATATATATATATATGCTGGCCGCAAAAGACATTCAGTACATTTACAGCATTTAGCAGACGCTCTAGTCAGTTATATATATATAACTAGGCATCCTGACACTGACTCTAGTCTACAAAGCACGGATGTACGTTGCACTGGACAAGAGCGTCTGCTAAATGCTGTAAATGTACTGAATAAATGTCTTTTGCGGCCAGCATGTAACAGTAAGTCAGCATTTGCATGCAGTCAGTAGTTTAATGCTACTTTCATAAAACTTTTATCAAGTCTTACCGAAATTAATCACTAGCCTTTTTCAATAAGTATTATAATCATTATTATTACTTAATTTGTTGTATTCTCTTGAAAACACTTTCACACACTGATTTTGAATGGAAAAAATTATATATATATAAAATCAAGAGTGATTTATTGTTGATTATGACAATGATCCATGAATAAACATTGAAATTCCAAGTGTATCTGACTAAATTCTACAACATGTTTGTCACAAGACAGGAAGGGGAGGACCCAGGTATCACACGGGATCGCTCCACTCGCTCGCACCAAAAACGCTACTACACACTCTACTACATACTCTACTACACACTTTACTACATACTCTACACTCTCAAGGCCCACCACCTCGATCTAAGACCCAAACAGAAACATCTCCTTTCGCTCATGTGGTTTGGTTCAATACCAGAACCTGGAACACTGAACATTGAAAATATACAGACAAGTATCTTATAGATATTTTTTATTTAAATTTTTTATTTTTTTTTCTCTCCATATTTTATTATTTTTTTTATCTTTGATCTTGTGTTATTATTATTATTCACTACCTTGTTCGTTTTTTGTTAGGTGAATGTAAAAGAATATTTAAATGTTGTACCAATCAATATGACAATGTAATAAAAAAACTGTTTAAAATGAAAACCACTGGAACCTTTTTATAGTGGGGGCTGCAGGTGCAGGCACTCAAGGGGGCGTGGCCTGCACTCAATGTTCTGGGTGCTCTCGATAGGTGGGCGAAGCCACAGCGGGATGCGTCGTGACAATGGTGGAGTGTGTTGGGTTCACTTCTACAGAACTGATGGCAATCAGATCATTGCATTGATATTTTCCACAGTTGATGTGCTGTAATAAAAAGCGTTATTTGTCTGGGTTAGGGTAACGCTCTTTCCCGCTGTTTCTACACAATCCTTGTGTAATGGTTGTTCTACTGTTCTTGACAGTGCACCACTGCTGTGCATTCTCATAGCTGGCAAAATGTGATTAATTGCTGTGCTGTGTTCTATGTACAGACTAGTGAATCATGAACTCCCCCAGATCTTTTTATATTTTATATTCCTCCGCCTTGAACAGATTCGCTGGTAAATGTGATAGAAGTGTCTCCCCCTCACAAACCTTTCCTCTGCCAGAGATCTCCGATGGCAGTTTTAATTAGTAGATCATCGGCTCTGTTTTGTGGGATTGCAGTGACAGTCAGCTTTGTGTGCTTTTCAGCAACTTCATTCCTATCAAGATGTCAAAAAGAAGAAAATTAGATGGTCAAATTAGAAGATGTTGTGACTACTTACTCCAACCGATTCCGGAGTTAATAAAATTGATGGCATTGCCAGTTGTGATTAGCAAACGAGGCGTCTGTGTGCACAGATAGGATCACCCCCACTGGAATGAGTGGAGGGCAAATATTATTTTTGGCAGCACCTCCAAGTCAGACAAATCAAAGTTTATATGTAAAAGTCAGCATTCTCACAGCAAAGCTGAAGTAATGGCATTTGTATCCTTTAAATCTGACCCAATAAACTATACAGCCATGTTTATCCATCTATGCTTCAAACAGACATTGCAGGGAAGCCAGGACCCTGTCTCCATGTCATAAATGTCCCTTTACCAGGTGCATGTTCATGATGGGGTCAAGCAAATAGAAGTGATTTATTTGGATAATACACAAAATCTGAAGCATGATCATGGAGAAAATGAAAAAAGACATTAGTTCAAAGACAATGTGTTGCAAGAAGAAAATTGTTGAAGAAAATCGATACTAATCAGTGCTAGACTGACGAAAAACAGGAACAGAAGCTCCAACTCCAGATCATGTTGGATTTTTGTTTAAACATAACAGCTAATTCAACTGCATTATGGATCTGCTTACACAGCCTGTTATCTGCCTAAAAGGCCTCTTCAAACCTCGAAAGTCACTTGATCACAGTGTTAAATAACCATGCTTCCCATCACTGTTCTCCTGTCAACTTCATGCACGGAGGGTTTGATCCATAAACCCCTCACACATCCACTTTTGTCTACACTTTTTATCCATAAAAATGGCTTCTCCAATATCAGCTTGGATCTGAGTGTTTCTCATACCTATGTCATGTGCTCTGCTTTCATCTGCAGGGTTTGACCTTCTGTCCTGAAGCTGGAACAGTCAAATGGATCTTAATTAGATGACCAATTAGGTTAAATTACTGCCTTTATCAATGGCAGAAGGAGTCAGCCGGTCAGATGCAGGGTCTGGCATGTGAAGTTCATTGTAGAACACTAAAAGGATTTGGAAATGTTCACACGACTCTAAATACCAGTGACTTATCAACCAGTGACTTCGATCGATAACTGTTGTGGGATTTTTTTTCCCTGTTGATTTTTTAATTTTTGGCTATTAATTTGCTATTAATCCCATTTGCATGTAGACATCAAGGATCAATAGTATCAAAGGTGAGTATCAAAGGTGAGGGTCCACTGAATGTATGTAACCGTTTCACTAAATCAGTCTCTTCTTGATCTTTGAAACTGTTTCCACAATGATTGTGAATTCAGACTGCTCTCATAATCAGACCTGATTGTAGCTTATAGTTGCTAACATGTATGTATTTTCATACATGTTAGCAAATGCAGGTGTGTTTTTGTTCAGAATTGTTTGCTGGTGACATTTGCACATCTGGCCACATGCCCTTTTTTCCAGTGATTACAAAGGATTGGAATTGGTGCAGAGCATTATGTCACCAACAGGAAATAACTTAAGTTGGCAGCGCAATCATCATTAGAATTTGTAACAAAAGTGTATGTCTTCTACACAGGGCTACCACAGTTTGCCAGATGTTTCAGACCTGATGGAGATTTATGCTAATTGCTTCTTTTGGCTAAAACTGAAGTGACACTTGCCTAAGCATGCAGGGAGAGTATTCATGCTTGCCGTGGTATAACACACATTCATTTGATTCATATGCATTGTTTTATTTTTTTTTTGTTGATTGGTGGTTGACTGCCTCAGTGGTCAGCTACTGCTGGATGAATGTTGCTGGTCATTGGTTGCTAGACATCACTTTCAAATTTTCCTAACAACAAGAGGCAACAAGGTCATCTGAAATGTTGTGTGCCTGGATAACCATAACCACATATAACCACACCCTTCCTCAGTCATATTGACATATTTTCTCCTACACACACTATCACACTGGTGGAGTGTGGGCACTCCCCAACATATGTTGTCTCCTTTTGGCTTCTCCAGTCGCCGCAGCGGCCCAGTTGGAGTCAAACACAGAAGTCCTGGCCTTAGTTTTAGCTGTGGTCACCCCCTCTGGCTGCCAAGGCACAGGCAGGCCAGGGCACTCAGTCAGCATTTTCCCTGCATTTCTTGAAAGGAAGACCACACTGCTCTTCTTGGTGATCCGCACCTTCGCCCCTTCTCCAACCACATGGCTGGAAACCCTAACCCAGGGGTGGGCAAACGTTTTAGCCATGTTGACTTTTAAAATTTGACGGACTGGCCAGGCCAGCAGCAGATGCATACATATCAGACATAAATATATAAATAATGCCATTAGAGTGTTAATATTTACATTTCCTTCACTTCGGAGAAAGGCTTGAGATGTGTGTTACACCGGGGTTAAACACAGCTTAGTGTAGGTGGGTGGTTAGGCACCGTCTCTGTAATACGGTGTCACAGAATAAGAGCAGCATATGCACAGATCTTTTTCTTTATGTCAAGAATGGGTCATTAATACATTTATTAACATCATGGTCAAAGTTCTCCCGCACCCCAGACATTGCGTTCTATGCCGATGCAACCAAAACGTAATCACCAGAGGCTAATGCCTCTTTAACATCTTTCTCTTGCTAAACAAAATTCTTCAAAACGGCTCATTTACTACGCAAGCCCATATAAAAACCCCTCGAGTTTGGGTGAAGATCTTCAGCTCTATCTGCGTCTAACACGTCACCTGGTGGAACCCCAGGCAGTTCAGGACAAGGTGAGACGAAAGCGTTCGTAATTAAGATTGGATTTGGGCAATTCTGTACCAATCTTTGGAAGGCTGGATGTGGAAGTTGCCCACACCTGCACCAACACATAATGTGCCCCCTAAAAATATCTGGGTGGAGTGTCCCCCTTGATGCGGGGGCACCTGAGAGTGAATTATCCTAAGTTTTGTGATGCTGGGTTGGTGCATAAGGGACTCCCCGCTAGCACTTCACCCAGGTTGTTTGACATCGGAACATGGGCGATGACTGCACCTTCTTTCCACATGTTCCACGTCCACCTGACCATGAAGGCGGGAGAAAAACTGCAATCACTTATTTCCCTTCCTGGTCAGTTCGTGTGATGGGTCCAGGTGGCACAAATGGACTCCTGGGTCCTGATCACCCACAGGTGCTTTGGGGTGCAGGGTGTTTAAGACTCGGCTGTCCATTTGTGCCATCTGGTGGGCTAGGCATACCATGGCATCATAGAGACAGGGCTGCTCTACAAGTAAATTAAAAGTAACATATTCAAACTTCAGTTTTTAATGTCAATGAAAAGTGTGTTAAGAATAGGTAGTTGCTATGGTGCTACTCCATTGTGAAACTCCCTCTTTTGAAATGATCGCATTCCCAGCCAGTGCATCATAATGTTCTTGATATTGGCACATGTACTTCTACCAAGCTTCGCGCAGACCATGTAGAACACTACGCCTTCTGAAGTAGTTGAACATTATTTTTCTGAAGATGAGGTATTCCTGGGAAGCTGAAAGCAATCCTAAGAAGCTTTATGCTCAAGGCATCAACAACAGTAACACCACCACCACCTCTTCTACTGCACAGCATGGAGTTCGGCTGAAATTCCAACCCACCTAACAGCATTGTCCTTTGCACGGTCCCAATTGGTGAGGTTGCCTTGAGTTAAATTTTTGAAACCAATCTTGATTCAGCAGCTCCATCAGGCTTTGGGGCTGAATTGCTCATCTCATGGGCGTTTTTCGTGGCGTTATCTCTTGTTACTGAGCAATCTCAAGGGACCTCTGGTCCGTGCCCCTGTCTCGCCAGAGTAGCGACAGCGCTGCATTCGGTGTTGTGAGGGTCCAGCTTCGCCCAGGCCCAGCCTTCGTCAGTGAAAGACTTGTGGCTGAACCTGCCCCAGAGGCACACTTCTCACTTGTGATACAAACTCTGGGCTGCAGGCCAGGACTAGTCAGGAGAGCACAGCGAGGGATGCAACGCCCTCGTCGCTGGAATCGTTCAGGGTTAACCTGGATGCACGCTGAACACTCTGTTAGTATGTGTACAGGGTGTCAGTGGTGAGGGGAGCAGTTTTATCGCAGCACACACTGTTTTTTTGGAGCTTGTATCCAGGTTGTATCCATTCCACATTGCGCCACACCGTTCTTGTTTCGTAGTTGGCAGATTTTGTTCAAATCTGCGCTGCGCACGACAAACATTACTAACTTGAGTTTTTCAAACATCTCTGGGCAGGCAAAAAGCGCCTCTGCCGAATTAGCGCGGTGAATCAGTAAACAGACGGAAAAAAGCTGGCCCGAGCGAATGAACAACACCTCCGCTGCTCCTAACCCCCACCTCCACTTCCTGACCTGAATTCTGTTCCTGTCTGCATTCTGCGGATTCGTTATTTCAAAATGGCACGAATCTGTGTGTATGTGTGTGTGTGTGTGTGTGTGTGTGTGTGTGTGCGCGCACAGATTGCACTGACTGTGTTTTGTAACGCTCAGTGCTGGGGGGGTCAGCGTATGTGCTGATAGACACTGTCTGCTCCCCGCACACCGCACTGGCTCTGAGTCCTCCCATAAAGCTCCTTTCTTCCTTTCCTTCTGTCTTCTTTTCTGTTTGCTCCTACCAAACAACCCCCAGACATGATAAGCCTGCTTAATGATTCACTTCGCACGCCAGAAGAGGGGAAATGGCGCAGTCGTTATAACCCCCAGTTATTCCCCACAGGCCTGGTCCTACCGTGGGAGGCGTGCATCTTCACAGAGCCCAGCGGTGTGGATAGGGGTTAGCCACCGCATCTGCAGAGCGCCTCACCGTCTGGGAAGACTGACGTGCGCCGGGGCTGAGAGTCGGGGAGGGGGGGGGTTGAATCTGGCAGAATCAGGCCAGGCTCGGCGAGTCTCCGAGCCCTGTCAGGCCTGCACCCGTTCCGATGCGCCCGGTGATGAGAGAGGCTGGAGCCCCACACGGAGATGGCATGCTTCATTTGTGTAATTATTAAATACAAATAATGGAATGTTTTATTCATCGGGTATCCTTCGAAGGCACTCATCCACACTGGCATCCTTCAGGCCAACATGGCGTGAGCGCGAGGAACTGGGTCAGTCCCACTGCGCTTTGTGTCCGTTTGATGTGGATTATTTTCGGGGGTTTTTTCGTCAGTCTCGTGTTCTACACGTTCCTTTATGGCTTTACATATTCTTTGTGTGCTCAGAAGAAAAGTTTTGAGAGTGTATTTTGCCGTGTTGCAATGTTTATCCAGTGAGCCCCTCCTAATGAAATGTATCCTTAGAAGTGCAGCCGCCCCGGGACAGATGTGACAGATTTCACATCTCTTTCTTTTTTTTGTCTAGCGTCCCCTTTTAACTCCCTCAAATGCGGAAAACTTCACAATAGAGTGGGCCGGCGGAGAAACGGAGCTACAAAGATTACATATTTCGCATCTTTGATCTGCGATGTTTGGGGGTTGGTGCGGAGGGAGGGTGATTGTTTATGCATCCATCTGTCGGGGGAGAAGGGGCAACGCTGTGATGTGCGGTTGTCCTTGAGCGCTTCCAAACCCCAAAACAAGGGGCAGCGTGCGTGCGGCAAGTGTCATGGCCGTCTTCTTACCCACCTCACTCCAGCTTTTTATCCAGGACACGTCTCCCCGCTGCCCGAGGCTGTCCTCATCACACGTCCTACTGCCAACGCCTTACTTATTACATCGACAGCAGACCAGACGTTGTTCCCATCAAACATGCAAAATAATAATATGCGTTGCTTTTAACCTCAGCCTTACTATTACATTACTATAGTCAAAAGGGTCATTCGCTTGTTATTTTTAATTCAGCTGCATCCAAACACGGGCTGTTTAATTCAGATATTAAAAATGATTAAAAGGACAAAAAATAAAATAAATAGAAATCAAGAAAATAGAGATTCAGTTGTTCTGGTTATTTAAATTTGAAAAGGAAGTGATTGAATTGCCCGTGCACACACTGAGACACCAATTCATTTTACTGTTTTTTTTTTTTTATGTTTCTAAAAATGTGCATTGACTATGGTTGTGTTTAGACTGATTTAAAAATCTGTTGCAGACTGTCATGTTTTTGCAAGCAGGCAACTTAAAATATTTAAAACAGCTTTAAAACAGAGTATTTACTTTAAACAACCTACAACCTTCCAGAGATACATGTGTATTTGGCAGCACTAGGAATAAAATGCAATGAATAGAATTATCTTTCCCACTTTATATGGGATGCTCGCAGTGATGCTTGATGCTTGTAGGTTAACTTCTAATCATTTCTGTATTTCTGCCATTATTTCAGCCATAATCATCAACATGAAACCCTTTCTGAATAATGACGATTGGAAATGTACTGTTTACTATAATGAATTAGAACTGACCATTACGTGTTTGGGTTGTAAGGAATGATTAATGTGTTACCAATGATGCACAGAACAGTGAAAACCAAAAGGGATGGACTGAGAGAGGGGGACAGGCGGGAGAGATGGAAGGGATCCGCGGCGAGGTATGGGAGCAGATTGAGGAGGCGAATGTTGTTGAGGTGTCAGGGTCCCTTGTGTCCCGCCGTTTTTAGCGTATGCTGGCAGGCGGCGAAAACGGCACAGACACGGAGGCAGCTGATCTCGGGAGGCCGTGGGGGCGAGATGAGGCGCGTCTGCAGAGGCCAGCGCTCTTACTGGACCTTGGGGACGGAGCGAGGGCAGAGCTTTTCAGAAACTTGCTCACTGCTGACACATCACAGCTCACAACACCTCGAAATATCAACGAAACAAAGCAAGAATAAAGCTAGATGTCCAGGGTCAACCGCTATCATCTGGCTTATAAAAATGCTAAATTAGCTTGCCAACAAAACATTATCCAATGCCATTTAAATGACATGATCTTGGTTTGTGGTAAAGGTAGCTTGCTAGTTTGCTGTGGATGAAAAGATGAAAGCTACAGTTAAGCACATTATAGTTCAAGTGGCTTTTTTTTAACCAGAGATGGTGTACTATGCGTCCTCTGGTCTGACATTCCAGAATGCATCCCAAGACTAATCGTGACATGTTTACCCCGACTGAAATGTATAGCCCTGAGAGGAGAACAGGCCTCTTTCGACATTAAATTCGCACGAGAGCGCGAGGCAAGGCTAATTTAGAGCTTGAAATGGTAAGAGTCGCGTAGGCCGTTGAAACCTGACCTGAGCTGGAACAGGTTACCCTGACCTCGCCACAAGCTCACTTCATTTTTACGTCTGAGCTGCAGACCGATCTGACTCTGGCCAGCTATTCCGATCATTTTCAGGGTGGTAGTAGCCTAGTAACACACTCGCCTATGAACCAGTAGACCCAGGTTCAGAACCCGCTTACTACCATTGTCCCTGAGCAAGATACTTAACCCTAAACTGCTCCTGGGGGGGGACTGTCCCTGTAACTACTGATTGTAAGTCGCTCTGGATAAGGGCGTCTGATAAATGCTGTAAATGTAAAATGTACATTTTCAGGAAGTGCTCGGGCCTGACCTCACACAGCATGGCGGAACAGGTAGCACTGCCAGCACTGGGCAAGTGTGTACATGCTAGTGGTGGGGCAGTGGTGGCCTAGCGGTCAAGGAAGTAATCAGGAGGTTGCCAGTTCGAATCCCGATAATCACTTCACTTCAGCTTGGGTGTGTGAGTGTGTGTGTGTGTGTGTGTGTATGGCACAGGGAGAGAGAAACATTTATAATTATAATTCATTATATTTAATGATCTGTCTGTTACATCATCTGTGAGCTGTCAATCATTATTACCGTGATTATAATAATTGATAATATGTGATGAATCTGACTCTTGAGAATTAAAGGCAATTATCAAAACCAAACTTTGAACAAATCAAATCACAGATGGCAGCAATCTGTTATTAAATTACTAAAACTACAGCTTGAATAAAAATTCCATACCCCCTAATTCACTACAGTGATTTATAATGACAGTCATTTAGAAACAATATTGTTTCAGAACATATTGTATGCTCTGTGAATGAATAATAGTATACAGTGTAATATATTACATTGCAGCATATTGTTTGCTGAACAAAAGATATTTTTCCATTTCAATAAATGAAAGCCCTCGTGTCACATTCATGCATATATTATGCAAAATAAAGTTTATAAATGTCAAATTTTATTCCTTATTTTTATATATATATCAAATGACAGTAGCAACAAAGATGGGCCATATGCCTAATTTTAGCTGTTTTCAATTTCATGTGACAGCTGAAAAGCCAGACGGCCATTCTTGCCGGTGTCAAGCACCTTCAGCTCGTGGACAGCTACACGCGCCGTTGCCTAGCGACAGCAGGGAAGCTGCGAGAGCGGCAGGGAAGAAAGGGGATCCCGCTCAAAAATACCACATTCATTCTCACTTATTCACATCTTCGTATGGACAGCTATTTTCAGCCATAGAACATTTTCTTCACCTCATGGACTATTTTATTTTTAGTCGGTCGTTTTTTAAACCTGTTCTGTCCTTTTCTTTTGTGTCCTTTTGTCTTTCATCCTTTTTGCATTTTATTTTGGGCTGTGGGTTGCTACGTGTATCAGCAGGGTTCTTTTCACATACTGGCTGAAGAAAATGGACTGCTGCCATCTGAATCTCCAGTTAAAATGTTCACCCACAGCACCAATGCAAGTTTACAGGGGTGTTTACTGCTTCTTATTCAATGCCCTTAAAAGGCTGCGATTCCCATCTGAACATTTTTTGGACATTTAGATGAGAATGCACAGTCTGTTCCAAAGCCAGCAGAGCCCCTGCTCTGTCCGGAGTCTTAGAATTACACCAGTAACATGTAACATGCATGATTCATTCCCATTTGTATCACTGAAAGGACACAGTGTTACCACTGCATATGGCAGCCTTAATAAGGAATAGAGGAGATGATTTGTATTCAAATGAGGTTTTCAAAATGACTACCACTGACATTAAACGTACCGTCATGGATTGCCTTTCTGTCTTATGCACTGTGTGCATAGACGGAGGGGGTGACATTAATGTACATGACACCCTCACACAAACTTATGAACAATACGACACCTCAAGCGCTCTCCCGGAACCGAATGAGGCATCCGGGTGCTGGCTGAGCATGGGTGATTAGTGTGGCGAGTTTCTCACTTTGATGTTGTGGAGGACATTTTCGGCGCTTGCCCAAAGCGTCCATGCTGTGACGTGTCCTCCGGCCCAGGCGAATTGGAGATTCTTCCGTCCACTCCGGCACAGTGCTATGACAGAGTTGGCAGATGATGACAAATGCCTGGTTGGAAAAGCTATTACAGAGCCTGTTAGATGCAGTTAGGCTGCGAGCCTTCATAATAAACAGGCTGCAGTTTGTCTGGCGCTGGGCATCGAGGGAAGCTTCTCAAATATTGGACACACTCCCTTGCATACACTCTGCCCTTAGTCAATGCATATCTCATACTCCCTGTCAGGATATATGAGTGCAGACCAGGTCCACTCCTGAGCACTGCTAACATTTCTCATTTTCCAGAAACCCTGCCATTAACTTCAGCCCATCGTTGTATTCCTCTCATGGCGCAGGGTAAGTGTAAATCAGATCACTACACCATCAAGAAAGCATCTAAAATCATTATAGACAATTAGGCTTTAAAATTCATGACAATTCTCTGCCCTGAAACATTGGGGGGGTGGGGTGTCTGATGGAGGCACCGAATCAACGCCCCTTTTCTCGAGAGTCAATTACGACTGAGAGCTGAAAAAATGGGTGTTCGCAGCTCTGCTGGACTGGTACACGTTAAATGTGTTGGAACCCCCAAAGCATGTGACAATCATCCTCATTCCACTCAGTCTACAGCGGAACTGTCATTATTTTCTCCCATTTCTTTAAGGCAGCATAGTCCACAACACAGAACTTCTTCATGTGACCATCCTAATGAATATAAATAAATACATATACTTATACTACACTGAAGTGATTGGGATCTATTTTTAATATCGACCTGGTGTTATTAGTGGAGTCGGGATAACTAGTTGCTATAGTGCGTTTATGCGTTTATGCCCCACCCAAAAAACCCTAGGCATAAAAGTGACGAAAAAAAAAATTCAGGATTTCAGCTTCCTTCATTTTATTGACACAGACTTCAAAGGTTCCTATAAATAATAGCAGGGTGGATAATGTAGGAAACTGTCACGCTGCTGCAGTCTCCAGGTCCATAGGCTTCAGCAATGAAGCCGTTCTTCCTGCGCTGGCAGGTGGAAAGCGCACAGGACTCGTGACGTGCGCCGGGCGATGCCTTTGCTTCAATTTGTGCACATCGTCTCCTTTTTTTTTTCTAACACAAAGCAAGTGAAAACAAGCAATCGGCCGTGTGGGCGTTGCGAGTTGTGAGTGTGGATCTGCTGGGGGAATAGCCCACGCAGCCCTCATTCAGACTTGGTATTCACCGCGCATGCTGCTGCGGAGGGCTAGAATGTCAGGCAGAACAAAGCCTTCCTCACACCTGACACCCCCAACCCCCCAACCAGCCACTTCCCACTGCCCCCTCGCTCACCCCTGCCAACGGCGATGAGGAAAATCCGTTTCTGGCCTGTTAATGTATTATTAGTCCCGCCACCATGTTGCCTGGGTTGCCGGGGAATTAATGGCGCTCCCAGTCAGGCACCGGCCGGGCGTCGTTCGGCTTTGATTCCCACAGAGACGCGCTCGTTCAGGGCAGGATGTTCGAAACAACCTCGCCGTCTGTTCCGGCGGAGGCAGCGGCGGCTAAAACCAGGGGTCTGTGTGCGTGGGGGAGGACGGAGGAGATCCGGACTCTGCCCGAGGTCATTCTTCACGCGCTGCACCCAGTGTCCCCGCTCTGGCCGCCATTGTGGTCCGTGGGCACCAGTAAATAAAAGTCGGAGCCGAGCTAATTCCTCTGACATTTACACAGCGATCTCGGCCCCGCGGTGAGTCACTGGCTGGAGATGGAGAGAGAGAGAGAGAGAGAGAGAGAAAAACAAGCATCTACGGCGGAGTGACGGAGGGCTGAACGAGGTTGTTTTTCCAGCTTCGGCTGTCAGGTTAGGTGCGTGCTTGTCTCCCGTGTTTGTCTCTGTCTCCGCACGTATGTACCTAAAGGGGAGCGACGCGTCTCCCGGCCCGTGAGCGTGAGTTTGTTGATAGGGCAGTGCACTCGTAACCCCCACGCCACACACACATACACACACACACACACTCTGCGAGCGTCAGAGCAAGGGGATTGCGTCATGGGGACGAGAGCCGAGCGACGCTGGAAAACACGGCGAAGGTTGGAGGGCAGCGCCAGGACAACCGCTCTTCATGACGACGGCCATTACAAGTCAGCCCGAGGACCCTTCGCGTTCACGCGGTACAACTGGAGGGAAAGTTGGGGTGATTTTCGAGTGACTTTAGAGAAGCCAGAGGCCCCAACGCAGCAACGACGAGAATGCGCTGCAGGAATGTGGCGAATGAACAACAGAGAAAAGTGAAGACACACACAATGACAAGGAATTCGGTGACATCACCTCATGTTCCACACTCTGGAACATTTTTGCGTGTCACGCTCGTCGGGTTACGAATACGCCGGTGTAGCTTGAGTGCACGCTGTCACTGAAGCAAAAAAAGGGGGGGGGGCGCCCTAATGAAGAGGAAAAATTCGCGACCGCTCGCAATGCTGATGTCGCCACGCAGCAATGAGAGAAGAAAATGGAAACCAATGGAAGCATTTTACGGTAGTGCTTACGCGAACCAAACGCGCTGCGGGAAGACTCTCCGTTCCAAATGTATTTGCTCTCTGGCCTTGGGTGCACTGGGGCAAATCCCAGAAGCTCGCACTGCCGGCAGCGGTGATGTGACGACTGAGATCGGGAACAGGAACATG
The DNA here is from genome assembly GCF_900700375.1 of Denticeps clupeoides. NCBI lineage: Eukaryota > Metazoa > Chordata > Actinopteri > Clupeiformes > Denticipitidae > Denticeps > Denticeps clupeoides. Next base: position 12,738,031 of record NC_041719.1, on the reverse strand, counting down.
TCACCATGATGACCATGCGTGCCTGGAAGGCGCGCTACTAGTTTTGCCGGAGACTCGCCGTTCCGTTCTGGAAAGTCAGGGTTCAGCTGTGGTTCGTGGGCGAAAATGAAAGAACCGGTGAGGTATGATCTTGAAAAAAGATCTCGAGCGACAGGAACAGAGCTGATGGGCTCGGTGGAAGTTGCCTAGTGTGTAACACACTCGCCTATGAACCAGAAGACCCAGGTTCAAATCCCACTTACTACCATTGTGTCCCTGAGCAAGACACTTAACCCTGAGTGTCTCCAGGGGGGGACTGTCCCTGTAACTACTGATTGTAAGTCGCTCTGGATAAGGGCGTTTGATAAATGCCATAAATGTAAATGGTTAATTTTTTTTCACCAGGTCCATTTCTCCTCGGACGTGCACAGCACCCAAAGCTAGAGGCGCCAACGTTTGCTCGCTTTAAGAGCCGTGCGACTTCCTCCGGGCCCTTCAGGTGATGAAGAGCCGCAGCGTGCAGACGCTCCTCCTCACTGCAAGCCTGTGCAGCTCATCCTGACACATTCAAATGATATTGACAGCGGCATAAATTTTCCGGATGGATTTGCGCCAGCGCCAGCACGCCGCCTCCTCCCGCTCGGAAAAGGCCCCGTCTGCGGCTGATAATGACTTCTCTTTCCAGCGCTTGCTTCGGCTCACGACAATAATCTTCAGGTCGCCTGGGCTTGTTTTTTTTTTTTCCTTTAATTGCGGTCGATAACTTTAAGGTGAAATGGCGGCGGTGGGCTTTCAATCGGCCTCGTCCCCTGCACCCTCCGTCCGATTAGTAAATTACGGCCGGCTTCCTGTGGCCGATTTAACTCACGTGCTCCGGTGATTCAGTTTGCATCAAGATGTGCATTATCGCGGCCGTCTCATTCCACCTGACGTGCCATGTACTGCTATTACTTCCAACAGTCACCATCACTGGCCAATGGCGGGCCAGCGTTACCGCATGACCAAATCTGTACTTTTTTAAGGACGTGTAAAGTGCTGCAAACCGTCAAATTCAGAAAATGCGACGATGCAACGTTGTTAATAGAGCTTGCCGCAAATGCTCTTTGACGCAGGCCAGATTTTGGTTTCGTATTCAGGTCCCAAGAAGCCTCTCGTGGGCCCGGGTTCGGTTTCAGTCGGCTGCTTGAAAATGTGGCCGCTGCAGGGCATTCCGAGGAACAAACACATAGATGTTCTGTGAGCGCTCCGCTCATAGTCCAGACAGTCATTTCATCCTCCATACATAAGGGGGGTGTGTGCACGTAATCAGCTGTGCAGATTTTACCCGGGGACCTGGGACGTAACTCACCAGACAGCGCTTTTGGAAATGCGTTCTGAATATAAATGAGCAGAATTCCCTTTTATTGATAGTGACTGCTTCCTGGAAATATGGCACAGCCTCCTTATGTCCTGCGCTGTGTGGTTAGGGTTCATCCGACTTGTCTTCTTTCCAGCACATGTGTAGATGCAGAAATAACCACGGCGTCCATTTTCAAATCCAAATGGACACATCCGAATGAAAAGTGGCAACTATAAATCACTTTGAGTTGCATGGCTTTGGTGTGGTGTATCCATGTGTCACAAACAGCGTAATATAATTCCTTGTAAATCTGTGTGTAGGGTTAGTTTAGGGTGAAACAGGAAGTAAGTTGAGAACAAAGGTTGTATGCCACTGACTGCTATGTCACAGCCAGGCCTCCAGGGCTTCCTCTTAAGGTCTTTAATCCTGACAAAGACAAACCTGCTGACGCTGACTGAGCATGGGGCTCACTTTGAAAGATGGCCTGGTACGATAGAATGGAGGTCTTCCTCCCGCCCTCCGGCACTCCCCTTCACAAACAGAAGTGTGCACACACACTCCTCGGAGTGCTATATAAATACCCATTGTCGTACAGCCAGGAAACTAGCACTCCACAGAGCCGCTCTAATGGGGTCAGATTTCTATCCGCTGTCTCCCCTCCTCGCCGAGGTCCAAGATGGCCCCTGACCCGAGCTTAGGGCAGCATTACCCAAACTCCTCCGCCCGCCCCCTCCCCTGAACGCCCCCTGGCAGCTGTGTCAACATTCTCCGGGGTTCCAGTCTTAAGCAAACTCAAAAGGAAGCCTATCGCACGACCTAGGGCTCTGATCATAAAACTGCGGCAAGTCTCAACCAGTAGCTCCGCGTGTGGAATTGTCTCCTTTTTTTTTTCTTCCCCCGTCAAGACTTACAGCCGGCGAGATGGAAAACTTTTATTTCGGGGGGCTAGTTTAGCACGTAGGACGAAGGGTTTCGCTGAGAGGAAACCCGTGTATTTTTCACTCCCGTTGATTGGTTCAATTAAACGCCTTCCTTCTGTTTTCCTTTCAAACTCCAGTTGACAGACTCATTTCCTTTTCCCCATTTACCTTTTATTACTTACATAAATTGATACTTTGGGCTTTCTCAACAGCATTAGGCCATTGGTCAATGGACTGAGGTGGATATTGTTCTAGCTGCTGGATGTTATTTATCTTTCATTCGAACATTTTCCTGTCTCTGGTTCCAGGCCTGTCTGCTTTTTTTCACTGCGCCCCGTTGTTTTGTGTCAAAACAGGGTTCTCCGACTTGTATTTGCACTTGTTTTCCTTTGCAGAACTCAAGGTGATCCAAGTATTTGTATATTTTTCCACAAAACAATCATTCTTTTCCCCTCAGGTTAAAACTAAAGTCATATTTGCTTTTTAATAACAGCGACTCCCCCCCAGTAACCCCCCATATGGATGCTGTGTCTGGAGAGGCTCCTGTTGACTGACACTCATCACCTGCCACCATGTCCCGTGTCCATGCCGGTCCACGCACAACAGGCCCAGCTTCCTCCGCCATCCTGCACCACGCACGGCTTCGGAAGGTGGCGACCCCCTCCTCCTTTCATCTCCCCTGGCCTCTTTAGCCTTGGCTCAGGGCCTTGCCTGGCGTGGGGGGGGGGTCGTGGAGAAGCTGGTAAATTAACAGGCATGGCTGCACACACGCTGGGGTCTGCCTGGCGCTCCTGGGCCCGTGTGTGTCTACTGCCAGTGCACTGCGTGGGAACGTTGCCAGTGGCCATGCGGGAGGAGCTGCGGGCATGCCAGGGCCATTGCACAAAGCGTCTGCCGCAACCAGGGAGGACGGGAACTTGTGGCACATCTAAACAGCCCGCAGGCAGCTAACGGGGAATCTGAGACGTGATGCTGGCCGAGCGGTATACATGGCTGGAAATGGTAAAAATAATCACCTGCTCTTTGTGCTGTTTCTTGGCAAATATGTCACGGGCTAGAACAAAGCTGATCTCATCCCCACGCGGCTGTAGGCCGTTTCCTGTAGACATTGACCTTTCTTATCTCTCTCTCTCTCTCTCTCTCTCTCTCTCAGAGATGCAGATCTGTGCTCTTCGGCCGCTGACACATCAACTCGCCGGGGCAGTGAGCGCGCTCCAAAAGCCCGCCGAACAATGCGAGGTGAAGAGGTTGTCATTGCTCTGAAGCGGGTGCCGCCCCCCCCCGTGCAGGAAGCTGTGCTTTTGTGCTTCGGCTCTAACGGCGCAAAATACTGCTGAGCACACAAGCCTGGCATTAACCCGTAGCAAGAGCCATTTCGGCTGACCTTCAGGGTAGTTCCCACTGCTGTGGTTTGGCGGCAAGCCGTTTCCCTTTAATAGACTTCTGACATTTTGTAGCAAACGTTTTACCTACCAGGTGTTACTGCGAACAAGTAGTGTAGTAGTATAAAAATATACCTGGCCTGGGGCAGCATATCTGTACAAATAAAAAAAATACGATTTATGTACCTCAGATCTCGAATCATCTGCAATAAAAAGTTTTTTCATTCTTTTTGGATCACGTGATATTCATTTTCATTCATCACGTGCATAGTTATGGAAGTAAAACATGCAATGAAATGCATCCTGAACTGCTCTGTTTTGCCCGTGCATATTTAAAGAGATAAAATTATGAAATAAATAAAATAGGCCACAGGAGGAAATAAAATGGAAAAAAAAGAGGAATGAGGTTAGTAAAAAAAGTAAGCACACTAAAACGTAAGCAAAAAATATTTATGTTCAAAGCGAACTATTTTCACATTATGAGCTCTGGACTTGACTTGGGTTAAACACTTCCTGTACCGGTGATTGAATTACACTTGAGCACTATATTCATGCACCCAGTGGATCTTAGGTTTCTTTTACTAGTATGCTGAAAAGCCACATCTCACTGATTGCTATATTGAATTATGGAAGAATTGCTTGTATTCAATGAATGAAATAATTGCCTAATTATTGTGCCTGCTTAAAATGTAATAAAATTACTGTAACTCATTGTCCCTAGTGGCATATTTCTATTATAATATGCTACTAATTGCATGCAAATTATTAATAATAATAATAGCCTGCTAATTAACCCCACTGCATGCCCCAGTAAACATTAAGGTTGGCTAATTATCTTTTCGAGTGCAGCATATAAGGCACATCTAGATCAGTAATGATTAATAATTACTAATAAATGGCTGAAATGACAAGCGTTTTAAAATATACTACACGACATCTTCATTATGCGTCGCCAACTAGCAGAATGTCCCGTGACGTGGTGACACCCCAGAGTTCCTCTGTTTACTAAACAAATGGCTGGTAGTGATTAGCGGGCCTTGGCGAGACCTCTCTGTATACGTCTCTCTGATAGTGTTTGGACGGAGAGCCGGGCGGTTCAAAAGGCATTTGGTGTGAAATGTAAACATGGGAATTCTTGAGGGAGTGTTGCGGTGCATTCTTACATGACACTAACCTAAACACTTTCCATGGCCAATGTGGAGGCTGGAGGAGAGGGGACAGGAAATAAAAACACAGAAGGAAGTGTCCGTCTGTATAGGAATACTCTGTTCTGGCTGGATGTGTGTCTGCTTTGTGTCTCATGGACTGTCACTACCAGCAGACTGAGGTTACAGGGGACATTTTTGTTTGTGATGGTATCAGTGAGTTCACACTTGGGTCTCTGTCAGTGAAACTGGTCAAACAAACTATATGCATGCATGCAGTGGTCTCCTCTGTAGAGGCTGACCTTTGTGTCGTAGGGTGCTTTCTATCCTTAGTACGTTTGCTTTGGTCTGAATCAGTCGGTGAGTTTTGAAATTTGCATCATTTTCCTCTTGGTTCAGTTTCCTTGCGGTTCAACTACTGAAATACTACTATCAACTTCAGCTTGCATGCCTCACGTATTAAGTTGTCTTGCATGAGTCAACTTGAAAGTGTGGAGATGTTTCTGCAGACATCCATATTGTTTTTCTAAGCTCAAATGGAAGTCTGGCTTTCAGGTAACTCATTCAGCAATGTGGAGATAAAACAAGGCCAATAAGGCAGTGGGATATTGAAAGACCTGCCTCTCAGCCAATCAGAGCGGGAGGTTAGATCTTACTCCAACTGTATCATGGTTCTGAAGGCAAGCTATTACACAAGCCAGAGGATGACAGCTCTGTAATCAGACATTTTAAGGCGTGGGAATCTGGAATGAAGAGCATTTAAAGGGAGCCGTACACACACCATATTGTGCTCTTTGAGTTTTAAGAGATGGGATTAGTTTTTTGATGATGGTTGGCTTCATTGTGCACTGAGAGGAAAGAGAAATCCATTTTTCAGTCAGTGGTGCTTATCCTTGTCCTCATACAGCTGAGCCAAGTTCTACATGCCTGTAATCTCGGTGACAAGAAATAAAGAGAGAAAATTGAATTATGTGTGAAAGGGAGAATAAAAAAATAAAAAAATTACTGCAAATGGGGGGAAAGATGACAGGATTAGTTTATTTTAGTGGTGTAGGACCCTCATGATAAGTTCATTTCCAAGGGAAGGTTGTTTCGGTGCAAGAGCACAGCACAGTTATGTCTGGCATCAGCTGGTAAATAATTCAGACTTAACTTCAAACCATAAATTATTGATGGAAAAAGAACGAGAAGAAAGGCAACCGAGACCACATCTTCTGACTGATGCGAAAGAGAGTGAGAAATAACAACAACAACAAAAAAAAGGACACTGAATAGGTGATCAGCTTTGACATCTAATATTTAATGCATGTCTCAGGGTTCAATCTGTGTACATCAACATATATCTACATCCAGAGTTCTGTATCCACGTGGTCATGGGCAACCACTCGGCAGCGAATGCAGGCGTGAGTGAGGAGGTTCACAGGGGACAGTGCGAGGGTTAATGGGGAAAAGGGGAGTCTCTCTCCAAGCTTCCATTGTCTCTCTCCCCCCGTGTTCTTCCCTCTCCCCGGCTCCGAGGCTGTGTCTGTGCACAGAGGCTCAGGCCCAGACACTTGGAATCGTTTAGTGACTGTGTGTGGAGAGTGGGTGGGATGGAATGCATGCCCAGATAAAATAGAGAGAAAGTGAAAGAAAAACAGAGCCGAGAGAGGGGGCGGAGAGAGAGCGAGCGATAGACTGAGATAGACGGGGAGAGGGAAGGAGCACGGGGGGGATGGGCAGTGCCACCTAAGGAAGAAGCGGCACCGGGCCGGAGGAGCAGCGTTGCAGGGTGGAGGAGAGAGGGTGAAAGAGAGGCCAGCAGGACAAAAAGAATTGGGAGAAGAAGATCTGGGAGGAATGGCAGACAGTGGGAGAGAGCAAGTGTGTGTGTGTGTGTGTGTGTGTGTGTGAAAAGCAAGCATCCCACTCCTTACCTACTGTTCTCCATTAAGCAGATCTTCAAATGGCTTTTGCAGGTCTTGCTTAGGGGAACATCTATTCCTGTCACAATGCAGCCTACACACCTCGCAGTGACAGAGGAGGGGAGGGGGGAGGGGGGTTGAGCAAAAGCACTCCTTTGAGTCCTAATGATGCAAGCAGGAACCTACGGAGAGGTTAGAATGAGAAGCATTAAACCCGAGACCCCTACGCACCTCCACGGGCCCCATCATTTCATCCCCCATCACCTTTCTCTGTCCATTATCTCCCTTTGGTAGCTCTGGCTCTTTGTTTCCATTTATTCCCTCCTTTTTTATTGTCCGGAGCCCCATCTTCTCTCTGCAACGTACCCCATATGACAGCCCCTCCCCCACGCCCGATCGCCCCCCCAGGTCTGTCTTCCTACCCATTCGGTGCCAGAGCGACTCGCTCCATGTGACCATCTCCCCTCCATCTGATTGCAGTGCTGGGGCCGCCATTGCTGCCAGCGAATTCCTACGGAATACGAATGAGATCCCATCTTTTCCGAGGGAGTGCAGGCTGCTCTCCGGAAGCCAAGGAGTAGGAGGACGGCACAACGCATCCAAATCCTCCACGGATCCATGTGTGTTACAAATGTTCTGGCGAGATCAGTCTACTCTATTTGAGAAGGGTGGGCTTTCACTGCCGACAATTAAAGCTTGGGCATGTACAGTGAAATTAAAATATCTCTCCAAATACTAAAAAAAAAACTGCGAGCTTTTCGCCCAGCAACACAATATTCCAAATATTGATGTGGTTATTGATTGGATGGCCCATCGCAAGCCGAGCATATTGAACAGATACATCTGTATGGATATTTGGAAAAGCTGATAGGATTCCTGTCCCCCTGCGCATTTCTGATGCCTCTTTGTTGCTATTGACACACAGACGCCGGACAATGAACTGGCCGATCTGACCCCAGATCCTGACAGAAAAAGTGGACCCATATAATCACACTTGACCTTCTTGCTTCTGACCTCTAACCTTTGGGGCACAGCTTTTCATGCCAGGATCAATGGGTGCTGTCTGATGAAAGACCCGAACTGTCGAATGACCTCACAACGTAGCCTGATGGATGTGGACACGAGGCTTAAAATATTAAAATAATAATAAAGCAGCAAGCAATAATGCAGCAGTGGCAATAATGAGTCCCTCTAGGTTGTCTGGCTTTGCAGCAGCGTTTAAAAAAAATGTAAACAAGGATCATTGGTCAAATTTGCAAAAAGGTTGCGATGATTGAGGACTGAGCAATCATTATAATGATATTTTTCTAAATAAAACCTTAATAAAGGCATTAAGACTTATCCCTGGGGCTTAAAATAGGTTCAGCACAATGAAAGAAGAGTAGAAGAATTTCTCTGTAAAGCCCAGCACTCCACACCTCCTCCGCTGGACTCCGGTGTGAGTGTCTGCTGTGGCTAATCGTGGACTGGAGTGACTCAGATGTGTGTGGTCTTGTGGGTTTTTTTGGCGCGGTGACTCAGAGATGAGGCAGAAATGAAACGGAAAAAAAAAACAAAAAAAGGCGGCACAAGTGGCCCTCTCCAAGTCCGGCTTAACACAAAGGAACAGCTGGCCGTAAATAGATGGATGCAGGATGCCCTGGCTCCGGCACGCCCGGCACCGGGCCGGGCCGCAACAGAGGCTCGGCGCAGCATCTGCTAATTACATGGCTGAGATGAGGGCCGGGATCGCGATCAGACGACTCTTGGCTCTGGCCGTGCTGTGAGGCCAGTGACAGAACGACGGAAAACCGTAAGCCGCGTGTACCCAGGCCACGCCGGCACCCGGACCTGCTCCGATATTTTCCAGCGCGAGCCGGTCTGAACATATGGATTCGTTTTATCCATACGTGCTCCGAAGAGAATTAGGTACAGAAAAAAAAAATGCTGGAGTGTCTCTGCCAGAGCCTGTCAACAGCGCTGGCAAGATTCACAATATCCTTGACATCAGCCAATAACACCCCCTCCACCACCTCGACGGGTTCCTCCCCTTTCCTCAATCCCCCTCTGCTTCCCTCTCCCTCTCTCCCCTCTACTTTAACGAAAAAAGAGGCAAGAGAGAAAGACAAACTCATTTCCATACAAATGGAGTGTAAGCCTGCAGCCCAGGGACCTGATGGAATAGCAAATATTTCATCTCTGCCTGGGAGTCCGTCGCTATTCCTCCCCGTTGGCATTACCTCCACGTCCGCTGCCGCCTTCACTCCCATCCATGTCTCTCTCTCTCTCTCTCTCTCTCTCTCTCTCTCTCTCCTGGCTGGGCTCATCACGGCCATCGGTGGCCGGCGGTGGACAGAGCAGAGGTGTTGGAAACGTTCCTCCCCATCATCTTGTCTGCCCACTCTTTCCCCCTGAAGGCTGTTGTTCCCCCTAACAAAGCACCCTTTGTTGCATTTTTTTTTTTCCTCCGGACTGTGTTTTTACCATCATGTCATACAAAGTCGTACATGAGAGGCACAGATGGACGGTGTGTAATGCAGTTAGCTGTAGTTACTGGGTTTCCAGCGGCAGCAGCAGTTCGGATTACATGATCTAATTCTGCTTCTCTTTAGCTCTTTGTTTCTCCCCACCTCTCCTGCAGGGCTCCCAGACACAATCATATGGAGGCCAGAGCAGTGGAAGACTGGATCGTACACACACACAAACACACACACACACACACACACACACACACGCTCGGGCTCTCACTTTGCTGGGTCTGCAGAGAGAAAAGTGGGTCTGATTAAGGAAGCTTTAATTTTTCCAACAGGAGAGCGCAGTAAAAATTGAATGAGGATATAAATGATTCAGCCCCACTTCCACTAAGAAAGCTGGTTTTCTTGAACGATAGCACCGAAAATCAATACTCGCCTTCTTATGTGCATGAGGCTGTGGGATATGCAGCCTGGCTGTGAGTGTGTGTGTGTGTTAGTGTGTGTAGCTGAATGACTGAGTCTGAAAGTTTAAGTGTTTATATGTAGCAGGAGACTTTTGGATGGTTGTGTGCACACGTGAGTCTGAGTGAGTATGTTTCTGTGTGTGTGTGTGTGTGTGTGTGTGTGTGCGCGCATGTGGATGTCAGCACTTTGCATGACTGCCTCGCTCTGACTCAATATATCTCCCAGGCTGGCGACACAGCAGCTTTCAGCTCTACCACCCACTGGGGATCAGTGGGGTGAGGTGTTAGTCTTGCAGGGGTCATGAGTACATGGGGCACTTTATGAAGCACCGCTTCACTCACAGAGGCTTGTTCTGTTGTTGCTTGCGGCTTCGTGCTTTTTAACCTGCATACCTATAGGACACAGTGTGTCAGGTACAAAAACCTGGGCCTGCGCTTCCCTCCAGAGAATCCGGCCGTGTAACGTTTGACCCGCAGCAGACAAAAAGGTGTGACCTTCCAGCAGGAATGAGTCAAGGAGGAATGTCGGAGACGGGGAATAAAACGAGACCCAGAAGAGCTGTGAAACGTGCGAGGGCACATCTGGCTGGCACAGAGCGTGTGTGTCCACACTGGTGGCATTTGTGTGCAGTATAAAGTCTCTGGGATCTGCTGAAAGAGCAGGGTATGGATATTGTGATAATAAATTAGGCCGGGTTGGAAACCTGAGGCAAGGTAACCCAAGGTTAATCATGCGCTGCTGTCAAGTGACAGAGGTAAACAATCACTTCAGTTTATTTGCCTTTTAACACTCTGGAGAGATGGGAGGTAGAGAAAGGACAACGGTGTAAAAACACTAACCTTTCTTCCAAATTGCCTCTCTGTCTATACTGTAAAAAAAAATACAAAATTGAAGACTAAACAATGTCTTATTTTTTATTTTTTTTCATTTAACGGGCCAAGAAAACAGAGTGGAAAAGAGGAGGAAGAGCAGAGACATGATCTTGCACTCTGTACTGCAAGATTCAGGAAAAACAGCTCGGTGGAAATACGTATTTAGGAATCCAAAGGAATCACTTAGGTATGCCATGCAGGTAAATACTCATTAGATTGCACATTTTTCTAATATTTCGGCCTGAAACCAACACGCATCTGGCAACACCACTGGTGCTACAGCCGGAGTGAAGAAGAAGGGCGTGTGAGAGCTGTCAATCATCACCATTGGCTCCTCCTACTTAAAACCATAAAAACATCATTAATGAACGTCTTGAGGGTGGGTAGTGTAGTTAGTTTTGTATATTTATTTCTGTGAATTCAGAAGATTGTTTTAATGCCTTTTATCACAGTCCTTCCGAACGGTAATTGCAATTGACGAGAGTTTGAACCCATGAAGCGCCCTCAGGTGCAGAACACATGAGCTGCTTGTTCCGTGATCTGTGATACGTTCCTCGTTTGTGTGCTGACCCTTTGTGTTTCATTACACAGAGGCCGGAACCGGACAGAGGAAGACAGGAGTGGAGCGAGCTCAGCAGAGTGTGCTCTCTCTTGACATATCAGATCAAAAAAAAAAAAAGGAAGAAAAAGGCTGCATTTCTCTGTGAAACTCACCTTCTATTATCCACTCCAACAGACCGTTAATTAATCAGTGTATTTGTGCTTAATTACTGCGTTTGCAGGCCACCGGAATTTGCTGAGCGTCTGATTTTTTTTCTTCACGGAATTGTCTAGTGTGCAGCAGAAGTGGACCTTGCAAAGCATTCAGCGCTGCAACACTTCTCACCCTGTCAGGTGATAAAAACCTTGACTAACAGTCCCCCGGATGAGAGAGGTGGACCCATAGATTCTGTAGACAAAAGACACTTCCAACAGGGTATGGGCCACTTTTGGAATGTGATCTACTGTCAGTGCATTTAAAAGCATGGGGCATGAATCAGAGGTTCCATAGTAGGCAGATTTCAAACCGCAATACCATGATTTCTGCCATAAATCTGGCAACATCGTGCTGCAGTTAAGCCCAAAGTGCCACCCCAGAATACTCTGCATTAGCATAGGTTTTTTTGGGTCTTGGGGCTGTTAGCAGCGCTAACAGGGTTTGCCACGAGGCTTGTCTTTATCTAGGTCAGTGGAGGCCTTTGGGTGCATGTGCACTCTCTCAGACTGAGATGAAGCGCCTCCACAAATAGACCGGGGAGGTACATTTGCTTCACTGTGACACCTGCCTCCCAGAAAAGCTGCTCACAAGGTAGCACTCGTTGTGGAATGTCTACAGTAGGGTTAGCGACCCCTGTTATATCCATTGTACAATTTTTGTTTCAAAATGACTGTCATAAAACAATCTTTGGACCTGGCACATACTTGGTTGTCCTAGATTGTACTCTAGATGCCCTTCCTGGAGACAGCACCAAGAAATACACGGTCACATGCATCTTCAGTGGCTGGGCCCATAATAAAAATTTAGGAAAACCCTCTGATATTGTGCGACTGCAACCTGTGTCTACAGAACAGCTGATAAAAATGCAACGTGAGATAACACATTTATCAGTATTTAAAGCAAGTAAAACCCAAATAGCTTGAAGGCAAAACATATAAATATCGGTGTTCTTCGTTAACTCTTTCTCCACACACTAAAAGATCATGTACTGATGACACCTTGTCCTTCTATGTTAACCTGCGTCATAGGCTAGGATTCAATAACCTCACCAACATATGGTCTTCATAATGTTGTGCATACCGTCATCTACGTAACAACGTTTTTGGATGATAAGATTGTTAGTCTATGGAAGACATCGGCCTCTGGCCTCTGACCTCTTGCATTTCACCCATCAAGTTAAACATAAACCTCCCATGAAAATATCGGTTGTGTGCAGTCTGTATGGAATGTTCAGTGTCATTTTAGCACGGGAAAGCAGACGTCGAGCCACTGCTGGCACCAGCGAAGTCAGAAGTGTTTACGAGTTTCGTAACGCTCTGTTGTCTGGTGGAAAAATGAAGTGAGGTGCAGGTCCGTCTCCTTCCATAATGTGGGAAGACAGGAGACAGAAGGCTGGTGACTAATGGTAGCCTGTGGGAGGGTCATTGTTCAGCAGAGTGCAGGCTGGGCATGAGGGAGGAGTCAGGAGATCCGAGGGAAGGAACATCTGCAGGTGAGAACAGACAGGAATCTAGGGTTGACGCATGCTTGTCATGTGTTGTCACCGAGCCACATTAGTCATGCTGGAATCACGTTGTGTGCCTCATGTCATGTGTTGCTGTTGGGAGTTTTGTGCAATTGTTGTGACTGTGTGCACATTATTTCACCTACGTGCACAACTGCTGCGCATTGGCTTGTATTTTCGCACGAAACGGGGGAGCTGTGAACACTTAGCCCAGCAGCCTGCAATCGAACCCACACCCAAAACCCACAGAGCAGAGCGACGCCCACTCGCACACGCACAGTCCTGGGAGCACAGTTCAGGCCAACCGCAGCCTCTCACACCCACGCCCTCTCACACGCCGGAGCCCTGCGTGCTCTGGGATCTCGGCCCGGCGGCCGCCTCAAGTCCCGGCCGCCCACAGGGTCCCCACTGCCGCTCGCGTTCTCCTGGTTCTACTTCTCGGTCTCTGAGGCGAGCAGGTGCATTCTCAACATGCATGCACACACTCACACGTAGGCCACAGTGCTGGGTCGGCTTTTACTCAGACTTACTTATACTGACTGCTTCCTGACATTTTCGCAGTGTCATATGAAATCTGTATTATGAACACCGTTAATCCGTGTCCTTCAAATGCTTTTCATGTTTACTTGCTTTTTGCAGTCATTCTTTATAAAAATTATTTTATGGCACTGGGGACGTGTCACATTTCAGATTCTGAACACCCTCTCCAATATTATGACTCACTACATTAAAGGATCCCCATTATGAAAATTTCACTTTGTGAGATTATTTAACCCCAGCCTGTCTACGGTCCTGCCGTGGCTAGAAATGGTCATAGGAGCGCTTTGGTATTTCTGCTTTACCGTTCAGAGGGCGGCAGCTCAGACAATCAGATCTGGAATGTGTCCCCTTATGTTGGGAAAGGTTTCATTTACATTTACATTTACATTTACGGCATTTATCCAGACGCCCTTATCCAGAGCAACTTACAATCAGTAGTTACAGGGACAGTCACGCAGGAGAAGGGACACAATGGTAGTAAGCGGGATTTGAACCTGGGTCTTCTGGTTCATAGGCGAGTAACTCCACTGACCGTCATGGCTTCCAAATGTGCAAAGCATTGCAGTTGCATGGTGATTGAATGTGAAAATGCACACAAATGTTTTTTTTCTTCCTGGTTGAGCCAGACATTGTGGTTGGTGAATGGCATTGGTGATGCCATTTTTGCAAATGCCCACTCACTTCTATAGGTCGCTCTCCTCCTCGTCCCGCCTCTCTCCTCCTCATTAGCATTTAAAGCTGCAGACACCGAAACGGCACGTCCTGGGAAATCCCATTGTGTGACTGGTTCAAAGTGGCTGTAATTCTGCACCACGGCTGAATTTTGGAAAGTAACTTCGGATATAGTACTTGGAGACCACGAAGACAGATATAAAAGTAAAAACAAATCATAATAGGGGACCTTTAAATGCAAATATAGTGTTGTAGCTGCAACTGACAGAAGAAGGGCATTTTTGTTTTTTGGGTTGTGGGTGTTCTTGACAGGGTCATTCACACTGAGCATGTTTTCCCAGGCTCTTACAGAGCGTTACCCCAGCAATAGCCTGCTCTTTGTCAGGGACAGCTCCTCTGCCTGTGACCTTGGGTCTTGCGAGGCCTCTGAAGGTCTGTTTAAATTATTTCCAGAAGCCCCTTGGACAGAAACTGCAACCTGAGTTCCAGAGGTCTGCCCTGCAGACCATGTGGCCTTTTTTTTAAGTTTATGACTCCCCCAACCTTAAGTCACAGGCCCACCATATTTCACTGTAGTTTTTACAAGTGAAGTCACCCTTCTCTGCCTCCTTCTGTTCTGTTCGAGGGCCCCTGCTCCCTTTGTCTACTCCCCTCACGAATCATCCCACTCTTCTGCTCCCCTCTGAACACCCCCAGCATGGCCCAGTCCCTGGGGCTCTGCCCACCTCAAACATTCTTCAGCACTGACTTGTTCTGTTTATACAGACACGGTTTTTGAAAAAACGTTCTAGGATTCTGCCCTGTCAAAATCTGAGAACGGTCGCACAGGCCTTAAGTTGTTCGTAAACTACTCTTTATGTTTCCTTTCTCCTATATGATGCATGTGGGAAGCATATGTATGTAAGGTTGGTAAAGCTTACCTATACCTTGATAAAAATACATCTAATAAAAATACAGGGAAATATAATGGTTGAATAATGTATTTTACAAGGAACCTGAATACTGCAAATGTGAATGCTTTAAACATTTTGAGGAGCTCAATAGAAAAATGAATTAATTTAACATTTTGATGAATGGAAATGGGGTACATGGTTGGTTAGCAGAAGAGAGTAAAATATAGGCCAAGATAAAATATGAGCCACCTCTGTATTGAGAAGGTCACCGTTTTCCACCATGTGTCACCTGCACGTTACCTTCAATAAGGGAGTCAGCACATTGAAATGTCATTGGGTGTTTACTTATTGCATAACTCTGTCTTGATGGAAAGGGCTGAGCTGAACACAGTGCTCTAATTCCCAGCCGAGATTTGTTGTGCAACAATTGTTCTAGTGTTCTTTGCTCCATTTTTAGGTATTATTTGTGCTACGGTGCCATTTTTTCTCAGTGGCGGTAGATTTAAGCTTACTGGCACAATTGATTTGTCATGGTTCTAACCTAATACACTAAATAGTCTTGCTCTCACTGTAGCCAAAACATGCACCTTCCATGCGCAAACTATTTTTATTGAATTTTTGTGGCAAGTACAAATTCTGTTAAAAAGGCTTTCTGTTGTATTGCTATTTTCACATATCAAAGTCATTCTCCATAGTCTTTATTAATTACACATTTATATTAAGTATTACCCTAAACTTTTTTTAATGTTATATACAGCCCATGCTGGACGATCTTTAACTGGTTGTAATATTGTGTTAATAAGGAGGCTGATGAGGACGCTGGGAACATCAGTGAATGCAGTGACGACCATGACTTCAGTGCGGCCGAAACAGATCCGAGGAGCGAGTAGGAGTCAATGAGGTCAGGAGTCTGGAATCAGGAAGAAGGCACATCTCTTTACACCATGCAGCCCACGCCTTCGCCCACACTTCATGCCCTTTGCTCTGGCTGGAACACCTGGTGCCTCTATATCTTCTGTGCTTAATTTTCCCATTTCTTTGTTGGGAATCTGGTACTTGTTTATTGAGGTTAGCTTACTGGTTTCAGGGTGAATATTTGGAATTACCTAAGGATTTCGTCTTAATTATTTAAAAATGGAGAGTGTTCTATTATGTGTTACTCTGTTTTGTCCTCACATGGAACATATTTCCCAACATTAACATCATTAACCAGGGAATAAAAGATTCAGGTTAGTCAGGTTAGTATTTGCATTTTAGACAGAACAACGGTAACTCTCCGATAGCAGGGAACTTTGGTTTTCCCGTAGACCTAAAATAGTGAGAACAGCTGAAGTGTGAGTGGGTCAGATTACCTTTGCAGCAAACCCGAGACAAGGGCATGTATACAATTCTTAATCTTAGTAAATTCTGATGCCATCTCTAAATTGTTATTGTCAACTGAAACCGATTCACTCCAATCCTGCTAATGATAATACTGGTATGAAGGGGGCATCTTGTTGGAACATTTTGTTTCAGTGTCACTCAAAATCTCATTAGGTTAGGTCGAACCCTCCCGTTGGTGGGGGATTAGTGAGGAGACGCTCCATATAGAAATACTGAGTCAGTATTGACAGAAAAAGAAAGCAGCGAATGACGCTTTTAGAAAGAACAATGAGAGGAGCTGACTAATGCGCAGCATGGAATGCAGTTTGGAAATATCAGTTCATCGCGTCCTCATCTCTAGATCAGGCACACAGTGTCCCACACTTTTTTTTACAGGATACTCTAAAGGCCGAATGCATGTGGGACAGCTGCCTCAAGGTGTGAATGCATTACTTCATTTGTGGGGGTGTCAAAATGTCAACACATTCATGTACGTAATCATCAATGTGGATGATTTCTGTATATAAAAACCTGCTCCATTACATTTGAACTGTGCACAATTTAATTTGTGCATGTTAATTTGAATGACAATTCAAATCATATGGCTATTGATGGCTATATGTCTATGTTTTTTTTTTTTGTTTTTTTTTACAGCCAATCTATGTGCAATTGGCTCAGCCATTCAGCATCCCTTCCAGGATCCACAGCAGATACTGAGATCTTGAAGCTTTCTGCCTCCCTTGCATGGCCCCATAGACAGTGCCGTTGAGTGGCTGTGGTATCTCTGAGAGTGTTTCACAAATCCTCTCTTTCCAGCTGCCTCCTTCTCCGCCCTCTCCCCTGCTTCCCTGACTCCCCTCTTTGCATTCCTCCTCGAGTGGGCGGAAGGTTCAATAGGAATGCTGAAGCCCAGAGAGCCAGGGGTCACCACTCACCACAGGGACACTGGACCCATCTTCTCCTGGGAAATACAGAAGAGCAAGAGGACAGAAAAGGCCCAGAGGCAGAACAAGGCTATAAAGCAGTCAGACTGTGTACTGAAAGGCTTCCTTTGCTGTGTGCTGTCAGGCACCCAGCTCTGTTACGCACATGAGTGAAGTAGCAGTCTGTGAGGGCCCTCTGCTGCTAGGTAACTGCAACATCCTGGGACTTCATGACGCTTACTCATTTCACTCATCTACACAGCTACAGCGTTTGACATTTTTTTCTTCTACATTTCTAACAGTCACCCTCAAGCAGCATTGGTTTTAAAGAATGTCCTGCAACAGGGTGGTGAAATAACAGCTGTTATGACGGTTCAGTTGGTTACAACTTTCCCCAATCATATTAGGGGGAAAGTAATAAATAATAAAAAAAGACTGTACATTTGTGTGCCACCACTTGAGTTTCCTTTCTTCGGACTGGCAGCACAGACTTCAGGAGCACTTCATCAACAGAATAGTGCATCCTGAAACTAGGCTGATTACCAAAACTATGGGCCTTTAGAATTGGGCCGTTAATAGGATTTGCTTGTGGGGGGGTTATAAGCTAGTCCTGCTATGGTGGTAGGTCCCTGAGAGGCCTATTAAACCTGAAAAGCCTCAGTCAGCAGAATTAGCATGACTGTTGTTGAAAACCATGAAACCATGTTCTTCAGAAAGTTTCTCCACACCCACGGTGTCATTACTATTTTAGAGATGCTCAGTATGGTTTTTCAGAGAATGACCAGTATTTGAGGATAGTTATATGCAGATTTTCGGTGTTGGGGACCAAGAGGGGGAATCCTCATTCCCATGCCCTGTGGTTCATCTGGATCTCCCACAACTGAATAGCCTTCACTCCCTGGTGTCTTTTGTGTAAGAGACAGGAAACATGATGAAGGGATGGAAGCAAGTGAAATTTTGTCTGCCAGAGAACTCCTTCAACAATAGGCTTCTACATTAAATGCTTTAGCTCATATTGTCCATCTGAATATTTTAAATCCCATGACTTGGGTGGAACTGCACAAGCCTAATGTCTGGTTAAACTATATTGGTGCACATAGTGTACTGATCAGCATTACATTTACACTGATCATAATTTTGCTACAGTACTATGAACAGATATATAAGACATGTCTTATTGCATTACCATTGAAGTTATAATATGTACACATTAGCTGCAGTTATTAGAAGAGGAAGGATCATTTGGGATTATATTTGTGATATTAGCATGCATGGTCTTTTCATGTGTCCAGCGTATAGTGTAAGTGAATTAATAACACCATGGCATTGTTTAACATATAGAGCTATTCCAGCTTTTAATGAATTTGCTTTAAATGCCTGTTAAAATCTTATTAGTCTAACAAGTTGCAGGGAAGTAAACATGTAGAAATAATTATCATATCAAATGCATAATCTGACAGGGAGATGATAAACTAATTTGATGAGTCCTTTGTTCCTGCTTTTCTCCCTGCCTTCCCTCTATCTCTGTCAAATAATTCTGTAGCTATTAACCCACAAAACAAAAAGATAGTGTCTCATCCATTATGAATTCAATACAATCTGATCTGAACTGTGATGAAGATAATTGTGTTTTGTTTAGTTTAAATATTTTAGTGACATTTAAGGTAAATTTTCTATCCACACTTGTATATAGAGATCTGATGCAATGTCTTTCATTGTCTTTCAAAGTCATTACTAATGCTACTAAAGTACTTGTAGCAAACATGCACAAATGTCCAGTGCACCTTGTCCACTATATTCACAATCACAGTATCAGCAACAACCAACATATCATGGGGGCCCTCTGTGTGTTCCATTTAAGTGTGCTATTGCTGTTCTTTGACTTGGAACCAAGCATATGCCAGAAATGCACAAAGAGTGACTTCACCGCCATGCATGCAGACACATGTCCATGTTGTCATGACAGTCTGCCTTGCTCAGCTTGCCTGATTGGAGCCCTGTGTGTATGGGATACGGATATGTGCCTTCAGCAAAAGGGGGTGGAGTGCGTGTGCGTCAGCAACTGAACAGCCAGCGCACACCCACGGCAACCAAAGCTGTTTGTATCTCCTGTGCCAGGATACAGGCGACCGCCGTCCTAGACATCCTTTGGCGACAACAGAACAGCAAAAACAAGGTCTTTCCTGCAAACTTCTTCGCTGGTCAGGCCCCTGCCAAACATTTCATACAGCTTCGGGCAAATGCTTTCAAGAATTCAGATTTGTGACTGATAAATCTACGTGTGACACACGTACCCCTATTTTTTTCTAGATAGATGTGAATTTTAGGGCAAAGACGATAGAGCTGGCCATTTATTCAAAATGATTTTAAAATGGGAACGTGAACAGACGGAGAAGTGCTCAGGTTAGCAGCATTCAGTGCAGATGCCCCAGCTCTTTGGAATACCCACCCTTCTGAACTAAATTCTCACCCCTCAAAGTGTTCTTATATAAGTTGTTATTGTCCTTGAAACACACTTTTCCACTTTTTTGCCCAAGGCTCTTTATTAAACTGTCTGCTGCCATCTCAGAGTAGTCATCTGTATTCCGTTTAACACTGGCATGCATATACCACCCCCTGCAGAGCCTGAGGCACTCAAAGCCATTGTCCTGTTAAGTCATAAGAGGTGTCTCTCACCTCTTTTTATATGTATGGACCAGGGTCAGACCAATGGCTGTGATGGGGAGATGGGTGTGGCTGAGGTGCAAGGACAATAGAGCCTGCTATGCTTCCTTTCAGACAGTATGCACAGCAGGCACACATTTTCAGGGCCTTGCACCTCCTTCACATAATCAAGTCTGTGGGAGTCTTGTAAGTCTCTTCAAGTGCAGCATCGCTGCTCATTTGTCACAGTATTTTCCTGAGCTCCTGCCAGTTGAGTAAGCCAACCCACTACAACGCTTTTTGCTTTTAACCCAGAGACATAATTTCTGAGAAGTGTTTTCGTTTTCTTGTGCAGAACAACGAGATCTGAAAGTTGCTATGGTCTGCAGAGATGATCCCCCCACAATGTACATCAGGAGCGGGTGTGAATGACATACTGCTGAATTACAGTGGGTTGCTCTGATTAGTCTAAACTAAAGCAAATTCAATCGATTCCAACAAAGCAGCCCCGAAAGTCGCAGGCCATTGACAGGCAAATGTTTAAAAAGTGACACCCAGCAGGTGACCCGCATTCGCATGTATGCAGCAGAAGGTGAAACTCAAGCTGTGAGCGCAGCAGCAGTAAATGGAAAACTGTGGTAATGAACAGGAAGCCATGGAGTGTGTGTGTGGGAGGTTAAGGCAGAGGTGTTCTCATAGTGGCCCACCGGCTCTGGTATTTTTAGCATATCCCTGCGATGCAGCGATGGCTCTGTTGGCTTTCTCTAGTCCAGTTTCTAAAAGCGGGACTCTATTTCTGGTGGGTTGCGCACATTGGTTTTGTACAGTAACCTAGAAATTCATGTGTTGGTGTTTTCAAAGTGAAAGTTAGGTACCAGTGTACCAATACATATTTCTTGATTCAAATGATCAAGAAAGCACTTATTCGTGTCATTATCACACCACATTTTTACAATGTGGCTACAATGGCAGATTGGCAAAACTCTCTGTAAAGACCAAACGTTTAGTATTATATGAAATTGATAATGATGAAGAACTGGGAGATTTATAAGAATAAACATTTTGAACTCCTGTGTGTCACATTGCACAAAAAATGATCTCGAATAAAATGCTTTTCCATTTTGCAACATAACATGCTAACGTGCATTTTTTTAGTCTAGGCATGAAAAGTAATGCGCTCTGAATTAATAGTCAGTCATCTTTCTCACATAAACCTGTACTTTCTTTGAGACAGACCGGTTTTGTGTTGGCATTAAAAGACCAATAGATGGCGCTGAAGTACTGTGAAACTGGACAACCAATAACCAGTGAAGATAGACTCTTCAATAGACTCTTCAACTCACCTTTTATTTCTATACCCTCCTTGCCAGTCTGCCTTCTTTTAAATCGAGGTCGGGTTTATGGGGAAACCATATTCCCGCATCTTTACTTCCGTAAATGTTGTGTTTTATAGCTTGCTGTACAAGAAGACATGTATTTATTCTAATTATGGGCTGTATGCGAAAGACCGTAGGGAAATCGAGCACAAAATAAACAGCAAAATAAACAGGGGGGGGCTGTCCCTGTAACTACTGATTGTAAGTCACTCTGGATAAGGACTCCACTTGATTTTATATTGTTAAGGACTGTAAATATAAATGCAAACATCCAGATTCTGCTGGTCTCGGCGCAGGCTCGACTTTGTGTCCACGTTTTAAAAAGTAGTTTTGCAGGTTAGCTGTTTGTTGCTTAGAATATTTTTTGCAAACCAAAACGTTCTTTTCTTTAGTAAACGATTGGGGGTGTCTTTGAGAAGAATCCTTGGCGCTTAAATCTTAATTTGATTAAATATTCTTTCCTTTCCTGCGAGACGGGGTGAGATTAAAAAAAAAGACTCAAATCTGAGTAGACACGCCCTTCCTATTCGTATTCATGAGGCGCAGCTGCTCATAAGGCGGCGCCATGTTGGCTCTTTCTCATTCTGCGCCACGCTGCTGCATCACGCGTTTCTTCTGTCTCGTGGTGAGTATTTGCTACATTTCAAGACGAAAAAAACTCCTGTAAAACACTGTTTTATACGACGTGTTATACTTACTGTTTCGTGCTGCTACCTTCAGACACGACCGAACTTATGTATTTTTAAAAATATATTTTCGCAAATGTCGATGTGTATAATATTTTACACGGAGTTGTTTTGTCGATCTAGTTGCGTAGAGAGTTATTTTTGTTTGAAAATGATTGGAGAATGTTCCTTTTTTTTTTTTTTTTAATCTGCGCGGTGCAGAAACCCTCTCGGGGAAAATGGCGGCAACGTGGAGACAAAGAGCTTTTCTGTTC
Source organism: Denticeps clupeoides (assembly GCF_900700375.1). Lineage (NCBI taxonomy): Eukaryota > Metazoa > Chordata > Actinopteri > Clupeiformes > Denticipitidae > Denticeps > Denticeps clupeoides. Next base: position 12,715,962 of record NC_041719.1, on the reverse strand, counting down.
GACCTGCCCGCCCGGTCGCGCCGGAACCGCAGCCGTGAAATTCACTGCCGGTTTTATTAATTTCACGATAGTTTAGCTATTGGGCAATTTTGAATGCTCCTTTTTTTGTGTAAAATGCGGGAATATAATGCTACTATGGAAACTGAATAGCAGTTTTTCCATTTTACCGAATCAATTTAGTTTTTTTTTTTCTACCGTATGTCGCACGTGCGTTTTAATTTAATTTTTTTATATATATTTTTTCGGTCGCAACGTGGTCGTTCTGCCCGGAGAAGTAGGTCAGGAAGATGGCCGCGCAGGCGGGAAGATGGCGTCCGCCATTATCACGAGGGGCGAAGCACGATGCCCGCGAAATGGCCGTGGCCTTTGTTCGCGGCAGGGTCGAAATAATCGTGGCTTCGTGGGCTTGAGTGTTCGCGTTGTATCAATTATTTAACCAAATGTTTCCTCGACAGTTTCAGAATTTCTGAGGAACCATGTCTGACGAAGGAAAGCTCTTTGTTGGCGGGCTCAGCTACGACACCAATGAACAGTCTTTGGAGGAAGCCTTCTCCAGATACGGAACCATCGCTAAAGGTATGATCGTCTCCACACGTTCGTGTAATGATTAATCTCATTTTATATATTTTTAATTTGTAATCGGATTTATTTTTATTTCCGTAGTCGACGTCATCAGAGACCGGGAGACTGACCGGTCCAGAGGCTTTGGCTTTGTGACTTTTGAGAACCCAGAAGATGCTAAGGATGCCATGGTTGCCATGAATGGCAAGGTAAATATTTTTTTGTCTGTTTTGTGAAAGTTGCTAATTCAAAAGTGCGTTTGCTGTATTTTTATGCCCTTTATTTTTTTATTTTTTTGTAGACCGTTGACGGCCGTATGATTCGGGTTGATGAAGCCGGAAAGTCTGGAGGACGGTCTGGCGGCAGCTTTAGGGGCGGTTCCGGAGGAGGTAGGGGATTCTTCAGAGGAGGCAGGGGAAGAGGTGCGTGTCTTCGTATGCTCTTTACCCAAAAAAAAACGGTTCCGTTTCTTGGCCCCTCCCAATGAGCCCTTTCCTGTCCTTTTGTCTAGGTGGTGGAGGGTACGGTGGGGGCGACCGAGGCTATGGGGGTGGAGACCGAGGCTATGGAGGGGGTGACCGTGGCTATGGAGGAGACCGCAGCTATGGTGGCGGTGGAGACAGGAGTTACAGCGGCGGCTACAGGAGTGGCGGCGGATACTCTGGTGGTGGTGGCGGCGGTGGCTACAGAGACAGCAGGTTTGTCCCTTTAACTCGTTGCCGTTTTTTGTGAACACTTTATTTAACCTGTGTTTGAGGTACGGCATGATTCCTGACTTTATTTTTTATTTTTTCAGTAGGAATCAGGGAGGATATGACCGTTCTGGCGGTTCCTACAGGGACAACTATGACAGTTATGGTAAGCATAGTATTTTTTTTATTTTAAGTTCCCCGAAGAGTGTTGGTCATTCCACCTGTCCAGTATTCCAATATGCCCTGTAATGTGCTAAAGTGTTAACTCTTTGACCATATTCACTTTACGATGACTGTCAGTATGCAACCCCAACAATGTTTGCCTCTATAAAGCTCCTTAGGCTCACTTTTATTCTCATTTGGTTAAGAGTTCATTTTGTGGAAGAATGTACATGCTGCAGTGCCTTTACACTTTTTGCCTACTTCTTGTCCTCAGCTACACACGAGTAAAAAAAACTTCCTGATTGCAAGATCCTTCCTTCGCTGGCTGTATTTAAAAGATGTGCTGTTCGAAGACTTTGGTTTTTCTTTTCTTTCTTTTTTTTTTTTTTTCTTTTTTTTGCTTTCTTTTGTATCCTGGTTCCAGTATTTGATCAAAAACATTTTTTTTTAAAACAGTGTATAAAGCAATACAGGGTTTCCCCTGAGACGTTATCTGAAATCCTGTAGAACTGAGTTAATGTAGGCTCTATTGCCAGTGAGAATTTCCTGTACATTTTAGATTTCATTTCCCCTGAATGGGACACAAACCATTTTAATGGCTTTTTTTGAAGAGATGTATGCTTATGAACCATCCAAAAAGCATAAGATTCGTAACTTCAGCACAGCCTGACAGCTTCTAAAACCTGAATTTAATTTGAACAAGTGAATTTCTCAAAGGTGATTCTTTCACGAAAACGTGTCATTTTGCGCATTTCTGCCTTGAGGGAAAATCAATTGAATAATTTTCATAAGAAGCCTGACGAGCTGTGGTGACCCTTTTCACCATCTGTAATGCATTCCTTTTGTTATGTGAATTTTCTGGGAGCACGTCTCCAACAGACCTCCTTAACCATGGCAAACCATTTGTAAATATTCAGTATACAAAGAGTGAACTCTCTCTGGTGAGATGAAAAACATGGGTTTGTTATTTCCCACCCACCACTGGTGGCCCGAGGCACTTTACTCTTTGTCGTATTGAATTATTATTTTTTAAATGTGCTCTTCTGTGATGTCTCATGATACTGTTCCTTCTGGGGCGGGGGGGACTGTGCTCTGTTCTGTAACAACACCTTTAAGACCATTTTTCTTTTTTGTAAAAATTGGCTTCATGAAGCCTATTAAACAAATCGTTTGAAAAGCCCTGACTGCTTGTGCCTCTAAACGAACATCTACCTGTGCTCTTTCTGCTTAAGACTTAGTTTAGTGGTGAGCTCAACATTTGTGTCTGGGGTGGGATTCTGGTACTGTTCATTAGAAATGCAAATCTCTTGTATGACAACGGGTGGGTTAACTTTGGAAGATTTACATAGTACAGTGTAACTGCCAGTGCTGGTTCTGTATAATGCCTCATTACATCCAAGAGTCCATCGCATTTTGGAAACGTCAAAGTCCTCGGAGAACTTAGTGTTGTGCTGACACGAGTCCTCTGAGATGAAAGCTGCTCCTCTAGTACATATGTGGAGATAATGTGAGGTAACCACTTTTGCTCTCCTGTTTGCATTCAAGTCCTCATTTTTAAGTGTCATTCACTCCTCAAATGCTCAAGTAACGCAGTATTTCCCAGTGCACTGGTCCGTTCTCATGGAATTTGCACCCTTTTTTGGAATTTCTGCTCTGCCTTTTGTTTAGAATCAACATAATGCTCATTTTTTCTTTGAGAAACGATGGCTAATTCAGTTTGACTGTCCTGTGCATGTACTATCATCTCCTAATGCTGGAGAATTTGCCATGCCTTTTTTGTTTTGGTCTCTTTTTCCAAATTTGCCCCAATATGTACATTAAGCCCATATATTTTATATTAGAAACCTTTTCTTTGCATCTTGATCATTGAGAGGGCTGACTTCAAAGCTCAAGTGAAAATACATTGACATTAATATATAATACAACCAAAACTTTGTAAGATCCATTGCTCAAAAAGATCTTTGTTTTTGCCTGCAGGTTAGCACATCCTGGAGTGCATACTGACTGGTATTCAAGAGTGTAGCTCAGTGCTGACCTCAGTTGCCTGTACCAGATGTAGTGGTGAGTTGATTTTGCATTTTGTGTTGCAAATGTCCAATGTATTTAAACTAATCATTTGTATGCATGCCAAAAAGTGAGCCTTTTGTATTCATGGCTTTTATTTACCTTCCCCAGGGCATCCATGAGTTCTGATTTTTGGAAGTTGCCCTACTGACACCTGAAATCACCACTAGGTGGTCATGCTGAGTGGTAAACCGATCAATACCGAAGATCCAGTGTCCCATAAATGGCACATGAGTAGAATGGCAGTGGTAATACCACCAAATAACAGCAGTTAGCATTTGTGGGAAATGCCATCCATTAATGGCTCAATTTTGTTGGTGGTAAAAGCAGATTTACTTACGATTTGATTATTTTTTTTTTATTTTTTTTTTTTCCCCTCTTCCTTAATGTGTTGTGATTTTACAGACCAATTCTTTTGTCTTTTTGAAATAAAGTTTTTATAGATATCCTTTTGCATTTATTCAGCGCTCAACAAGTTAGAAGCAACTGGAACATTCTTTTGCAGCCAAGTTTTCCGATATTTATTGGTCTTACTAAATAGTGGTCTATGTTTAAAAGTAGTCATTTTGTTATGCCACTGTGGCTTGGTTTCAAGTTCATATTGCAATATGATCAACTATCTAGGGTGGTAGTAGCCTGGTGGGTAATACACTTGCCTATGAACGAGAAGCTCCAGGTTCAAATCCCACTTACTGCCACTGTGTCCCTGAGCAAGACACTTAACCCTAAATTGCACTGGGGGGTGGTCCCTGTAACTACTAAGTCGCTCTAGATAAGGGCTTCTGACAATGCTGCAAATGTAAACTCTATAAAACCGAAATGTTAGTTCTTTATTCTGTTAAGCTTTGGTTTAAATCGAGTCTTAGGCTTATCAAAGCATTTAAATAGTTGCCTTCATATCTGTATACAAATATATTAATCACAGGTGAAATTCTTAAGCAGTGTTGTGCAGGCTTTTTCTTTGGTCCCCTGTATGGTGACTTATCCTCACTGCATGAGTGACGTTCTCTTGTCAGAATGCTAGTAAAACTGGAGGGTTTTGCTCAACACGTCAGCTATCTACCTCCCTGATACTAAACCACATCACTTCTTTTTGGAAAGGGATTTGTTTTTATTAAGTGTTAATGTTACAATTACAAATATTTAAGTGTATTAGTTGCATTGTTAACTGAATCAATCTGAAATAGGCGATCGAAGTTGGAACACCTTTTTGTTCCAGTGACATTTAATTGTTCTCAGCAGGTTATTGAGTCATAGCTTCATTCCTATTCCAGTAGGGGGCGCATTTGTACCACAATTCTGAAAGGCGTGCCTCACCACTGTGGTTTGTACGTGTCTTTCGTAAAGGAGATTATCTAAAAAAAGCAGAAGCAGCACTACATGATAAATACCACCGGAAAAACCATTTAACTTGAATGTCACACACCTATTCTCGCAGTTTTATCCACGTCTTAAGTGCCATACAGCAGCTCGACTGGTCTTTAATTGTCCCCAATTTCCCCACGCCACCCCTACTGCTACGTTCCCTCCACTGGCTCCCAGGAGCTGTCCGCATACAGATGCTGGCCTGCAATGCCATCCTACCTCACAGCCGTTGTTCTTCCTCGTCTGGTCCCTCCACCGCTGAAGGTGCGAAGAAGACACTCATCTAGATTCTGTCTTGGCCCCTAGGTGGTGGAATGAACACCCACTTCTGACCCAGAACTGACTACTCTGTAGATGGTCGCATGAAAGCATGTTGTAAGTTCGCTGGATGAGTCTGTCCGCCAAAATGCTGATAATGTAAATCCTGAGTGTGTTCTCCTGTCCTGTCTTTGTCCAGCGGACACTGTTGGACCCAGCTCTGTTCATGAGTGATACACGGCTCCATCATCAAGATAATGCATCACAATGCCAGAGTGGAACATTTGATGAAATTTTGAAATTTACTCACTCTTAACTGTTCCTAACCGCTCATCCAGGGTGGGGCACCTGCCCTCTACATGGTGTGCACACACACACATACACACACACACACACACCCCTTCACTCACACCGCCGGTGAATGTAGAGTTTCCAGTCTACCATGTGTACATGGCTTAAGACGGCAAGAGGAACCCGGAGAACCCAGATGTCACCCACGGCAACACGGGGAGAACATGCAAATTCCACTCGCACAATGTCCAAGGATTCACAAGCTATTTCATGTTCCTGTAGACAACAACATTTCTTGAGTGAAGAGTGGGTGGAGTCCAGTCCTTGTAGTAGTAACCTGGTGAGTAACACACTCGCCTATGAACCAGAAGACCCAGGTTCAAACCCCACTTACTACCATTGTGTCCCTGAGCAAGACATTTAACCCTAAGTTGCTCCAGGGGGAGACAGTCCCTGTAACTACTGATTGTAAGTCGCTCTGGATAAGGACGTCTGATAAATGCTGTAAATGTGATTCGAAATTTGGTCATAGCTTCCGTCTGTGGGCCTATCACTTAGAAGAGTCAGGAACCACCCTTAACGCCCCCATTACAGCATGATAAAGACCCTGCAACCTAAGTAAATAGTCTGTACCCATTTATAGCAATAGGTCTGCAATTCTGGTATATACATAAGTTAAATGAATCATTACATTTGAATGAATTTGGTGAAATGTGATTCAAGGTCAGCATCTGGGTGTGTTGTTATTTTCACTCATTAAGAATGAGCGTTGACATTTTATGAAGGCAGCTTCCAGGTTTATTGCTTCATTATTTCCGCAATAGGGGGCGCCATTGTACCACCTTTTAACTAAGGAGGAGTTGGTAATGATACACATATACTGTAGAAGTAGCAGTACACGAAGTAAATAAATACATGTATTTAGTGTGGCCATGTACCTTAAATTAAATGTTCTTCAACCTAATGAGCATGAACTGCACTGAAGCAACATCATTTTCTAACTTTATGAATGTGCAGTTTTTACTTGTTCTCCTGAGCAAAATACTGACACCAATTATATGTACAGTATATATGTACAGTATATATATCATTCAATGTGTTTTCTTTATTTTCAGGACCATTTACGTTGGTAGATTTTCACTGAAGGCATCAAAACTATGAATGAACACATGTGGAGTTATGTACTTAACAAAAAAAGGTGAAATAACTGAAAACATGTTTATATTCTAGTTTCTTTGCTCTGATTACTGCTTTACACACTCTTGGCATTCTCTCAATGAGCTTCAAGAGGTCGTCACCTGAAATGGTTTTCCAACAGTCTTGAAGGAGTTCCCAGAGGTGTTTAGCACTTGTTGGCCCCTTTGCCTTCACTCTGTGGTCCAGCTCACCCCAAACCATCTGGATTGGGTTCAGGTCCGGTGACTGTGGAGGCCAGAACTCCACTTTTTGTTAAGTACGTAACTCCACATGTGTTCATTAATAGTTTTGCTGCCTTCAGTGAGAATCTACCAACGTAAATGGTCATGAAAATAAAGAAAACACATTGAATGAGAAGGTGTGTCCAAACCTTTGACCTGTACTGTATGTTATGCTCTTATAAACATTTCGCAAAAAAAAAAGTCATGCTACTCTTACTGTTACTGTTCACTATTTGGTGATTCAGAGGCAGCAGACTGAACGGTTCAGTCCCCTGGTTCGTTCTTCAGGGTTCTGTGTTTGTTTGGGGACTCAGTGACAGTGGTGAGGAGGGAATTTGCACGAGTTGCTGAAGGTCAGTGTCAAAACAGAATTTTATTGTATTGACTGAAAGGTCAGGATAATTCAATTCCGGTTTTAGGTGTACACATTGGCTTGTGTTGAATGGTTCAGGAATTTATTGATCCAGGCGAGGTAGTGGGAGATTCGAGTGTAAGTAAAGAAGTAGTCCGTTTCATTTTCATCTCTGCGAGTTGACACCACCCCGTATGCTACACCATTGCAAACCAGTGGACCTCCAGAGTCTCCCTAAGAATGAGAAATAATATCTTATTAAAACACATATCAGAATATAGGGAGAGAATGGATATTGCACAACGGCGTTCTTACGTTTCCTGGTCCGTTTGGTCCGTCTGTAAGGATGAGGTCTGAATATATATCACTGACTGTAACATTGACCTCTTTGAGCACCTCGGGTGTGGGGAGTGTACAGTTGGTGTCTTCACATCCCCACCCAGCTACCAGACAGTGTTTTGGGACCCCTTCATCCTCTGTCTTAGGAAGGTTGATTGACTGAATGTATTTATTCAGGGTGATGTTTTTTTGCAGCTGTGTGGAAATTATTCATTATTGCCATTCAGCAATATTTTTAGGTCACTTAGGGTATATATATATATATATATATATACACACACACACACACACACACACACACAGAAGAGCTGCTGGCGGCTTACCTGGAGCAACATGATGTCATTGTCATAAAGGCTGTTAAAATCCGCATGTGGAAAGGTTTCTTCAACAGCAACACTCTGAATAGAAGAAAGGTCTGATACATCGTGGGCTCCAGAATAAGCTGTAATTGTGCTAAAAGTGTACAAGAGGCATTAGAGAATGCAAAAATGTTCAACTCAAATTGAGAACAGGTGTTTTTTTTCCCCATAGCTCAATAAACCCAATGTAAGTATTCATTATATTTTTCTGATTTTTGTTCAAAATCAGACAGTGTTAAGTTCACCTTAGTGGTAGCAGTACCCAGTAGTGGTAGTACTGGGTGGTAGTAGCCTAGTGGGTAACACACTCGCCTATGAACCAGAAGATCCAGGTTCAAATCCAACTTACTACCATTGTGTACCATTAACCCTGAGTGTCTCCAGGGGACTGTCCTTGTAACTGCTGATTGTAAGTCGCTCTGGATAAGGGCGTCTGATAAATGCAGCAAAATGTCAAAAAGTTAGGGGCCACTGTTGCACTAATATACCACTATACCCATGTATTTATGTACCAGCTGTAGCTGTACCAGTTGCACACAGCTAAAGCTTCAGGGATCTTCAAATGGACCAGTGGCATTATAATGGACACATAATGTACACCATGACACTGGACTAAAAATCTACTCTGCACTGTCCAGCACCTCCAAACATGGGCAGATGATCTATGCTGCACTTTGGACATTTCCATCTCTACAACTGTAGGACTTTTTCTCTTCTTGGACAAATCATCAGCAACCCTCCACTGACACCAATTGCAGGCTCACGCTACCCTGCAAGGGGGTCCTTTTTTCTCTCTCTTAGAGTTTTTTTTCTGTGGAGTTTTTCCTTGTGTGCAGAAGAGTCAAGTGTGGGGGGTGTCAACTGTAGGGCCTGTCAAAGCCGATTGAGACACACTGTATGTGATTACGGGTTATATAAGAAATAAATGTGGTGGGTGTTGTTAAGAATGATTAGTATTTGTAGATTGAGGGTGCATTTGGAAGTGTTCACTTTCAAAGCCACTAAGCCCAATCAGACATGCAGTGCCGATATGGCAGGGATTGTGGAGTGTCACAGTAACAACAGTCCAACAGTGTAGACTGATTTGCACCTCTCCAAAAAGCCACATGCTACCATGCAGTCCCTGGTTCCAGCTGATGTACATATTTAATTCACCAGACTGTGCATTATAGAATAAACTAAACAGACTAAGTAATATAATCTTAATGACAAAATTAAAATTCATTAACAATACGATGAGGTCGTAAAGCTGCAGAAAGGTTTCTAAGTGTGCATACCGTCCATCACAGTGGGCTGCAGTCATGACGTAATTCTCACTCACAAGAAAACCTTCACATGGTTTCCCATCAGGTGGGACGCCTTTCCACAGGTAGACCATGTACGGATGGCTATGTGGCACTGCCGCATGTCCACCAATGATCCCAGCTCTCATGCAAGCACCTTAACATGACAGCCACAGTTATAGCATGCATGATGCAAAAATGTCAATCTTGTACATGCAACAGTTCTAAGAAAACCTCACAATACATAAAATTAGTGGCAAATATGTTCTACTCAAGCGAAACCATTTTTCCTCTTGCAGTTTTATTTTAGGATAGTGCTGATACAGGAATTAAGCCACATTGCACTGATGTTAGATGATGAGAAACAGAAGAACCTAGCTGGATTTACCTTGAGTGAAGAGCAGGTACAGTGAAGCACTCATGATCAGTCGACCGGCCATGGCGAAGTGAACTCAGAATGGAACGAGCGGCGCTACCTTCCTGTTTGTGGGCTTGTAGCTTAGCAATATCAGGAACTTCTCTACACCCGGCTTATCACCTGTAGGAAACCCAAGATGTATTACAGCAGACCATCTGCAGCTTCCTAACTTAATAATGGTATAAACTCGTCTAATACGCCTTATATTAAGCATAGCATAATTTTGACTTAGATAACCGGACTATATACATGACAGTTTTAGAAAAGAAAACATTTTTCTGTAATGCAGACCATGGCATGAAGTTCATACAGCATTAGCCATGGGTCAAGATTTAGTTTGGCTCTAACCATGTATTTACTTTCAATATCCAAATGGACTAACCAACAGCACAGGCAATGTCTCTAAAATTCCTTTCAGAGTCTAGACGAAAATATGCCTCTTACATACCTGAACCCCAACCCTCTATTATAATTATTTTGAATAGTCTGCACCAGTGGTTTTTGTGAGGCAAGAGGAGGGAAAGCTGAATGGGTTCGGAGTAGGAAGCTGGATCCTGAACACTAATGGGAATCGCAGGAAAGGGCTTGGAGACGACGCATGTGTGTGCTGAAGGAGGCTGGTGGGAAGGCTGTCAGCTTTATGGTGACCAGGGGGTTTGAGCTAAGGATGGTTTAGTGATTGGATGTTTCAGCAGAAACTAATGTAACGATGACCATAAAATGTCCATCAATCCAGCCGAAATTACATATTTAATCTATAGAAAGGGTAATGACAACAATAAAAGGTCACATGCATGGCACACACTGCCATGACTTCACTGGAAGAGCTAAGAGTACTTCAAAAGTGCAGAGTGTCAAACTTCTTAACATTTATGGTTCAAAATACATTCTCTCAGCAGATCTTGAAGTGAGGTGGATTTTTGAGATCCTGTATCATTGTGATCAGCAACCAGACTCCTACTCACACAATGATTGGAATTTACTGATTACTGAAGTAAATAAATGTACTAAATGTAAGATATTGAAATCTTAATAGAAAAGTGTTTAAGAATTTTATTTCTATCCCACTCATCTTGAATCATCCCAATTAAATAATGAAAGTAATGAACTTCACTTCATTTAACATTATAATTATGGAGAAAAGGACAAATTGTCTCCCCACAGCTCCTGAGGCAGTTTCCTGAACTTTCCAGACTTATAGAAGAATGCACGTCCATTGTTTGGAAAGCAGTTATGACTATTATTTTCTAGACCTGTACATAGTCATTTTCAATTCAGTTTAAGACTTACTGCTAGGTTGATTAAAACGTTTAAACACTTTCTCAGGTACTCATACTTTAGCAAAGAAATGTATGTGCATTTTTAAGAGACCTGCTTAAGAAAGCAGCGGCCTGTCCTCAGCATGCCAAGAGGTGTGGATATGCACACAGCTCTGCCAGAAACAAGGAAGGCCAGAGAAAAAGAGAAGGGGACAGCAAAACAATGTCCCCTAACAGAGTTGGCCAGGCACACAATCCCCTTTATTATCTGGAATCTTTTTAATTTTTCATGCTTCTGTGCAGATTTAAGGTCTAGATTTAATTTCTCGCAGATTCTAATCCATTCTAACAAATTCACGGATGTTAGTGCTTTGGATTTCTGGATTTTCTGGCAATCCTTTAAGGTTGTCATATGTGCAGAATTCAAACGTAAGTATTCTTTATATACCCATCTTGACAGATTCTTCAACATAATACTTAAATAATAATATCATTTAGTAAAGTCTTAGGGATTCTCTTTACCTGGTAAATTGACATGTATTTGCACATGTGGCACAAAATATATACATCCCTCAAATCCCTAAAATGTTTAATGTCTTTTCACACTTGATGGCCATTTTCCATTTAAGCTTTCCATTGACACTCATGATCACTTAGATCTTTAAGTGCTGTTTTATAAAGTTTTATAAAAAACTTTATCAATTTAGTGACTGTGTTGTGCACATATTCCCAGATGCTCGAATCCACACTTGAGGAAAGGTGTACAGAGAGTACTGCACAGCCTCCCCAAAACTTTCAGAATGAGGCGAAATCTTAACTGATGGGCTGGACAGTTGCCTAACCCCTAACCTTTCCATCATGATAGAGTCTGGTATGGTCACTTTACTGACTGCACTGCATGCAGATTATTTTGGAAAATAAACCATTATGGTTACGTATTGCCATTTTTTTGTAATTTTGAAATACTAACTGCATTATCGTTCGATTCAATTCCCCAAAACATTGCAGCTTGTCTCCAAAATCTGTTTCAAATGGCTTAGAAAAAAAGAGCATCTGTTACAAATGATCTGTTATATAGACCTAGTCTACATGGGCTCTCACTTTCCGTAGCCGAGTTTGATTAGAATTTCTCCTTAACTTGCTACCTTGCATAATTGTTTGTCTCTTTGTTCCCATAATGGATGGTTTATACATTTTGACATGTTAATTGAGGAAGGTCTTGCATTTGAGAAAGATTCTCACAGCATGCATTTTTAGCATTTTTAGTTTTGTATCTATAGTTTAGATTCAAAGGAAGACTAAAAGCAAATGAAATGTAGCTTAAATCATGTAAACCTAGGTTTATATGAATAAATGTAATAACTGTATGATGCAAGGTTCCATCTCCATCAGGCTACTGTAATTCAATCTCAATTTTGCTGCAAATTAAAGTAGCATGTGGTGTTTACAGATCTTGTGCCCCTGTACATCCAACAATTTCTGCATGGCCCTGTTTCTGACCGAAATATACAAGACAGAGACTGAAGATTCTTTAAATAAACTTAAGTTTCTTGTCTCAAAGATGCAGTCACATGGACAGATGATAAAGATCTTTGAACCTTCCAAACCATTTCAGAAGCCAGGATGTTGCATCAAAATGAGAGATGGTGTGAAATGACAGTCAAAATGTGTTATGATAAACATAGTTGAGAAATGAAATGAAATATATTTTGTATTTAATTATTGCAATTTTATTATGAGCTTTTCTGGCATCATCTAACTGTATTTAAAGACATTTTAGTAAAGGTTAAATCGAGATATCTTCAAGTAAGAATATATAACAAGATATTTCATGTAATAATTCCATGTAACATCTAATAATGCCACTGAAAAAGATTAAATTATCAAGATGCATCTGTAATGTTTCTGATACTTATAACTTATAAATATGTTATTTCACTCTGTGACCAGAATAATTGAATCTAATTACAAATATATTCTGATCATTCAGCGATGGGGAGAATTTAGGATGGAATGGTGGCTAAAGGACAGAGGGAGGAACTGAGTGGGAAAAAAAATATCTTTAGAAAGGTCTTGTGAGGGGGCTTAAAGAAGCAGACAGCCTGTGTTGGTCATTAAAGGTCTGGGGAAGGATGGAGAAAACAGACCTGGGGTCTGAAGAGGTTGGCGGGTTTGTGGGAACACAGTGTACTTCGGTCTCTGTGCAATTCATTCCTCCCAATGTCCACTGCTACATGTGGCATCATAGCAGGGTCAAATGTATTGATTACATGTTGCATTGAACCTGGTCATTGCTGTAAAGGCATACGTTTCACATACATTTTAATCACAATGGTGTTCGTTTAATTAATTTCAATTCATTTTAGCCCAACAATTTTTATAAGTAAATTTATATAGTAAATTCTTAGGCATTTTATGTTTCATCGTATTAATACTGTATCATTATCAATTTGTACTGCACATGACCATTTGCACTGTGTCAATACTGTACAAATGGTCAAAATCAGCATTTGTGTGATATTCAGAAACTGTTGTTCTGCACGTCTGATGTCAATCATGTCAACCATCTAAATACGGTTGGATAGCCTGAGTGATTAGGACCCTTGCCGTTAATCGGCATTTGTTTCCACTGAGAATGACTGCACTTTTGTTTTCTGCACTTTTAAGTAAGAAGGAGAGACGGCATCCATACCTCAACCACTTTTCCATGCTCAACTGAACATGGCAATTTCCTTGGTAGCCCTTGCACATCAGGAGTGAATGAAGTAAAAACCCACGTAATTCTGCTGAGTTCAGGGAAAGCATTTTATTTGGGGAAATGAACAGTGATCAGGTATTGTTTGTGGAAGCAGGGTAATGTGAGGTAATGTTGTGGCTAGACTTTGGTCCGACTTACCGTCACCATATGAAAATGCTCCCATATTTTGTTTCACTGGGCCGGTTCCTATTCCTCAGATTCTTCCAGAGAACCCCCAAATCTTTGACCAAAATAATAACTGTAACTGAAATGGAAAGACAGTGGAGAATCCATTACTTTTTCACAGTATTGCTCTTGAGGGTCTAAAGGCTTATAAAACATGAACATCTTCTTTTCACTAACATAACAGGCCTCAAGTAATGCTGACAGATAATGAGTTAATGATGAAATGCTGCTGAGGGTTATGTTGGACCATCACAAGATTGATATCAGCATGCTGATCTAAAGATATGATTTGTGTGTAATACGCTGGATGTAGATTTCCTTGGTGGAAGTGCAGCTCTCTTTTCACTGCAAGTCACAGAGCACCATCTTCTTCATTGAATTTTTCATCAGTAGCGTCACGTCTGTTTCTATAATTTAAAAAGTTAAGCTTCAGAAAACACACATGAAACTGTTTATTCCATCCCAACAATGCTCCTGGAACACTGTCAAAGGTTTGAATGCCAGATGATTTGAAGCATTTAAGTGCCCTCACTGGTAATGAGGTAAGACATCAGTAATGAACGTTTATTTGCAAATTATTTCAGTACAGCATTCAGATTAAACAAGGTAATGGTAGTTACTACAGCATCCAGGTTTTAAACAAATCGGTGCTAGTGCAGTTATATGGATGTATGGAGAGGAAGCCGCTTAAGAACGTGCATTTGCATCTGACTGTAAGTCCTTTATGCCAGTCAAAAGTTTGGATGCAAATAACAAACAGAAAAAAGATGCATTGGATTCTTCAAAATGACCTTCATCTTAATCTCCTTAAATGCAACACAGCAGGTGTAACAAAATTTCATAAATACCAACATTTTCTAAATTAATTCACACCCGAATGACAGAAAGAAATGAACAGCTAGAAGGTTCAAATTTGATTAACTGAGATGTGGTGGCAGGAACACACTTGCCAATGAACCATAAGACCAAGTCAAAGGTTCAAACTTCACTTACTTCCGTTTTGTCCTTGAGTAAAATACTTAACCCTGAGTGTCTCCAGGGGGACTGTCCCTGTAATTACTGATTGTAAGTTAGTCTGGAAAACGGTGTCTGATAAACGGAAGAAATGTAAATGCGGTATAACTCAAACAGACTATACTTTCAGTTATATATTAAATGATAAAAATAGCAACTTTGACTTTTGTGAAATCGGCTGCATTGTCGTTTTGAGAATGCTTCCGGTGAAGAGGCTGCTGATGGCTGCTCACATCCTGCTGCAACACTTTTGCAAGGTTTGCATGTGTAAAATTAAGATTCTTTGACAAGATTAGCTCAAATTGAATCACGTACAACACTTGGGTCAACACATGGTCTTGACATGGCCTAATACAACTTAACATTTCTGAACATTATGAAAGCAAGACAAATGGGCAGCCCCTCTAAATGAATTAAACTAATCAGAGGACTGATGGAGGCCTTAATGAGTACGAGCTTTGGCAATCACAGGAAACAGAGGTGATTAATGCTCTCCTCCTACAGTATGGCCTCTGGAAATGACCTCAGCCATATTTGCTGTGTAGTAATGATCAGATGAGTAATCTTAGCCACTGTGCTTTGAGGTACAGTGTGGTACGGTGTGTATTTCAAATGCTTGATGTTCCCGAGGAAGACATCATAAGAGATTGAACCTTGGGGAGAGAGTAGGAATGTAGAATCCTAAAATGCAAAATGATACAAGTAAGATTCATCCCTCAACTTAGTGTTTTTCTTTACATAAATATACATAATAGGCATTC
The DNA here is from genome assembly GCF_900700375.1 of Denticeps clupeoides. Classification (NCBI taxonomy): domain Eukaryota; kingdom Metazoa; phylum Chordata; class Actinopteri; order Clupeiformes; family Denticipitidae; genus Denticeps; species Denticeps clupeoides. Next base: position 12,700,443 of record NC_041719.1, on the reverse strand, counting down.
TTAATCTAAGTAGGGCCTAAAAAGGGAGGTTTTCAGCTTGCATTTGAAGAGCTTCAGTGACTCAGCTGTTCTAACATGTAGTGGAAGTTCATTCCGCCACTCTCCAAGAGAGAGAAGAGTCTAGATGAATGCTTTCCTAGTACCTTGAAAGATGTGGGTACCAGTCGGGCACTGCTGGAGGATCGGAGGGATTGAGGTGCAGAGCAAAGTGTGATGAGAGGTCTGAGGTAGGATGGTGCTGCTGACCCTTCCTTGGCTTTGTAGGCAAGCATCAGTATTTTAAATCTACATGCAGTGACAGAAGAATAGATTGGTTCAGGGAGATCTGAAGGTCCTGTTTTGGGGAGAAATCCGCTGGGATGTATAGCAGTTCAGATGATGAGCTGCCTCCAGGATGAGATGTCAGATGACAGGCAAGCAGAGATCTTGATGGATGCGTAGAAGAAGAATTGGGTGTATTATGAGTCTATTCCACTGGACCTGGGATATAGAGACCAGAGGGGTATCACATCTATAATAAATTAGCCAATATTACTTATCAGTGTCAAAAGAAGATCAAGCTCTCAGCATTTGCTGTGCCATAGTACTGTAATAAATACAACCTAACATTTCTGATTAATGCCGATCTGTCCCCAGAAGCTCTTCCAGACTTTTCAACTGACAGCCTAATGTTGTTTTGTGGACCACAAATCCCTGGTAAAAAAATGTCCCTGTCCTGTTCTGTCCATGCCGATGGGGCCTAAAAGCATTTCCCACAGTGAGGTCCACAGTGAAATGTACCAGCAGAAGTAACAGAGTGTAACATCTCATGCAGATATTGCTTGTGAGAATGATGACGTATCACTTTTGACACTGTGACCTACTGGCTACATTAAACTGAGAATGAAAATGAGAGATAACAAAGCACATTTTATATTATATGAATGATAATATCACAATAACAAAATGTTCTACATGAGAAAGTCAACATGAAGCAAATATACCTTTTGGACTGACATCTTGAACTGCCATGGTGGTCATGACCACCAATCAAATGGTGTACATGAGACAGGCTGCAGCTGACCCTGTGGAGCAGTAGACGGGAACCGGAGTAACACCCCTCAGTGGGACTATTTTCAAACCACTCTTTCGTATTTTATGGGGCTGCAGCACCAAACCGAGAACAATCCGGTTTTATGGTGGATCTCATTCCATACAATATCAGACATGTGAGGCTAGCGCTTCACATGTTAAATGCTTTTCTTGGCACCGCATCTGTGTTTTGAAACTGACAAGATCATCTTTACCAGAGAGTTTGTATTAACAAAAAATGTATATACTAGTCCCCATTCCGCAGCAGCGAGAGCTCAATCCATAACTCACATACACATGACAACATTTATTTACACAGATCCTTCTGAGCCTCGGGCACAATTTACAATTACAGTCCCAGCACTACGTTAACCTCGCATCAGGCGTGCCAGACACCGGCCTGGAAAACAAGCTCCATTGTGTCTGGATAGAATCACGAGCCATGAGAGGATGAGTCAAGAATGTTGCACAAGCAGCCCGGCTTCAGACGAAGGTCGCCGCAGCTTTTACCCTCGAACGTGAACTCCGCTTTACCGCGTTGTGCAGCAACCCCGCAGGAACCCCGTCTGAGGGACGGTCCCTGTGCTTCGACCCTGAAAACATCTTTGGGAGGTTGTCAGGAGGGCACTGCGTCTCATCACTCATGCGTGTAGGGGAAATGTCAGGCAATAAACGAGCGGGGGGAAGCAGAAGAAGGGAGTAAAAGAGTTTTATCTGAAAGATGAAAGGCTTGCAAAAAAAAACAAAGGGCGATTCATGCGAGGCGGAAAAACATGCGGGCGCATGACACGGAGTGTCCAGTTTTATTCAAATGCTACCTAATCAAATACATGTTGGAGATTCATCCAGTGTCCTTGTCTCTTGATTTTTTTAAAATCTTGTCAAGATTATGTGAATGATGTCAATGTTGTCAACTACCTACATAAATATAGAGAGGTCCATTATCAGCATTGTTATTTTTTTTGCTTGAAATATTCACTTTTAAATGTTTTCTATTCAGACTCCTTTCACACATTTTGAATGTTAGTACAGTAAGCACTCATAAATAGTACTCCGTAATAGTTCCCCCAGTCAGGGTTTTGTTGGAAATGACATATGGACCTTGCTATAAATAAAAAAAAAAAAAAAGTCTCCATTGATTTCATAGATTGGGTGTATGGTGTTCTGAAGGCATATTTTAGTTTTCTGAAGCCATATTTTAATAAGACCACCTGATCGGTGTTGGCCTGACGTTGAATAAAGTGTTTCAGGAAATGTTGACACTAATGATGGATGAGCCTGGGTCAAGCTGCCAGTCCCATATATTGTCCATGGGAGTTCTCATACTTTGTCATACAAAAAAGTGACTTTGCAGAGACCGAAGCACCCTCAGGGCAAAACAACAAGTAACAAGATCATGTCCGACCAAAAAAAAATGTTCACCATAAAATGTCCGTCTTGCTGTTTTTAAAAAATTCCCTTTGCAGTTACAAGCCCCACAAACAGCATGCATCCCATCCGTCATCGTGACATGCCATGAATGCTTTTGGCAAAATACAAAGCTGGGCAGCAGCCTATCATGATGTCATAAAGTTGTGGTGGTCCTGCATGCATAACTGAGATGTGAGGAAAAATCTGTGGTGAATGTCACATACGCTTGTCCAAGTTTAAATACCGAAATACTGAAAAAAAATACTGAAATAACAAAGTGTAAAAAAACAAAACATATATGTTAGAAACTAATGGTAATAATATGTAGCACTGGTAGTGGCCTAGTGGGTAACACACTCACCTATAAACCAGAAGACGCAGGTTCAAATCCCACTTACTACCATTGTGTCCCTGAGCAAGTGTGTGTGTGTGTGTGTGAGTGTGTAACTATTCAAAGGTTATATAATTATTCTCCAGAAGGTCCAGATGACATGCTGAAGCAGCCAGAAGGTCCAGATGTCTTGGTGGGCCTGTATGACTGGCTTCTTAGGACATGTTGACGTGTATTTGAATATGTCTCTATGGGTCAGTTTCTGGGATACGTCTTCTGGTCTGCGGAGTTCAGTTGATAGCAGCAACTTGGCTCCCGTGTCTGGAGTCTGATCCGTGCTTCTGGTAACAAGAGGATGTGTTCCTCTTTGTAGAACTGACCAGATCCGAAGTCCTCAGTGAACTTCAGATGTTCTATAGGCAGTTAAAGAACTGAAATACATCATCAAGATTGTCCTCAGACTTCTAATACCACACGCACTAGATGACAAACGGCGACAATGAGGAAATGTGAGTGAGGAGAAATATTTAATCACCCAAATTACTGAAACTGTTTTTTTTTTTTTTACTTGAAAGAGTGTCAAATGAAATAAAGGCAGTGTGATGACGAAGAATAATGAAGAATGTTCTAAATTATGCTAATAACACGTGGCAAAAGACTCCATGGGCACCAGTCCTGCCAAACACCAGACCTGGTTTATTTCAGACGGAGAAGGCGTCATTTTCTTAATCCTAGACGGATTATTAAGGGTTTTACTTGCCAAATGGTAAAACCCCGGCCGCCTCCAGAAGCCAGAATAATTTCCACATTTCTTGGATAGATTTCTGGTCCACGATCGCGTCGCCGACCCGGGGCGGGCGGAGGTGGCACCGCGGCACGCCGCCATGGCTTCGGCCGGGGAGGAGGACGGAGCCCGGCGCGCCGTGTGGAGGCTGGTGGGCCCGGCCTCCGAGCTCTCGCAGAAGCGCTGCCGCCTGCTCTACTCCTCCTTCGGCCGCGACTCGGACGTCTGCCTCTTCCACGCCGGCGGCGAGTTTTTCGCGCTGGACGCGCGATGCGCCCACTCGGGTGAGAACCATTCGGCACGTGGTTTACATGTTATATATATATATCTATGTATATGTATGTGTGTGTGTGTGGAGATATATTATATATATATATACGTATACAGGCCCTTGCATTAGAGTAATTCGGGGGCGAATTTCCAGGATCTGGTGTCGAACGTCGCCACTGGAACCAGAATGCTGCACGACGCACGTCCGGTTCGCGGGGACTCCCCGTTTCACGCGCGCGTCTCGACCTTCCCCGACAGGGGGCGCTGCGCCCAACGCGGCCGAACTTGCGGAACATTGTCTGGGTTTCTGCCACTGATGCATCTCCACACAGGTGGACCGCTTTGTGAAGGAGACATCGAGGACGCCGATGGGGCTCTGCAGGTCTTCTGTCCCTGGCACGATTATGACTTCAACCTGAGAACAGGACATTCAAGTACGGGCTTACAGGTCGGTATGAATGACACACTGGGACCATCTATATAATGCTGTAAATATAATTCTATAATTCTTCTGATTTACCGAGCCTCGTGTCAAATTGGAATTTGTGTAGTAGCCCAGCGGGTGCCACTGAGGTGCCACATTGCCCCCGGGTGCCCCTTACTAAGGGGTGATGGGTTAAAGACCCACCTTATGGTGCAGTTTATCACAATGACAATCACTTCACTCACCTGGAAAGCAGAAGACCACAAAGTCACAGGTTGAAAGCCCGCCGTGTACCAGAGCAAGACACGCTGAGATGATCCAGGAGGACTCTCACTCGGATAAGGGCGTCTGATAAATGTCGTATATGTAAATGAACCACATTCATCAGCCTTTCAGTCACACATTAATACTGCATCATACTACTCTTCATCTTCTGAATCTTCTTCATGAAGGAAGTGCTTCATTATCCTCTTTAATACACTTGGAGGTTAATGAAGGTCATTTTGCTTTTGCCCCTACTGATAATTATCTATCTCTATATCATATGCTGCATGGTGTTTTTCTTTTACTTATAATAGTCAGTTTCAGTCTTTTTATTAAGACTTCATGTCCATTGCATGATTCAAACACTAAAGAAATTTAATGTCTGGTGAATGAACTTTGTTGTCATGAACACCACAGTCTTCACTCGAATGTCTGGTTTATAAAAACAGTAAAGAAAACAAGGCAAGGCATGCATCTCAGCCAGACAGCTTTCCATCCTTCGTAATGGGCATTGCTCAACACTGAGTCAACATGCCACGCTCTTCCAGCTGGCTCAAAACAGTGTCTTATGTCTCCTCGGTTTGTCTGTTTTAGCAACAAGTGCATGGAGTGAAGTTGGAAGATGGCAGCGTCTACGTGAAACATGTTAGTGTTCTCTCGCTGCAGCCCTTCTCCTCGGCCCAAAACGGATGAATTACACCCGCAAGCTTGGGGGCTGCCTGTAAGCGGAGTATTGCCAGCGATTAACTACAGGCCGGAGGACACCAGTGACAAGCCCGAGTTGTTCAAGTACAGACATGTTGCCGTCTGGTCATCACTAGTTTAACTTTATGCAAGGAATGTCTGTCGTGTATCTTTTTTTTCTGTGAATGTTGTATTGTTCGCCAGCTTTATACAGTGACAGTTTATTGCTTTTTGGACATACCATTTATTAAGGGCACTGCGTCTGCATGGATAATTACTCTTCAAACTGAGTCAAAACTGATTCAAACTGAAAGAATATATATATATATATATATTCATTTTTTAACCTATATAAAAAATTTCCAGCAGTAGCAGTCGTTTGCTGGTTAACAAATGAACGCATCATTTGTACATTTATAGTTATAGTTTTATAGCCCAAATGCTCTTTCATCATCCATAAAAAGACCAATTGGAAATGAGTACGAAGAAGTAAAATTGTTTAACTGAGGGTTAGTTTGTGAATGAACTGCATCCTGCAGATAAAACGTTGGCCACCCAGTCCTGGCAAACTGAAAGTTCATGTCATCATTTCGAACTTTATTGCATCCATTTAACCATAATTTGACATTATCAGAAAGTCAACATCATTGTGATTTTGGTCATTTTTGTAAGTGCACTGTTTCATAATTTTCTGTTAATTGATCTATTTAAGTGAGCAATTTAACAAAAAACATATTTCTTGTAAATTAAATACAGAACCTTCTCATCTCCCATCAATAGAGATATTAATACAGTGTTGTTTTGTATGATTAAAAGATGGAGGTAATACACTTTTCAGAAAAGGGTTTATTTACAATTTCTTCAAACATAAGACAAAATCAGCTCAATGTTCAATTTATACATATAACTATCAAAATATTGAAGAAATGATCAATGTCATGCACTACATGTTACATAATGAGTTACACTGAATTCACAGAAATCGATTTATGGTTTACTTTTTAAGGCCCCAAGACGTCTTCCAGAGAACAGTGGCAGCTATACAACGTTCGTTTTATTGCCCGACAATGGTGGAATGGTCCAAGACTTGTTTTGCCAGAGGATATTCCTGAATAAGTTATAGTCTCCCTGAGACCAGTCAGGCAGCTGAAGAGTAGACAAATGCTTCTGCTGAGAGTAATGGCACAGATACGGTCAAAAACAAATGGGGGCCAAGTCGGATTCTGCATTTTGTAAGTCTGATAGCATAATATTACCTCACTATTCCAAGAGGCAGGTAACACACTGGAGCGTCTCCTTTCTCCTTATTCGAAAACAATCATTTCCATTTACAAAGTGTAATTAACAAGACGTGACCTGGCCAGTTTGCCCAAATACAGTACAATTTTTTCTAGATTTAATTTATAAACATTGAAAAATGAAGAGTGTCCCACACTGCTTTCTGGCACTAGTAACCAACATTAGTAACATATTCTGTACATTGAGGGATGTTGCATCCAGCAGGTGCTGAATTGGCTTGAAATTTTTGGAAATTTGAAGGCCAAGGCAACAGCTGTCATATTCCCTAAAAACCATTCCTGAACATTTCCCACTGGGGGAAACCCCCTCAGTACGTCCATTCTGTAAATGTCTGACCCTTGTCTCTCAGATACCGATGTCCATCCTACACATCAGCCTCAAAAAACAGATTATTTTCTGTTTGATTCCAGAGTATAAATATGTTATAATGTTATACATTTATCCCCTCAGGGGTTTTAATGTTATAGCTAATGCAGTTCAGAAAATATGCCTTTATTGATTTATAGATATTCCAGGGATACATGGACACATTCATAGACATTTTAAATGAAACATTTTAATTAGAAAGTTGTTTGTAAGGATTTTTTTTATCTTTAAATCTTTAAATTATATTCTAATTAATTTTATTTGTCTGCTCAAGTTTTGTCCCAAGGGGACCATATGTCCTCCTCAGTGTCCGGATTAGTTTAACATTGTGAACTTCTCCACGGTCCAATGAGGCATGAAACAATCCACTATAAAGGTAAACAGTTTTGCCCCATTATCTCTAATTAACTTGATCCTAATTGCTGGCCGCAATGTGTTTTCCTTCACTGAAAATCCACCTAAATTGTTGGGTACAAAGCTCTGGAGAGCTTATTAAAGTAAAGGGCAGTGGAAAGAGGACATTCTCATAACTATAACTTCTCTGCTATGTATCATCAAATGGCATGAATTAATAGGAAACAACAAAAAAAAGAAAAAGATTTTTTTTTGGCAATTTGTCAGTATGGCTTAACATTTGAATATTCCTTTACCAATGAGACTGAGACTGAAAGTAAAGAACATGCAACTGCAAATAGCATAGGATAAGATAAGTGTGCAGCAGCTGTGTTTTACATAAATTATGATTTCTACTAACATAAGAATATTGATACATTTCAAATATATTCTATTTTTAACAGGTTCTCAAGTCACAATTGGAAAACATGTATTGCACTTCACAAGACACAGAAATACATTATACATAAAAAAAAAAAAAAAATACAGTTTAGCCAGAGAATCAGACTGGCTAATTCTCTCTGATGGATTTCACACTTTTATAGGCTTGTTGTAAATCCCTGACAACAACAATTGAAAGCTGTCGTAGTGAACAAGCAATATTATATTATGCATTGTGGGTAGAATGAAAAGTCATTCATGAATGTTTTCTCATTTTCTTATTCTGTTTTGCAAGGCTTCCATTGGCTGAGGCTCTAGTGAAAGCTGAGGTTACATCAGACTGAGATTGTGGACTATGTCTATGATGGAGCCATGTTCTTTTTACTTAAAATGTGCTAGTGCTCTTTAAAAAATCATTTTGGGTCCGCTATTATGGAGCAATTGCAAATAAATAAATAAATACCAACTGTTACAATCCAATTTGATGACAAAACTACCATGATATGACAATGTTTGTAAGATGAATTTTATGTGGCCTTTATTTCCAGTAAATTAATCTGAACCAGGACTTTAGAAAAGATCCAACGTGACCAATCTTACAGAGTGGGATTTCCATATTTGCTATTTGTAACCGTCCTCATCATCCCATAAACCTAAAAAATGTGTAAAGACAAATTAAAATATGATATATGCAGACATAATAAAATACAGAATTATATTTCCTTAGTCTATGTTTCAATTCAATGCATCCTTCTGAGCCTGCAAATTTGTCAGCAGTTCTGTCACAGCAGGATGGTAAGGCTATCCCAATTCAAGCCAATTTTTCTTAAATTTGTCTGCACAAGCAATTTTTTTGGCCCAACCTGAAATGCCAAGATTGAATCCATTCCAGTGATGCAAAAAGTTAATTACTGTCTCTTTAGATAATGCTCTCTGCCAGTGACGTTTGCTAAACACAGTCCATGAAGGCCTAGGCCTCTTGGAGTGCATCCTCTAAAAGATCCAACTAATTATGTGGGACATATCTAACATAAATCCTGACTACAGAAAAGTCACAAAAAAGTCATTCTAAAGAAATGTCTCTGAGTGTTTCTGCTGTTTCTTCCACTATAATTATCTGTATGGCTGTATCTACTCTCAGTGTTCAGAGTACTATGCAACTTGTTTAATAATGACCGTGCAGAATTTATACATGTTCTAAATTTCAGTTGCAGTTCATGCCATGTTTACATGCTACAATTACTATAATTGCACCATCATTGCTGGATGCTGGTCTTTTTTCATTCACAGGTTTTATGAGTCTAACAGCTAAAAAATGTACTCACCCAGCAGCATATCTACAGCCTGGACCGAGTTCGACGCACAGGTCGCCTCCTGCTGCTGACTCTCCGGGGCCGAGCCCTTTCCTGTTGCCCTGAGGGATAAGGCACCACCTGGCTGGATCCCCTCCTGACCTGCAGCCCCTGTGATTCTCTCATGTCGCGGGCCATTTGTGTCAAGGTTTGACCTGGGTTTGTCTGCAGCCTCTGGAAAAGACTCTCACGACTTACAGTCCTCTTGGGACAGCTGAAGGTCAAGGCAACTCCAGCGTCTGACTTCATCTCTCTAGAGAAGCCATCAGAAGTCCCATCAAAGCAACGACCGATTGCAATTTCCTTTGCGACCCTTGGATTTTGGTCCGTTACTGTGTAGATGCCATAGTTATGGCCCAGAGGATCTACAGGTGCTAACATGTTAAAGGCATGGGAGTCATTGTTTTGGAGAGTAGGTGGGTGTTTGATGAGATATTCTTGCAGAAGACTGTTGATGCCAGTGCGGCGACAGTTGCCTTGGGGTAACACATTTATGAGTGATCTGTCCACAATGCTTTGGTCAAAAAGCATTCCACTGCATTTGAACTCCAGACAGGCAGACGAAGTGTTGGGATTGTGCACGTCACGAGTACTGCGGATGTCTCTGATACCATAGAGTTGGTCTTTTGTCTGTGGGTGTGTGCCACCAAAATTTCTGGACCTCACCATGACCTCATTAGCACCATTGATTTTTACTTTGATGTAGCAAGCCCTGAATTCCTGAGGGTTTGGCCACCAGGAAAGGTAGTCACCTGTCCAAGTGGTCAGGTCACTCTCCTGAAATGGCACAACATTGTACTCATATGTGTCCTTTTCCACACGAAAAAAACGGAAGTGATTGGCATCAACTGGTGCATTTTCACAAGCTATCAAGCTCTGAAATGGATAAATTGGTCCATTCGACTCATCTACATTGTTGGGGTTTGGTTTTGCTAAGTTTATTCTGAATGCAGTTTTTTTGAGTGCAGGATCTTCATGATCTGATCGTTGGTAGTCTATCTTATCTAAGTATGGCTGGGACACACCAATGATGTTTGGATTCATTTTGGGTGTCGATGGTGCTGCCTCTAGCTCCTCTCCACCCATAATAGCTGTGACATATGCTGTGTAAGCATCTGGCCTTTGAGCATCACAGAAGGCTGGCAAACAAGCCCCATTGGGTCCTGTTATCACACTGTCAAACCGACCCCAGGCCCTTGGGTTAGAGGTGTAGCCTGGTTTGGGCTCCAGATTGATCAGACTGATGACAACACCTTCCAACTGTTCGCTTGGCAAAAACTTGTCACTCATATATGCCCGCACCTTGACGTAGCAACGCCGGTTTTCAGGCACGTCTAGGTTAAAAAGTCTGCGCTCCCTTATCTCCATGTTTCCTATCAAGAACGTACGTTCTTCTCTTTTCTTTCTCCCATTTCCACCAGCAGCTGCTTGGGTGTAATGAAAAAGAGTCTCTTCTTCCCAGATCCCAGTGTCTGGATTAAGGGACCAAAGCTTCATTTTTGGGATATGCTCTGGCATTTTGACATGCTCTGTGTCTAGCAGCACTTGTACAGGCCCTGCTCCGAGAACCTCCTGATTTGCCTCATCTCTGAAGTCCACTGAAAACATCCCATATGTTCGCAACGGTTGAATGTCCCCTCCATCACTGACAAAGTTGAGGTCTCCGGGCGTTGCAGCTGCAGTGGTAATGTTCCTTGGGTCTAGAAATGTGACACTGGCCTTCACTGTCCCCTCGTATACCTCCCCACTGGATTTGTGGAAGGAGTTTGGAGGTATTACCAGTTGGCCTATGGGGTCCTCACCTTCCATTTCTCCCAAATAGATGGTATTAGTTTCCCTTGCATCGATATCAATTGCCTCTTGTTTTCGCATGACCTTCACATTGTGGTAGACACAGCCACCTTTTTTGTCAAAGATGAACACTTTAACAGTGTCAATAAACTTTTGTTTGGGATCTACAAAGTTCACAACCAACCTTTCTGTATCTGGGGACACATGAAGGGTGAAACCGCCTTGGAACCCAGTTGTTCCCACTCGTTCTTTTCCCATAAAGATGTGGCCAAAACGCAGCGGTTCATCATTATCTACAGCAACCACTCTGCCGCGAACTAAAATCTTTGGCTCCACACACTTCTGGCAGCCACACTCAGTCACAGCCTTGATAGGTAGGGAGTAACTGCCACAATTTATCATTCTGGTCTCCATGCTTTTAACTCCACAGCAGAATCCGCTTCCATCCCTGCAACGCATGTCAAATTCCAGGGGGCCGGCACACTTGTTATGAGGACATCGCCCAGCATCATAGAACTTGGAATTTGTTCCAGGCTGGAAACAATCCATTGGAAGTTTGACTAGGTGACTCTCGGGAAAGCTGGTACATGCTGGTGTTCCCTTAGCTGTGGAACAGAAAGGGACTGCTGTCATCATATTTGTGCATTTTTCCATTAATTTCTGACGTTACACCCAATACCCTGTTCACACAAGATGAGAAATCCCATGATATGTTGTCACTAATTCCGATGAGAGGTTATTAACCAAAGGTTACACAGATCGAAATGAATGGAAGTGAATCCTGGCAAAATGTTAAAAGCATATGATATCATTATAGACTTTACAGTTCAGTATTGCTGTAAAACTTTACCATCCCGCAAATTATGGATTACTGCACACAGATGGGAAGACCTACTTAGCACACTTTCAAATTTAAGAAAAAGACTGTATACGTATCATAATGAATCTCTGGTCTGAATGAGATTGGCGAACACATGAACCTCCGTGATTTTCTTGTTAAAATAGGCCCATCGTTTCCCGGTGATAACTGTTTTATTCACTTAAACAAATGTCTGGTGTTGCAATGATTCAAAGACGAACTGATCCCTCTGTGGAAACACGGGCCTGATTGCTTTACCACACATCTAAGCAGACTCTTTTTGTCAATCTATATTCTGAATAACAAGCATCTTGGGAAATTTCACAATGTGGTGTTATGCAGGATGGATGTGGAATGCATACTTCACCGAAAAAAAAAGAAAAGAATTTATTCACAAGCTAAGATTTCAGCTTCAGTAAAGTGCACTGAAGTAGATACTGGAACATTTTTTTTGTATTTAGTGGTAACTAAATGAATGGTTCAAACCAGTGTAAACATAATAAAGTGTCCTTTGTTCTCAGACCTGTCTTTTTTCCCTATGAACACAACAGATCCTCTGTTTTTGCCTCATTCAAGCAACCATGGCAGTCTTTGCAAGCATTTTGAAATGTGTGTTTTGGCACCCACCTATAACTGTAAGGGAAGCTAGAGCAGACTTGATGCTGCCAGTTTGACTGATGGCTCTGCAGTAATATTGTCCAGATTGCTCTGGCTTCAAGTCTCGCAGGACCAGGTCCTCTTCATACTTGTACACCTTCCAGTCTAGCAGAGATCCGTTGTGATACCTGGAAGACAAGAGCGCATGCGTGTCACTGCATTTTCCTCCGAGTGAAAGGGCCATGTGTTGTAATGGTAAATCCATCATCACCGAGTTTACCACTGATATTTCTCAGGTTTGGGACTTCCCGTGGCCTTGCAGCAGAGGATAGCACGTTGTCCTTCATATCTCACTTTGTCCTCTGGGTGCTTAACAATGTATGGCTTCTCTGCAGTACAGCAAGAAAAGAAGTTCCCAGCTTCTCAGTTTCATGAAACCCAGCCTGACTGATGGCAGTTTAAGCATTTTGGTTAAGTACTTATGAAATATTTTTGGTAAGGGAGTCTAGTTAAAATACAGCTGTTCTGTGTGTATATATATAGTTTCAATTTATGCATGTATTACAGTTCCAGCAGCTACTTACTTTTCTCTCGTGGCCAATTTGGTTGTGTTATTCATGGTTATTGCTGCCTGAATATTAAAGGCTGAGTGTGCTAAGTGAGAGTTTGGAATTTTGAGGGCTCACCTGATGACTGTAAGACAGCCCGTACCCAGGATTTGTGTGTGCCGTTGCTAACGCTGGAGGTGGTGACGGAGGCAAATTTCTCTTTAGTGATGATGAGTGTGGCTGTGGAGGTGGAACAGATCCCAGGGATTCTGAAGAGCCCTTTGTTGTTAGTGTGGGCTTGGGTGACCTTTGGCTGGTTGGCTAAAGACACTCTGGCTCCAGCCACCGGCACACCAGTCAAGCTGAGAACCTCTCCATGTAGAACATGGCCTTCACATACACAGCGACTGCAGTCTTGGCTGGGGTGTCCATCACTGCATACACGCTGACATGGCACTATACAGATATGCACACACACAAACATGAACAAATTCAGAATTTTCTGCATTACAGTGAATGATAAACCATCTTTTCTTGTTGTTATTTTACAGACCTGGACATGGTTTTTTGCCACATTTCTGAACCTCAGCAGGTCGTCCAACACATTGCATCGTTTCGGATGATCTGACGCATGTCCTCCTCCTGACCCTGCGACCTCCTCCACATGTCACTGAACAGGCTCCCCAAACACTCCAGGGACTCCATTTGGCTGCTCCATCACAGAAAGCATGCAGAGAAGGGAGTGAGTTTAGAAGTATGAGATGTAGTGCTTTTTACCTTGGATGCAGCATGTGTAAAACTTATAAAGCCGGGCTTTGGTAATGATGAAAGCCTTTTGAGTGCTTTACTCAAGGCTAAAGATGTGGGGGAAATACCTGTTGAAAAGAAAATTCTTTATGTATTAAAGAGTGATTTTGAGGCTCAAACAACCTCCCTCCCACGATTGAGAACTTGAACCAGACCTGGCTGTGCACCTATTACTCTGTGATTCACTGTTCTCACATCTTCCAGGAGAGTAAAAGCATCCATTGATTGACTGTACCTTGGCAAGGAGGTGTGGCACACTCTCTTCTCTCAATGTGGTGGCCCTGGCACGCTGGGCTGAACAGCAGTGGCACCGGGTCTTTGCTCACACATTTTCGCTGTCGCACTTGAATTCCAACATCGCTGCACACCGTGGCTGAGCAAGTACCCCAAGCTGACCAGTCTGACCAATAGGCCTGAACTAAGAACACATGTTTGAATTTGTGTGAATTTTCAGACTCACTCATGTCTTCGCAAACTCTCAACAACTGCACTGTGCCATGTCTAACACTACAGCATGACCATGATGGATTGTCTTATGATGAATGGTACCTGGAGGACACTGGAAGCGCACATGGTAGTTGGAGCAGCTACGTCCATATGGCTGTTCCTTATTGATGCACCAGAAGCCCTTGTCCAGGCTGGAATGCACCACCTCCCCAGTGTCTGCAGCTGCAACCCAGTCAGTGGTGCGGGCCTCAATGGCTACAGGCCGGGTACACACTCTCTCTCTGTAGTAGAAACGAATAGCCTCTAGGCGCTCATAGTCCCCGTTGCCTCCAGGATGGTCTATGTTGAACCAGGACGTCCACTCTGTCACGCCTGTGTTACACAAGAGTGGGAAGTGGGTCAGGCAGGAGGTAAAGTTTACTAAGTTTAAGAGCGGGCATCTGCTACTGCCGTTTCCATAAACGGTTCGGTCACCCATGGGAGGAAGTGGACAAAATACTTCTCAAGATGTTCTTAACAAGCACTTAATCATTTTTCTTATCAGGGTCGCATGTTTCAATAAACGCCCCCATATGTGAAAAGAACCTTTGATGCAAAACACTGTGCATCTTTTAGAAAATGACTGCTTCAAATACAATGCACCCCTGGGGCACATGATCTACATGACGTGATATACCAAGGGAAACACTTTGGCTGACACTATGGCTTCACTCTGACACAGTTTGCAGGTTGATTTTATGCTGAATAGAAGTTGTATAATTGTATGCTTTCTCCAGATCGACAGATTGAGAAAAGAGAAAATCCTGCTCCAATGAAAAAATTACAGCACCAAAAAAAGTCATTTCATGGTGGTATAGTCTGGAGACTGACCTGTGGTCTTTGGGTCAGTTAGGCTGTTATAGGTCAGTTTCCTGCTCCTGTCTGCCTGACTCCACTTCTCAAGTCCCACTGTGCTCCTTAAAGCACCTGCATGAATGAAACAAAGAAATCATATAAAGTTCAAAAGGAGCATGTTCTTTGAGGACGTTCCGTTAATTGGAAACGAAAGATTTATGGCTGCAGATGGATTAATGGTAGTCAGGCAGACTGACAAAATAGTCAGTCAGCGTTATGCATGATGAGGTTGCATGAGTGTCTGTGAATGTAAGCTGTCAGTGAGGGGAAGTCTGCGGAGGACACCCAATCCCCAGCTGATGCCCCTCGGGTGTCTACTCTTTCAGGGCTTTCTGTCAGGGTACCACCAGGATGCAAATTGAGAGACCTGGCCTACTGTAACCGCCCCCACGTCCAGAGGTGTCAGCCGACTGGAAGGTCTCCCAGTGGATTCCTGGACATTTCATCCCCAGTAACTGGGCACGTCCAGCACACGAGTCTGCATCGCTGACCGGTCTCATCAGCCGGCGCGGCACATGTGGAAAAGCTGTTCCGACTCCATTGAAACCGCAGGCGCTGCACACTGCGCTGGAAACGCTTGAAAGAAGGAGTGATGGAGCCGAGGGAGAGGAACGAGCTGAGGTGATTGGCCGTGCTCTCTAAATGAGCCATGTGCAAGACCACGAGTCTCCAGAGCTTGAGGGGAACCTGCTTAAGGATGCCGCCTCCAGTCCTCAAAGGTGGCTCTCCTGCTGCGAACAACATGGGCCACCGATACTTGTCCAAACCTGATAAAACATCTCAAGTCAAAGGAAGGTTCAGTGACTCATTCAAAGCTCCTGGTGTAACCGAATTTTTAATGTTTGATTTTTCGCCAAAAGGGTTCCTTGCCTACTAATAAAAATAGTAATACTCTGGAAATTTGAATGTTGCCAGGACTGTGCAAATTTTCCAGCCCAACTGCTTTCCCCCCGAAAAAGAAAAACCTCGAACACAATTGCCTGAAAAAAGGTCCCAAAAAATGTGTTGGTCGTCGCTGACCGTACCCTGAAAGTAGCTTCACTCAATATAAATTATTTACATGACAGTAAAAGTCCATGTACTGTTGGTAATTTATATGCAGCACAGATAAAAAAAAAAAGTTATTAAGTGCTAGCAAAGCCCAGAAATACTGATCTGCATACTCTATTTCTACACTCCTCGAGTCCTTTATCTATCTACCCACTGTAGTGTTATAAAAGTACACACATTTTGCATGAAAAGCACAACCGCACATGCGGTTCCGTCAGAGGGCACAAGTATGGTCACCTCGGTAAAGGCCATCAAGACTTTTTCTGTAACAGCTGATGTTCTGTGTGAAAACAGACTGGGCAAAGTATATTGAAACTGTGTTATAGCTATGCATGTGTACCATAACACAGACTGGTTTAGCTAAATCGTGAGATTTTTGGAAAGTAAACTGGAGGCAGTTCAGCCTTGTTTCTGATTCATTTACTTTACCATCTCCTCTGTTTAAGGCCTTCTTTTGGCTGATTTTTTCCCCTCTGACTTAAACCGACAACAGTGCTGAATGGAAAAAGAGATGAAGCCAGCAGTTGTCAGCTTCAAAGAAATTCTTCTCTACAATCTACCAAAGGCATTACACAATTTCCTTTAACGTCTGGTAAATTTCTCGGGATTCAAGAACTTGATTCAAAATGTAATGTTAAAAATGTGTCTGGTGTAATTGAGACTGGATGTGACGATGTGTGTCACCTACAGGGGAAGCTACTACAACATTGCATGGCCTTTCTTACACTGCACACACGTTGCGTGTGGGGATGCCTGACAGTGATGAGGACAGATTTTTGTTATGAGGAACAAGACTAAATATACTTGACTACTGTCTCCGCAGGCACGGTAACAGGACACTGCAGGTCAAAATACCCCATGCAATGGAAACAATAAATTAGCGCATGTGCATGAGTCCTAAAACAGCCTGTCTGCATCCTCGGTTTCTTCGTGATGTGATGGCTGCTTTTCTTTTTAAAGCTGAAAAGCCGAACATTGACCGCCAGGCATTCCTCAAAACCTCCCTTACTGCTTTATGCATGCGACTTCTTTTTGGCATCATTCTGCAGCCACTTTTGGCTTTTTTGGTTTGGTATGTTGGCTGCATCAACGTTCAAAATTTGTCGGCACTCAGTGAGGTAAACGAAGACAAACTGTCCATTCACGGTACCTTTAAAAAAACAGTCGTTTTTGTTTTAGTAGCACATTTTGTGAAGCAGACCGTGCACACGCTGCAGTAGTCAGCTGCTAATAAAAAACGGCATCGCGGTCAGAATGGGCTCGGTCAGATTAAACCGATATCACTGCCAGATTTTATTTGGCCAAGACGCAGCCTTTCAGCAGACCTGGAAGTCGTTTTTTTTCTCAATGCTCCAGACACGTACAAGAAGACGTTGTGCAAACATTTCTGTGTTACGTAACTCCTCGAATAAATGGTGGTCCATTGAGGGTTACAGTGTCGATGCAGTCTGTGGCTTTCTTGCCGACTTGAATGCAATCTACAGCGCAGTCAGCCTCGCTCTGCATGTCTGAATTATGCCGGGCTCTGAGAAACAAGCCAATATTTGTTCTGCTTTAGAGGTTTTTCATTTAAACAGGAGTTGTGATGTACTAGTCATCTGGAAACCACGTTCCACATCCCATTATGGATTAATGAAGGCAAATGACTGCCCAGACCTGTCTATGTGTGTGTGTGTGTGTGTGTGTGTGTGTGAGTGTGAGTGTGTGTGTGTATGCCATCAGATCACAGACATGTGGAAGCTGTTTTGAGCGCTTGGCGTCTCCCTGGGCTGAGGTGTGCTTTTATAGACATCTCTCAGATGCTTAGTCCTCTCTGATTGTGTCCAAGGCCAGATTAGCCACTGACTGAAAATTCCCCAACATTGTGCAGGGTCAAGCGCATCTGTGCCCCATTACCCTTAATGGAAATTCTCTGCTGACACTGAATAATGATGTAAATTACCCACTGTTTTGTTTTGTTTTTTGTGTTTCTGGCTAATTGTACCATTTAACCTTTATGGTCTTCAAAATGACATTATGTTGATCTTTTCTAATAACCTAAATGCTGTTTGTATTATTCTACACCATGTGAGGTGAACTTACTGTCGGGAATGTCTTTTTCAGATTGAGGTAAGCATCTGGACGGTTAGGAATGACAAAAGGGCAGATTCAAGATTGGCAGTATTTTGTCTGCTGGACTGAAATGGCTTCTTCATCTGTTTTGGACAAAAGTGGCATTGGCATGCTGGGATACAGCTCATTACCAGATGACTGAATGGCATCTGGCTATTTAAAACCCTTATTCAAAACCTTGACTTAACTAGAGCTGTGTCAGGCACTATTTTCCATTTCGCGTCAATGTGCAGCTGTCTCTGGGAAACATGTAAGAGTAATAAATTCTGCAAGAGAGAGAGTGAGGAGGACAGACAGAGGAGGAAGTGAAGAATGGAGATCGTAAGGACAAGTGTGAAAGGTGGAAGATGTGGCCGAAATCTGAGAAAGTGTGGCTCTTGCATTTTTTTTTCATTACTGACATTCCTGCTGAGTGAGTCCTTGGAGTCAAGTGGGGACAGAAGGGTTCTTTGTGGAGGAACCGGTTTCCATTGAAAAATGTATACACGTTAAATTTTTTCTTCAGTCCAGTTTGAGTGGCATTTGCATCTTAAGTACTGAAAATTCCAAAAATTCTGACTTAGAATTAGTATTTATGTATGAGGATACAACAACTGTACACATCATTTTCTGATACCTTGCTCAAAATAAAGAAACTGACATCTTAAAACAATATGAATTAATATGTTTAGAAATAGGAAGGAAAATACATCAAATTATCAAAAAATTCTAATAAGAATATGAATAGTCATGAGACGTGCCTGCTTGTACCTCTTTATACATAAAATGTGGTTAATGGTGTTTTTTTCCTTCATCTTTTGCCTTAATTTTTTTTATCAAATTACTATGAATCCTAAATGAACCAAAAATACAATCACAAATAAATAAAAATGAATAAAAGATCATAAAATCCAAAATATTTATTGCTGCTATAAAACTGTACAGTTGGACTGATTCTATCCAAATATGAATTTAATCTAGTTTAAAGTGTATATTGCATTTGGGGTGTAAATATCTTACCTTGTGCCAGGCTGACAGCAAAAAGCATAGGCATCAGTAAGGTCACCATATTTAAATCCCACATGGTGCCACTTAGACTAGGGCTGAAGCTTCCTCTTCTCACTCTCGCTGTCGTTTGTAAGTGACAACGGCGTATATATACACATATATTAAAGTATATACTATTCAATTCAGATGGAAGCGTCTAAGACTTGTGCTATGTTTTGACTATTGAGAGTTTCACTGAGTTGAGTTTTAAAAGATTGGACCTCTGGAGAATGGTCTAATCCAGCCCCCTTCTGCTTGCCATTGGTCAGCGCAGACTAAAAGCTGTATCCCCACTAAATTCACAACCCCCAAAACAGTTACCAGGATGTGGGTCACCTTCCTAAAAATAAGACAATACAACTCTTGGTTTATAACTCTAAAATTTAATTCGATTACAGTAACATTTATGACAACTAGGTTGATGGAGATAAAATGTTGCTTGGTTTCGATATTATTCAGCATTATTGTCTGATTTTGCATTACTTATAAGCATTAATCTGTGCAATGTGGTCAACAGTGTTCAGACTCTGATCTTCCCGGGAGACTGCCTGACTGAAATTGGCCATTTGAATGGAATGTGTGACAGCAGGACAATAGCGGACGGCTCTGCTTTTCAGCTTCCTTACTGCTGATTACAGGATCCCACAATGAAGGATCACACAAGATGTTTTTATTTCATTCCATTTTTTTTTTTTAAATCCACACAGACGTTGGAGCTGTGATGGTCTATATGAAGCCAGCAATTACTGGAAAATCAGGAACAGTGGTCATCTCCCCGGAGGAAAACACATGATGATGAACACTGACATGGCTCGAGTTAATTAAATACAGGGAGGGGGGAGACGTTCTCATCTGAGAAATATGTATGTAAGTGGTTTGAGTGAATTTTCATCTGTACTGCGCTACCAGCAGCACCAGGACATTTTTGTCAGCTCACGGTTAACATGTCCACCGCACACGGGATTCTTTGAGCCTTAATCCTGCCCAAAACCAGACTAAAAGGAAAATGGCTGTGAAGAGGAGCTGGCAGAACAAGTCTGAGTTAAGTCTGCAGCTCCAGCGTAGCTACTGAACTCATAAAGCCGTTTATGTTTTGAAGGACAATTTATTCATGAATTAAATAACAATTCTTTAAACTAACTGATGAAACCAAAACTGCCCTTTTCCATAATATTGAAGTTGCTTAAGTTGTTAACTTAAGACATCTAAAGAGGTGATGCATCTCTTAATAAAAAGAGTATTCGCTCTAATTGTTGCTTCTTGTTGTTTTTATTGAAAATGAAAATCTAACAAACTGCTTTTCAATAAACAATCAGCTTTTAAAATAAATGCATTCAACGTTTGATAAAAAAAATCTATCAAACCACAAAAAATGAAAACAGACAAACAGAGACAGCATTTAAAAGTCATTAAATAAGCCATTTAAAAGCAACAGTTCCATTAAATAACTGTGTCTGCATATCCAGTATGATATATACTTATTTGTCTACATGACACTGCAAATTTATAGCTCCACAAGTAACATCATCTGAAATATCAGCCATCAGAATACAGCAACTTACCTACATAAAGGCGCTAAAGAAACGTACCAAGTAGTTCATCAACACTGTAAACATTCGACTTCGTTATCTAAAGTAAATGTAAAAATTGTGATCACTTTTTAATTGGGGATTTGTGTGAATTTTCTGCTTTTATAAGCATGCTAAGGTCAACTGGCAGTAGAAGTGTAAAAGCATGCAGCAAATTGTCATTGGCCAAATGTGCACTCCATTTAACATTTACCTTATTGTACATAGTGATCAAGTCAACTGATTTCTGAACATGGCGGGTATGTGCAATCTGTGATTTCCAGCAGTACAGGGGCGGTAATACACACAGAGACAGTACTGCTGTGGCATGAGGCACAATAATAGCAAGAACTGAAGAAAAGAAATCAATGAATGTAGAGTTACATCAGTGCTGCCAGTCAGCATTTGACTGATGAGGAAGAAATCAATGCAGCAGTTTTCAAATAACATTAATATCCTCAGACAGGTTTCTAAATAGTACCTCTCTACATAGCAAAAAGATCACATTCTCACTAGGGCACCATTGTCTTGAAAGAAACAATATAACAGAGTAACAATCTATAAAGTATAAAATGTGTGTCTCAGAATTGTTCATTGAAAATAAAGTTGTGCATTCACAATTCGATAAGACACTCCGTGCCAGGGAACTCTGGTAGATTCAGTTCATATTTCTTCTGAATGTCATAAGGTAAGAAACGTCCTGCCAGAAAGTGCTTCCCAGAGAAATTGGTTGCGCACTTTTTGGGGGCCATCAGAGAGATGAGAACTTCTGGCTTAATCCCATCATTACTGGGCTCTTCGACATCCCAACCTGGAGGGAACGTGCATGATTGTCAAACACCTACCACACACACAACGCTGGAGAGTGACTGAGGTGTGTTTTACGTTACCTGAAGGCATGTCCACGCTCGCTACTGGTACCTTCACCTGTTTTAGGGTTATCAGGATACCAGAGTAAGGCTCCTTCACATCTTGAAGGTTTGTCTCAGGACCCAGAATGGCATCGATGACCAGGTTATAAGCGTCATTGATCAGCTGGACCTGTAAACACAACAGCGTTTAATTCCGCCGAGGAGGGACTTTTATGTGCTGAGAATTGCGCATGATTCCATACCTCCGTGGGCAGATAAGAGAGAAAGGGGATGTCCATTTTTTCACACTGAATGGTAAAGTCTTGATGTAGACCATGCGCGGAACGCTTCGGATAGAAAATAGTGGGCTCATATTCCTGCGAAAGGGAGGGTGAAAGGTTTAAAGAATGTGGCGATTTTCTGGACAAATGTGAAAGATATCAGCGAAAGTCTCGAAACTCTGGAAGGAGACACTGGTGTATGCTGAAAGGGCTGATTATTGCGGCCCGTGGGATACGGCTGATTAAAATTAATGTTCAAACAGGGCTGGCAAAACACGGCGCAGACGATCACACGCTCAGCTTCATGTCAGTCCAATCGCTGCGTAACTTACAGTGTTTTCGGAGAGTTTTGACAAACACTGCATAAAAGTTTTGATTTAACGAGGAGTCGGATTTATAACCAGTGCGCCAGTATGAAGAATGCCACAATCAGCAGGGATGATTTGCCGTCCCTGTAGATCAAAGCAAAGTGCAGCATGTGAAAGAGCTTAATCCGGTCAGACGACCGAACTGTTGTGGTGTGCCACAGTCCTGTAGATACTCCGCTTCTATATCTTTAACAGATTTCATCAATGGGGACGTTAATAGTTGATGTTCCATGCCTTTTAGGCACATATGGTGAAGTTATATGAACATTTTCTTTCAAAACAGACAGCAATCCCACAACTCAGACTGGCCCACTGTGGGGTTTCCACGGGTAGTTGACGTATTGTGGTATGAATTATGTTACGGAAAAGGGAATGTTATGAAAAGGTTTTCATAATGTTTTCGTAAGGTAGTGTGGTTGTACTTACAAATATACGCAGGTGTCGGGCACAAACTAGGCCGATGGAGCCGTTCTGCTCAGGCCCACAAATCACCAGGACAGTGGGCTGTTTTTTATTCAGAGAGCTCAGGGGGAAGGCCTGTAAGGAAGCGGGACAGAGAGAGAGACACGTCACCAACCCGCCTGGCACACAGAAACCTCCAGGGGCAAGTCAAACCCTTCATCACTGTCAAACAGCGGATCCCGCACAAGCCAGGGACGCCAGGAGACATGGCATCCATGGCTTTTTTAACACAAGTCCGAAGCCATTAAAATAACCTTAACATGAAACGGGGAAAAAATAGCAGAGACAAAGCCGTGGGGTGCGGACTTTAAATAACACACTTTCCACCGGGGCTCTAAAGCTGGGGTCGTGTGTCAGGGCTGTTCGAATGTCCCACTCGCCCTGGCATCTGAAGTCTTCTTTTTAACATGTCCCCAAAAGAAAGTGTTGTGATGCAAAGGAGAAACAAAGGAGGCATTTCGTTGATGTCTTTGTGGATGGTTTGACGCTGTCCATTGCCAGTACGGACTTCTTGTTTATGAGGGATGCAAAATCTGTACAAGTTTGTAAAAATAAACAACATTTAAGCGTAGAACAAGTAGATCAAGCATCGGTGTCTTCTTCATCACACTGTGTTTAGGATTTTTTTTTTTTTTTTGCAGTTGCTGAAGCAGGCGGTGACAACAGGAATAGAGAATGCATTGTTCCTTCGACGGCCATCAATGGGGCACTGGGCATACTACGGCCACCGAGGTTCCATTCCATCTACATCAGGGTACTTTGGAGGTGTTTCTTTTACCAAACTACATATTTCCAGAAGTGAAGAGGTGGAACTTTTTGTGTGCAACTCTCCATTAGCTCTTTAGACAGTAGAGGTAATGTTGACATGTTCAACTGTCTCAACCTGATGTATTTATTTATTTGCTTGCTTGCTTCATGAGACATTGCTCGGTGGTTTAAGTTCATGCAACGAGACGTCTTGAACTGTTGTTTGATCTTAGATCACTACGTGGTTCCCCGTGCTGTTTTTTCCAGACTCTCTCAGCATGCCGTTGACAGGTCAGGCTGTGTTCAGGCTGTGTACTCTTACTGGGACATTCCAGGACACTGATCCTGTCATGTCCAAAAGGTAAAATTCTTCGTTAATGTCAGCTTTTGGCAGAGGAGGTATTTTGCCCAAATGCCTTGGCATTTAAAGCTACTCATGATGCCTTTTTATGCATTTTGCACAGAGCTCCTGTCCCAGTTGAAGAAAAACAGCCCAATAACATGATTTAGCCAGTACCATACTTCACAGTAGGCACTGTGTTTTTTGGACAGTGAGCTGTGATTGTGTGTGTGCCAAAGATATATTTTGTAATTAAACCTTAGTCCCAGCAACCACAAGTCATTATCCTTCACGATTTTGGGAGCCGATTTTGCAAAACGTCACGGTTGAAAATTGTGGAGAACACACAAAACGATTACAATATATAGTGAATGGCAAGCTGCTGCCATAAATTACTATGGTTACCATTGACCTCTTTAAGGCCTTTCTCCCAGCCAAGTCATTTTTAGTTCTTGTATTTCCATGAAATTTATTATTTTAATTTAATTTCAACATCTTTACCTTCCAACAATAAGACCCGATATGATGATGACAGTTATTTCTGCATTTGGCAAATAATAACCCTTACAACTGATAGGAAATGTTTAATACCTACACTGTATAATATTTAGACGTGATAAAAGGGAGTGTATACGGTGGATTTTATTTGTTTTCTTATCTACACACCTTTAACTTCCAACGTGTAATAAAATACGAGACATTTTCACAAGCAGAAATGATGTTATATGTGGATTTTATTGTTAACCAAAGAAGCATGTCTTCAGACTAATTTTAAACCCAGTTAATGAGGAACCATCTTGTTCTGTCATTAAGGTTGCAATTTGTGTCCCGCAATGTGACGCTTCACTGTGACATGCTCAGACCCACTTCCTGGCAAAGGCGTGTGCTAATTAGGCCCAACCATCTGTAATTAATGAATGTGCTCTGCTTGGACAAATCTAGTGGGGGAAAAAACAGATTCTAGGTTTTTAAAAAATAAGCGTTTTTCCAAAGTTGCAAATACTTTTCCTGGCAAGCTGTTCTCTTCTTTTAAATAATAAGTTATCTTCTCTAAATAAGAATATGCACAGATGAGAGAGATGTTGAAACATAGACCAAGTGCAGATAAACACTCACTAGTTGGACCTGCATAATGGTGAAAATTTGTCATTCGCGGATGGCTTGTGCACATTTTAACAGCAACGATGATGTGTTGCTGTAAGCTACTGTCCATGTGTTTTTCTAGCAACTATTTCTGTAGCAGCGAGGCACTGCGTGGTGATGAATGTGACTGCTCGATGTGTCTGTGATGACCCGTGAGCCAGCGGGAGGCTCTGACAGGGACGCCTCTCACATAGATGGCAGCTGACAGCACGTCCATCATCCTCCTGTGTTTTCTCGCTGAGAAAGTGGCTAAGTCAACGTTCAAGTAGGCCAGAGGAAAGCAGGTCTCCCCAATGTGAACCAGATGGACATCCTGACCTCAGCCCTTGACAGTCCAGTGCTTCTAGACCACCCGAATGCTCTCCTCCAGGGAACTGAGCCGTCCTCTCGGAGGACTCACCACTAAAAGCCTGTTTACTCATGTCCCACGTTAAATAAGGCAGGCCGTGGAGCTGCTGGGCATCGCAGATAAAGGATGCTCTGTGTTGTGGGTGACAGATGGAGGGTAAAATAAACAAGGGACTGAAGACAAACCTTAGTTATGGCGATGGCACAGGCATGACCCCAAATCTCAATCAGCTGCTGCTGCCCAAAGCGGTAGTCCATCAACAGCTCCGTCTCGATGGCAGACACCTCTGTCTTGCTGGAAGATAAAAAGGAACATTCAAATCACACAGATTCTGATAAAGAAATGCGGATTCCTTATCGATAGATGGAGACCGCCTGCGGTCTAAGCACATCCCACACAAAGCGTTTGACATGTTTGCCGATCAACTGATGGGGAGTGACGGTTCCCCACTGGTGACTCTCTGTCTTCCATTGCTCCCATGCCAGCATGTCTCTCTGAGCCACAGACTGAAAGGAGGCCAGGACCAAGCTTGAGACCCTCCAAAAGCCGCGAACCCTGCGCTTACCAAGGGTCATTTTTATTACAACAGGGACCCCTTGTGGAATTCTAAAGTATGACTGCATCCTTGCTGATCAACTTTCATTAAAGCACTGGACCACTGGCATCCACAACACCAACATGAAGGTAGTATATATTACCACTTGCAACTGAAATATGTCTCAAAAAATGTAAGATTCATATCAAAGAGAGAGGAGAAAAACCTGATTGGGAAAAGCAGAAATTCCCTTCTGCTTTCTTATACTCCGACTGATGCCTGATTTCTGATGTAATACTGTGGTAAATGAGATTCCGTAGACCATTTTATACAGGGAGGTGTGAAGAGGAGTTTAAAAACTCTTCTGTAATCAGGAACGACATCCGCAAAATCAAATGAGTCGTTTGTCGGGGAGTCAAGACTGTATTGGAATTACAGTGTGCCGTTTTAAGATCACTTTGATTGCAGGACTGCTGAAGGTCAGCCACCATTTTTCCGCTCAGATTGTTGTGTTTGCCCATGGCAGCAGACAGACCTTTTGCCATTTACAGTCTGCAAACGAGTCACATGGAGTTTGCCTGGGGATATTTCCTGCCTTACTGAGGCAAGATGATATTTCCAAAGTTCACAGAGCCTGCTGCCTTTTTGCTTCCTGCTATCGCAGAGGACACTTCAAGCAGCTTTGCAGCCCGGCCCTGTTATTTGTGGATAATTTGTTGGCGGGACAGAGCTCCTTTAACATCAACTCTGAAGCACATGAACGAGAAGAGGCCGCAGTGCAGCTCATCTCATTTATATCTGATCGATATTTCAGTTTCACAGAATCTTATGCATTGAGGTCTTCAGATGTTCCTGACTCTGATGGCAAGGGTGCCCAGTTCACTCCAGTGGACTGCTGCTGGGAACGTGGGCATCATCTGAAAGGAGTGACAGTAACAAGCTGCAGGCTCTTGCTCAGCCTCCCTGGAGTCTCCGCTGATTTCCCCGGGCGAGGCCTGCTCACCCTGGCCGCCGCCGATCATGTGGTCATGTGGCCCTTAATGAGGCTGTCTCAGTGGATCAGCCTGCAGGGCCACACTGCCATGAATCAGGAGATGCATCTCCTCCTTCAGGGAGTGAAATAAACAAATAGTGAACACATTACTGCAAAAAACAATTCACAGTGATAGCCACCAAAGACCACACAAAAGACACCAAAAGTGTGAGAAAAGCTGTAGTGGAGTGTGGTTTGCAATTATAAGTTCTTCACAAGTTCTTTTCCTGGGGGAAATGTTTGGCAGGACTCGCTGCACCTCATTCTAGAAACAAGGATATCCAGCCCTCCTGCCCTCTTATCTTTGTGTAAGTACACAGCACCTAAATCTATATTGCCATGACAACGCGGTTTTAAGTAGGTCCACTGTAATTACCATGGTGTTGCCCTGGACAGCTAAATAACTGTGTTTCCAGCAATTATCAGTGCTGCCTGTGTTCCATGGCCCTCCACTCTCGGTAAACTTTCAAATTTCACAGCCTCCATCGATCAGAGCCACCATCCCCGCCCATCTTCTGTCTCATGTCCCCATTAACTTCACATATCACAAGAACCATCTCGTGAGAAAGTCAGAGAGAGAGAAGCCTTAGTAGAACATATTACTTCAGTTACCTCAAGGGTACAGGAATGAAAGCAACTATTGTAAGAAAATAAATTCTTACAATAGTTGCTTTCAGGACAGAACTTATATTTTGTAGTGAACCAGCATTTGTTCAAACTGTCCATTTGACACAAGCACAAATCTTTATCACCCATCACTTTGTCTGCTTCATGAAACAAAGCTTAACAACAGGAAGTGGGGGCAGTGGTGGCCTAGCGGTTAAGGAAGTTGCGATTCAAATCCCGAACCGCCAAGGTGCCACTGAGCAAAGCACCATCCCCACACACTGCTCCCCGGTCATGGCTGCCCACTGCTCACTCAGGGTGATGGGTTAAATGCAGAGGACAAATTTCACTGTGTGCACCGTGTGCAGTGCTGCTGTGTATCACAAGTTACAATCACTTCACACAAAAAAGAAGTGCATATGGCTGTTTAAGGACAAATTCAGATCACTCGTGCTGAGATGGAGGTCACAGGAAGCCCAATAAAAGCACAGACCGTGGATTTTACGACATTAGGAGAGATCTCAACATAACCGTAAAATTATACTTGAAATCCATTTCGGCTCCTTCCAGCTCAGCACCGCTGTCGGGGACAGTAGTTGTGATTTAATGATCTTTGGACGGGGTGGGTGAGGGGTTGGTGACAGGATGGCCCGAACAGAACGTGCTGGAGCCAGAGTTGGTTGCAAGTCTGGGTTGAATTTCTGCCTCTTAGTAGAGAATTCTAAGAATGAATGTGTATTCATGCATGCCACTAAAAATATTTCCAAGCATGGTGTGCATAATTTTTGGTGCCATCGGTGGAGCTGATGCGCATGAGGGGGTGATGAAATACTTCACAATAAGTGAAGATATAATGCTGTGTTGTCCTAGAATCACTTCAAATGAGACCAACGATCACAGAAAACAACATTTTGTCCTGACACATTTCCCCCAGGCTACAACCTCAGACACTCACATGTTATATCACCATATTTTTTTCTCCAAATGACTGAGGGCTCAGAAATCAATAAACTGCAGAGAAGGTCTGGCTTGTCAGCCTCTATTGGGTTTGAATGACCCTGGAACATATTCAGACACCTGAGGTCAGCATTGGCAATTCAATAGAAGTGGTCATTTGAAAGGACACCCAATTAATGCCCTTGGCCCCTCCCCCTGAAAAAGAATGGCAACAGTGAATCTTTTGTTCTGATCTCAGAGAAAAACATTCTGTGGTGCACAGGGCTTCTCGTGTCCAGATCTCCGAGCCAGATGCCCCTGGGCTTGCCGCCCATCTCCAGGACCTAAAGCAGGGGCAACACTTGTTTGGTTAAATACCGTCCCGATTTACACACAGTGCACTCATTACTCGGGTTTTCTCTGTGAAAAAAAGGCATTTTTACTAACACTATGTCTCTGAGTGAAACAGAAAAATGAGCTCAGATAAAGAGACAGAATTGTGTTCCCTGTATGACATACATTAATCAGTAGCCAACATTCATTGTGAACACATTTAGCTGAACACTTAAACTATTTCAAAGGACCGAATTCAGTGATTAATGCTATTTGAGATTAATAAAAATGAATCAGGGACTTGTGTGAATTGAATTAAATACAAAGGGAAAACTTCAAAAGACAAGGCATTAAAAACTGCCTCATTTCAGTAAAATATAATTAAAATCTAGGGCAGTGATCAGGAAAACGCAGAAGGGCTCTTATAACAGAGTGAAAGTGAATTGTATGCACCAAGGGGGACTTTGCAAGTACAGGAAACCATGGTAACAGGGAGTCAGCAGCAGAGCTGCTACTGGCTGCAGATTAAGTGAAGTAGGAAACGGCAGAAAACAGGTACAGGTCCTACAGGCCCAATTACAGCCAATGTCTGCCGGTGCCAGCCTCACAGCAGAAGCTCTGCATCTGACTTCTTGTGGCTGGTATTTTCCCAGCACTGTAAATGTGCATAATGTCATCGTGGTGCGCAGCATGTGTAATAAGTATTAGTGGAAATTTGTTGCACTTATGTGCAACACCTTAAGTGCAGTTGAGTAGAGTAAATACACATGTCTCCAATGCACAGATCGTGGTTACGGGTACCACTCCTGACCAATTGTCCTGGCCCACAGTTGGTTCTGTTAGGTACTGACCCTTGAAAAGCCTCATCATTTACATGCTCCCAGTAGAGGTGTGATTATTGTCTCTGAAAGCAAAGAGCAGGATTATATTCACAATCTGAAATTAAAATTATATGTGGAGCATCCCTCTTCTCAGCACACAGACTCTGGACATAATAACAAAACAACTAAGCGTGGCCACAGTCTATTACATTTACAGCATTTACCAGACGCCTTTATCCAGAGCGACTTACAGTCAGTTGTTGCAGGGACAGTCCCCCCTGGAGACACTCAGGGTTAAGTGCCTTGCTCAGGGACACAATGGTAGTAAGTGGGATTTGAACCTGGGTCTTCTGGTTCATAGTTCTGGTTCTGGGTCTTCTGGTTAGAGTGTGTTACCCACTAGGCTACTACCACCCTACTAGAGTTTACTTGGTAGCACAAATACTTCCACCTTATGACTTTATTTTTTTTATCATGCTTTGATGATTTATGCCTGTTGGCTTAATGTTAGGAGACAGTCAGGGGGACAGTCATCCTGCTATCGCCCCTTGTACAGTGCAGGACTCTAACCATTGAAATGAATTATGGACAAATATATAATCGACAAATGGATTCAGAATCCTAAATGTTCCAAAACCCTTTAACACAGATATTACATTATGTCATATCATGTAAAGGGATTTTGACACTATTAATTCTGTATTGTCTTGTGATTGTATTGTTATAAAAATAAAAATCCTAAAAATACATATATTTTTTTTTTCTGACGCAATGCGTCAAACATTTCGCAATGTTTTGTGTTAATGGTGAATCATTCGGCCACACCTGACTGTCCACTTTAATTGGCCAGGCCAATTTTGCTCCCATGTGCCCTTCGCCCGTGTCGTGTGCACTGCCATGTCACATTAAAGCAATATGTACTTTTTACTGTCCTTTGGTAGAGATCTGGGAGATCTTCAAGCATCGGCCCACAAATCAGTATCATGCTGTTTCATTACAGGGATATTGTGCTCCCCCAAAGCAGTCCATTAAAAGTAAGAATCCATGTAAGCATTCTTCTCCCATTCATTCATTCTGCTTATCCAGGTTTCTGGAGTGTATCACAGTCTACAAGGCAGGAACAGCCCCTGGACAGGGTGCCAGTCCATAACATGGTGATATAACACACATGGTTTAAATATTAAAACATTTGCTCTTTGATATTTTACTGTTCCCATGTGTCAGAAGCCAACATTTGCTGCTACATCGTGTAGGCATCCCTTCAGAAGGAAGGGTCAGTACCCTCCTACCTCTGATCTCGCATCACTCCTCGCTCTGCACCGAAATCTCTCCACCCCGCCTGCACTGCTAGACTGGTACCATCATCTCTCAAGGTTCTAGGAAAGCATTCATCCAGACTCTTCTCTGTCTTGGCTCCTAGGAGGTGGAATGAACTTTCACTAGATGTCAGAACAGCTGAGTCACAAAAGATCTTCAAACACAAGCTAAAAGTACTTAGATGAAATGGGGCACTTATGTGTATTTATATTTTTAAAAAAGTTATTAAACTAAAGGTATCTGCATTTGAAGCAGTTGCTCTGAATAAATGCACCAGACAAGGGCTGCAAAAATAAAATGTAAATTTCTTAAGCCACATATATCTGTCAGTTGCAATATGGATATCCTCCCCTTTGTGAATAGCTGCAGAATTTGAGTGATGTGATCATAGACCTGCCCATCAGTAGGACCAGAATGCATCTGAAAAACAATCATTTGAAATCATTATGAATAGATAGATAGAGATACTTTATTTATCCTGAAGGAGATTCAGATGTCCAGTAGCTATACAGACAACATGCATTCACATAGGCACACAGACACATACATACTACAAAATACAAAGGATGATAGGATACAGTTATATTATAAATATCTGAAATATTCACCAGTGTCAGTGTGGGTGAGCCTTGCCTAATGCAATACTACCTTCCAGATTTCTTGCTATTAGATTAGAGCCATGAGTAAGCTAGGAGAGTGTTCCTACACCCCTTCACCATTGGCTTATTTTGCTGGGGATCTGTAGGGCTGTCATCATCATGGAGATCCTTATTTAAAAGTGTTTTGGAAAGAAATGCATTTAGAATTCTGGATGCATTAGTACATAATTTGACTTCTATGGTTAGAGGAATGCACTCTAATAGGGCAGAATGCAGGATGACTGTCCCCTGAGTTTGCTTCCATTTCCTAGAGAAAAATTGAGCTGGCGGCATGATAATCAAATAGACTGCAAAAACAAAGTCACATGATGGAAGTATTTGTGGCATGAAGTATAAACTGAACCTGAAGACACACATTCTAATGTAGTGTAGTTATTGAGGTTATTTTGACCAGAGTCTGTAGGCTTTTCTATATTATGTGAAGATAGATTTTCAGTTTTTTTTATTGATAATAAATGCAAACACAGATATTATCATTATAACATATCATTTCTCAGCCCGTCCATTCATGATGATTGAGGGTTAAACCAGAGACACTGCTTTACTTGCTGTGTCCCTTTGAATGGAATACATGGATGCAATCAATACATGGATGCAATGCTAGCTCAAGAGAACTGTGACAGCTTTCAAGCACATGTTTAAGTTTAAAAGCTTAAATGCTGCATTGGTACTGTGTGTTATCTAAGTTACCGTTATGGAGACATGGCCAGATCTATTTTTAAAGGTGGATAGATGTTATCTTAGGGCCAATTTTCATCTATCAGAATAGCGCTGGCAGTCTGCCTTCTTAAAAAAACACTTACTGCATGTGGGTTTTGTTTCTATGACAACAAAATCTTGACAACATATCGCCATTCGCCCGCACCGGCGGCTTTCTGAGTTCAGAGATTGTCGGCTCTGTGTGAACACCTTTACATTTGGTGTTTTAAACAATTTCAGCATCACATTTTCCCGAGAGAACACAATGTTCTTGTTGACAGATGGCCTCTGGTGATGGTTAGTCTGTGAACCCACTGTTGTGACAGAAGATCATGCCACAGAAAGCTCTCGGAGGAGAAACACAAAGCTCTGTTTCCATTTCTTTCTTTGCTTTCTCCTACTTTAAGGAGAATTGGATGTTCCCATGGGAGTGGCAGGTAACTATTAGGTGCACCTACATTCGATGGAGCCTGACACAGAAATAGGCCACTGTGTTCTACCCAGGCATAATGTACAGATATCCGAGTGAAAGATGTAGAGAATATGCCGGAATTGTAACCAAATGCCAAACCAAAACGCCAGCTGGGTGTGTCATTCACCGGAAAATCAATCAGGAAACTGACTCCACAAAAACGGAGAGAGGAAAGCGTGGGAGGGAGTGGACAGGCCACGTGCGGTGCTGCCTCCACCCAGTCTGTTAATAATTAAGGAGAGTAACTGCAGGGGTGACGATGACAGACGCTGGTGCTGTGGATGTCAGGGCTGGAAATGGCTGACCTTTGACAGCCCGGGGGCAAATGGGGCTGGGTCCCGCAGCCACGGAACAGGAGGACACCCATATACACAGTTTGGGATTTAATAACCCCTCCACCCTGACAAAAGCAGAGAGAGGAATGGAGTGACAGAAAAGATGAAAATGAAACAATACAATGATTTTTCACAGCAGTCCGCGGTCTAGCAGATCTTCACTGTCCCAAAACATCTGATCCAGCTCACCATTATGAACATAGATGAAAGATCACGATGTCCAGGGCAGAATTTAGCATCAGACAACAGTCGATTAAAGAGACGAGTTAATAATCCCACTGAGAAACAGGCTAAATGAAATGAAGTTCTCCTTTTTAGGACGTTCCTTTCCAGCCCTTCGTCTTCTGGATCAGAAAATGAGAAAACCTAAAAGTGAACATTACAGTGGGTCCAAAGACAGAATTTTAGAATGACTTGTTAGTAGTAGTGTAGGGTAGGAACTCATTGGAAGCATTCCGCAAAACATGGGGCAGCCCTCACATTTTAGCTGAGACAGCCTATATTCGTCCTATATTAATTTTCATTGTATTATGATGAACTAATAATAAATAAATAGGCCATTCACTTTTCCATCAGAGCTTCATGAGTTTTAATTCAGAGCATCCGATTTTCAAAGGGCCCAGCAGGAACAACTACCCCTGTGATTAAACGTCTCTTTCATCTCTTCATCACACTGAATGTGTTCACAATGCATTCAAAATTCAAAGGGCGCTCCCTGGAACTGATTTGAAAACCCTTCAAAATGGTGCTGTCTCTCTGAGGACACTGAAAGGGCCGTCAGATGAGGCATATGAAGAGGATTAGGTCTTGCTGATACCCTGCTGACAATTAGGAGGATACACCGCAGGCAGCGGTGGCACCAGAATGTGTAAATCAGTCAGCAGGGTGGCACACCACAGTGATGCGGGAAGTCACGGTGTGAATGGTGGGGTGACACCTACTCCCCACATGGCCTGGATTCTCTGTGCGAGGATACAAAGGGGACATCAACTGTCCCATGCCTAAACTCCCTCTGATGCTATAACGCATGCATCCTGCGGGTCAGAATGTTAAACGCTGAAGCAGGGCGGTGGTGGAGCTGTAATTTATGTCCCCAATTCTGTCAGGGGACATCTGTCTGGGGACACCTGTCAGGGGACATGCTGCTGAACAAAATAAAGTTACGTCAAATATATGCACACAAGCACTGAGAAAATGGTTTTTTCATAATATATCAGATTAAATGGTAGTATATCATATCCAGATATCCAAGCTGTGTGAGAATGGGTGGTTTTTTTATTTCTTGCTCCTGGTTTTAAAGAGGATTACAATATGTTTATGAATTTCTGTAAATCTCAGAGGACCTTTTTCCTTTCAACCTAATTCCACATGCACCTGTTCTAAAGTCTTTAGTCGTGTTGGCATTGGCATGTTTTGTAGCTTGTAGGTGTAAACATCTGTGTTTGTGTGTGTGTGTGTGTGTGTGTGTGTGTGCATGTGTGTCGCTGCTATGACTAGAAAAAACATGAATGTAGTGCAATTGCAGTACAACCACTGATCCATTTTGGATCCGGAGCTCGGAAGCTGCGTACACACCCCCATGGCACATGGAAGAAGTGCTAGAGAGGGTAGAGGTGCGCAGTGACTCATTATGATAAGACACCAGACCCGGCTGCTCTACACAGGGGTGTTTATGCAGAGATATGATGTGGTGCGTGAACCTCGCACCAGCCGAACCAAAGCATGTCACAGACATTTCAATAACACCCTTGGGAACCATGAAAAAAATTTTTTTTAACAGGATAGAGGGTTCAGAAGACAATTGAGCCCAAGTGTCATGGTTGTCAGACATGACGAGGGAAAGAGGCACATATGCACGATGTCCCGAGACAAGGTATTTATTACAGGGAAACATCACCCAACAGCGACCCGATGATGAACCAACACAAACCGATAGTAACACAAGACAAACACAAAACTTTGGTCCGAACCCCGAACCTGGAGTATCACCTTCCAGAACGGATCCTGACACCAAGTGAAGCCGGTTCTCTCTGGTGTTCTACCACCCTCCACTAGGCCCTGCCTTGTTCAGAAAAACTCATCAACTCATCGAGCGTTAATAGCAACTAATTCTTTAGAGACTCATTCACTAATATCTCAAATCATTTGGATTCAAGCATGGCTGAGGTGACCATGCTGCTCTCTGAATGGACTGAAAATCAATCTCCAATCAGCCACTGTGCTAACAGGAGTGTACGTCCCAGTATCAAATGCATGTTGCACGATGACTCTTCATATAACAAAACTCATTCTGACTGAAGTAGTTTAAACATAACAACTTGCTTATGGACGTAAGTATTTCATCAAGGATGCTGCACCAGCAGTATATCAATTGGTTTACTGTAATACGCCATGCTGTGATGGATCGGTGAGGTTGCTGCATGTTACTGATTAATACCAGCAACAACAACTTTTTATTTTTTGTATTGGCCAGAAACACACTCAGATGGAGTGAAAAGTGTGATCATGCCGTTAGCCTTGTTGTGTACAGAGGGAAGAGATTCTGGGAAACCATCTTCTGTGCTCCTCAGAAGCCCTCTAGAATTCATGGAGCTGTTCACCATTGCCTAATTTAGGAACTATTTTTTTCTACAGATTTCTGCCCTTCAAAGCCACAGAGTCAGCATACATTTCCACTATAATAAATTCAATGAAAGCGATTTAATTTGGCTGCACAAACAACATGTCAGGCATGCAGGGCATGCATTTATATAATCAAGATTCAACATATTCCCTCATCTTAAAATTATGGTGAAAAAGCAACAGAGTGAACGCTGAACCCAATTTTTAAGTTTCCTCCTGTGATTCGGCAACTTGTGGGAATGAGACATCTAATTCAGAAAAATAAACATGCAGTCTTAGCCATCCCCCCCCAAAAATATATTTAGCTATTAATATGTATTAAATTACAAGCACAGATGTAATAAATAACACAGATGTAATAATAACAAATAACATTGCTTAATTTGTTTCTTAATTCTTTCCAAAAGTGAAGCTGTCTGAAGTAGCATGACATAATGGGAGACAACAATTTCAACATAAAGCGTGATTTCAGAAAGTGATCCCAGATCGGGAAGAATAGACAAAGGATGTCGTTGTTTTAGTCTCCCATTTCCACCATCATGTAATCTACTTCCTTGTCACTGGGGACCACTTATCACCAAGTTACACCAGTAAAGGTAATGTATTGTGAGCCAACAAAAGGAAATAACACATGAACACCCACTATTATTATGGTAGTTCTTTCTAGATTATTATGACCATTATGATGGTCAAAACACTTTTCAAATAACATTCATTTACAGATTAATTTAAAGTAAGTATAGCACACTTCGTCCATGTGACGTTAGGGAAAGGAAGTGGATGTGCGTTTATCAATGTTAATAACGAGAAAAAGCAGGTGAAATGCAATTGGCCTTATGGGGCGTGGCCAGAAAGGCCTATTACTCCTACCGGTGACAGTGACTGGTGAACAAGTCTCCAGGGCAATTTAAAATAAGAGCATCCTGCAGTGGTGGGTGTGATAGGATTCCTTTTTACTGGAGACTCATCACCAGGCAAAGCCTCAGGGCAAGGAGCTGAGAGTAAAGGCATCAAAGGGAAATGCTAACGAATGATCCGGTCCTCAACAGTCCTCAGCACAGTTCCATACATCACCAATGTGTGCCTTGATTTTCTGCAGAAATAATGAATGTGACTGGATGAACTATGACCAGGGGCTCCCTGTGCTCAGATTATGTACTTACATGTGTTGCTCATGCATATGTGTGTAACAGTCAACATGAATGGTTTGAATTTTGCGAATCATTTTGCCAACCACAAAACAAAGGGTTATGCTTCAATAGCAAGGAAGACTAGACCAAAAAAAGGGGTTGAAGATACTGCATACCCTACAAAGATGAAAGTGTGTTACTGTACAATCAAGTCTGCCTTCAGGACAAAGATGATAACTGTCCTGATGTTACGTTACCAACCCCTTGTCTGTCATGTTGAAATGACAACACAAATAAGGTTAAATGAATAGATAATAGACGCATTACACCTCTATTTTGCCTCACAAGTAAGAAATATACATCATCATGGCAGAAAGTGGACAGTTCAAGATAACAGCAGCAAAAAGTAAATATCATAAAGACTATGCCAACAGTATTAATATATTGTGGATGAGTGCATTAAATATACATACACACACACACACACATATAAATGTGTGTGTGTGTGTGTGTGTGTGTGTATATATATATATAGGTACAGGGATAATATAAGACTTTGGCATGGAAAGAGAATGAAAACAGAACAGACAAGAAGGAACAAAATAAAGATATTTTGAGAGAGAGAGATTGTTATGAATAATGCATTAGTCTATTAAGCATCCCTGCGCCTGATGCTAATTTATGTCATCATCTGTCCAAATGATCCAAATGATTATTCTGTGAAGTTCAACACATGCTGGCTACGCTTCTAAAGGCATTCAGAGGTTATCGGAGGCGGGAATGGAGCTTGAAAGTATTTTTTTTTTTTATATGGAGACACGTGTACTCTGTATATCTACATCGTAACAATTTAGTCACATTCTATTACTGCTGTCCTATGTTATGCCCCAAAAGGATAATTCAGAATAAATTTTTATAAATTGGTGTTTGCCTCCCCAAAGACCAAATATAAAAACAAAGGGAAGTCCAACGATCCTGGCTGACGTTCAGCAGTTCAAACATGAACACAACTGAGCTTCAGTTACTATTCACTGAATATGCATGGTGCACCTCCCCACAGCACTCCTCTGCCTTAATGAGAACCTGAGACACAGTCACCATCACCCTTGGGACCTTGACTGGCAGATACTCACATCCGACGGCTACTCATTAGGGAAACAGGAACTGAAAATACCTGAAGCCGTTCTAGTTATATTTGTAAAGAAATGCAGGATTGAGCCAAATTCCTTCCAAATGACCATGACTGACCATGTGGGCAGACACTGGATGTTTTAATTCATTCAATTCATTCAATATTTGTTTTTTATTACTAGATGGTTCTTACGCTTGCTAGAGGTTCAGCAACAGATGACGGAGACTGCTGCTGTCACATGATTCTCAAGAATTATGTTAATAATTAGAATACGTTAAAATGCTTATGTTAAAATGCTTTTATTGACAATGTTAGGTTGTGACCTCTCACTTTTGATGCTAGACAATCTTTGTGAGAAATTTACCCACCTGAGCCCTATTTTACACATAATCTTGTCAACCTGAAAAATCACTTCCCATTCACCCACATCCGCAAAACCGAACAAATACTTTAATGTCTAATCCCAAATCTTCCATCATCATCAGCCTCTCACATGGCTGAGATTATTACATTTGGAACCTATGCCTATAAATAAAGTGCCGGCTGTCAAAATGGAAATTGAACTCTGTAAAGTCTGGGAAAATAAAAAATAAGCCTAATGAATATCACTAATGCAAGAAAACCTATTTCATATTCTCTGTATTCCTTCAGAATACGTTTCTGTGTTGAATAGTACCCAGGAACTAAAAATATTCATGTTAACGCTAATTTAAACTCTACGGGTGCAAATCATTTATATTTAACTCAGCAAGCATCACACATATAGTTCATTAACCAAAGGCAATTTTGTGAAACGAATTGCAAAGAAACAGACCTATAAAGGGAAATCATATTTATGCAATATAATGCACAAGCCATGTTGTTTGCCATATATGATAAGCCATGAAGAGATGACAGTGTTTGCATTGTACAGCCAAATCCTTTAATCTTGTCATGTTATGACAGACCATAATAAGCATATGTCAGGAGGAACCTGACGGCAGTTCTCTGCTGTCAGCCTTCCTGGACACGGAATTGTAAAGCAGATTTAATCAGAAGGAATCTGAAGCTTTCTCATATTAGGAGAAGCTGATGATGTAACTGGTGCACCAGCAGATCAAATTCACAGCAGCGTTTTTCCTCCATCCACCAATTTCCCACACAGTCTGACAGTTGAACTGTATTCCTCAGGTGAAAGGGACTCAGTTGAGCCCTCCACACAGCAGCTCATCAGTCACAAACTTTGAGCATAGACATACGCATGAAATATGCATCCGTTAACCCTGGGTGTGATGCAGTTCTGAAACATGAAGGTAATCTCAGGGATGAAAATCTCTTTCTTTCTCTGCATGTGAGTTATTATTTCCTCAGCACATGAAGAAACTGGCAGCAGGGTCCCTCCGGCTCGCCTCTCCCGGACTTACCTGAGGTAGCGAAGCGGCTCAATGGTCTCCGGATCTGGTTCATTGGAGCTGTGGTTCATCTTGCTGGCGTGTGATGGGCGAGGTGTGACCAATCAGGAACGTCCTTCCTCCTCACAGCCGGTTTATATCTCAGCGCCTCACCTGCACTGTCTCCTGCACTGGCCTGGGTAAGCTCAGCTCAGTGATAAAGCCAGCTCTGTGTGTCTGTGTGGGCATCAGCTGCTGTGACTGCTTCTCGCAGCCAATTAAGATGCAGGCGGCTGCAGAGAGCGTCCTCTGATTGGCTGAAACTGGAGAGCCAGCAGCTCAGCCAGCCAGAAACTGCACCCACCCCACAAAGCAGCATCTTTAGTTGAAAGAATGCAGACTGGGTATGTAATGGTGATGGTAATTTCATACCTTGCCCATAGTAAAATCTATAAAGGAACAAATAAATGAATGAACTGAATGAATGAATGACGTCATATTACCGGAGATATTATAATTTGTGGAAAAAAAAGATTGGCACAGCATTAGCTTGGTGAAGTCTGTCACCAGCAGGTTGTGTAATGCCACTACAGTGAATAAAAACAGCCCTTCTCTGGATGAATTAAAATGAAAGATACAATAAAAGACCTAAAAGGCAATTATCAGAACACACATCGAACCTTATCATTTTTACTTAATAAAAACAAAGAATAAGATTAAAA
This sequence comes from Denticeps clupeoides, assembly GCF_900700375.1. Classification (NCBI taxonomy): domain Eukaryota; kingdom Metazoa; phylum Chordata; class Actinopteri; order Clupeiformes; family Denticipitidae; genus Denticeps; species Denticeps clupeoides. The sequence goes on along the minus strand of NC_041719.1, from coordinate 12,660,452 downwards.
AAAATAATTAAATAAATAAAAAAAATGAACATATAGCAACTGTAACCAAAACATATAGGAGCACCTTAGAATTATAATGGGTGACATTGTGCTTTTCTTTATATGAAGTCATTGACAAACATCAGTACATTTACATTTATGGCATTTATCAGACGCCCTTATCCAGGGCGACTTACAATCAGTATTTACAGGGACAGTCACCCTGGAGCAACTTAGGGTTAAGTGTCTTGCTCAGAGACACAATGGTAGTAAGTGGGACCTGGGTCTTCTGGTTCATAGGCGAGTGTGTTACCCACTAGGCTACTACCACCATCAGTAGTCAGTAGCTGGTTGTGGTGTGAGTGACTGACGGAATGAAGAAATTGAATACGCAAACTCATAATCAGATGGTTGTGGGTTCAAATCCCAAACCGCCAAGGTGCCACTGAGATCCTCTTGAGGAAGGTACAAGGTACTGTGTGAAGTGTCACTGTGTGACATTTTAACTACTTAAAGGGATGCAAATAAATAACATTCTTAAGTGTTACTATGTAGCGGATGGAGGTCAAAAATCTCTATATTTTGTTATTAAATATTTCACTGAACCTCCAAACAATCCAAATACTATTTTCTTTAATAATCAATGAAAATTTCCAGATAATAACTAGGGTTCCCTAGTTTTTTGTTGTTAGGACTAAACCAACAGCACCATCTACTGATGAAGCTCAACCAGAATAAATACAACAGATCAAAATCATCTAGATATTTACAGCTGTGCAGTTCTTCAAAGTCAGAAAAACTTATCAGAGCAAATTAAACTTGAACGTGAAAGTGTTCCTTAACAGTTGCCTTTGGAACCTCCTCCAACCTCTTTGGGAACCTTTGGCTCCTCTGAAGTGTAATTTTAGCCCATTCTTCCTGCATTATTTGTTCAAAGTGAGTGCACCATATTCCTTGACATCCACATATTGGCTTCAAATATATCTATAATACTCATGTTTGGAGACTGAGAAGGCCATGGCAAATCGTTCACATTGTTCTTTTTCAAATATTTCACCTTTGCGCTTTGGATCACAGCCTTCACTCTTGAGCTTTTTGACTGGGAGAAGGCTTTGTTTCAAACTCCATTAATGTTGTTCCATACTCATTCTTCTTTCTCCAGTGACTGAAGCAGATATACACGGGGCGCCTTTCATGGCTGCCCACTGCTCACCAAGGGTGATGGTTAAGTGCAGAGGAAACATTTCATTGTGTCACCATGTACTGTGCTGTGTTTCACAATCACTTCACTTTTAAAACGTCAGTGAGTCTCCACTACATACAAGGGTGAGACCAGCGAACCAATTTTTGACCCCCCCCTCAATTCATTTAGTATATTCCAACCATGTGTCTAGAAGTAAGTGATTGCTTCATGCATATTTGCAGACTGCTTTTCACTGTGAACTTTTATTCCAGCTGCCTATAGAGGCATTTTCACATGCCCCGCTGCTTGGTTTTATATATATATATATATATCTGTTGTTCAGTTAACATGGAAATATTTTTTGAAGACCACGCATAACAAATGTAAATAGTTTCAAGTTTGCAGCTGAGGGCTAAGGGGGATGCTCGGAATTCAGAATGCGTTTGAAAAAAACAATTTTAGAGGCAAAGTAATAACACAAAACAAATATAAAAGGAGTTAAAATTAATTTTATTATAATTAATAATAGAGCAAGGGAAAAATAGTTAAATTTCTTGTACAATTCTTCATGGGGATGCAGTGTAATAAAGAGTACAGGCATCCTTGAGAATGGAATGGTGTTAGTTCTCCAACAGCAGGCAGTGGTGTGGACCATAGAGCCAGCAGTCAAAAGCCCAGGCCTTCATCTCCACACACATCCACAGCTCTAAGAGTGATTCAATGGCAATACAGTAATGGGGGTATTAAACAAATGCTAACAGCAGATTTACTGAACCAAAAACGTAATAAAACCAGTGCCAGAAAGCTGTGCAATGCATGGCTAATGACTGATAAAGTACCAGTATCTACGCATTTTTGTCTCAAGCGTGTGAAACTGAAAACCAGAAGTGCAGCAGTGTGCACTAATCAGTCATACCAACATTCTGCTGAGAAAGAGAACTAAGGACTGGCTTCTTGAAAGACTTTAATAATTAAGCACTGTTTTGGGCCACCCAAACAACCTGTACAGAATTTAACTTGCACATTACTACACCCGACCACACATGGTCTCAAGTTCTGACAAATCTTATAAGTGTCTTCTTAATCAAAACAAAACCACTTGAAGATTCAGTTGCATGTCGGAGGCTAATATTAACCTGTGCCAGCAAACAGGTCAGCGTTCATATTAATCCTTGAATTTCTAAGTGTTTCTAAATGTGCAAGCTCTGGTCACCCCTAAAACAAATATTCTGAATAGAGGACGACTAAAGGTTTTCCAGTATGTATCAGTGGAGCAGATTAAGCCATTGGACAGTATGGAATTTCCTCAACAGAATGGGAAATGAAAGGGGGGAAAAAATTGAATATCCTTCATCTGAAGTGACCTTTTAAATACTCCCTCGTACAGCACTTACCCAAAACGGGGAATCAAACACCACAACCTAGAGCTAAAAGCATAACTGGAAGGAGACACCCTGCCCCTTCAAATTAAATGAAACGTACATAACCTTCAGTATCTCCTTGGAAAATAAAAGATATTGTCACTCCACTTTGGTTCCACTTCCTTTAAGAGGTTTACACCAGTTTCAAGACAGTGTATTGGTTACCCTTTAGTTTAAAAAATAAACGCTATACAAGCAGATGTAAAACCACCTCAGTGTAACCAGACATTACAAAAACTTTTCCTACAGTCAACTCTCAAAACAAGGGGTTTTGCCTACAATATGCTGCAGGTTCAAAAAAATATTAAAAACAAAACCCTGTTCTTTCACATCATCGAGAAATGCTCAAGATATGAAGATTTCTGTCTTTATACATATAAAACAAGTCAGACTTTGTATTTCTGCCAACAGTTAAAGTGATCTAGTATCAGGCGGCTGGTCCACTACACGCAGGCCTGGCTATAATGGATGTAGTCTCCTCCACTTAGCAGAGAGATGCAGAAATGGTGGGTCAGATGAGCCAAAAGGGCCAGAAGGGGTCGCTCTGAGACTCCTTATAACATCATCCATTCTCGCTGCACCTGCATGCAGATCAGTTATTGCCAAGCGGTGTCCGAGGGTCCTCAAATCTTCAACCCCACACTGGAGGGGTTTATATCAGGAACTCCACAAGCTCAAAAGCAAAATGAAAAATAAGGGTAGGGAAAAATGTCTCTCTTTATTATAATTGGTCAATAGCTATCCCATAGCTATCCCATGTAAGATAACCAACACATGTCCACTGTTAATTCAAAACTCAATACGATTATTACTAGGATTTCATTTACAGCAGAGGGCCATTCCATTATTATTTCCATGTGTTAGCCGTTTGGGAGATTGAACGGGAGGGAATCATGTCCAGCAAGTACTCGCGCTGGCGATCCACTGCAGAGCTGCTCTTGTGCACGGGCAGGTTGGGGTTCACATAGGCCATGGTGACACCTGTAAGGAAAAGACTGCATCAGCAGCTGCATATCTTGCATAGGTAAACAACATAATTAGCACTTACATACATTAAACTTCGAAAAAAAATAAAAATAAAACTAAAAACCAGACATTGTTCAATATGAATTGCTGTGATGCACACAAGGGCCACTCCCACCATAGAGAGAAAGGTGTTAAAGAAGATACAGGGCACAGCAGTCAGTTTGGATCAGAGGGGGGACAAAATCTACCTGAAGTCAGAGCGTTGTGCTTCTTCCAGGCCCTGGCGGCGGGATCACTGCTGCTGCTGCTGCTGACCTTTGCCCCTGCGCGCACTGCATGCTTACCTGGCCTGCTGACCAGCGCTGCAGCAGCACTCTGCAGCTGCGAGGACGTGGTGAAGTTGCGACTCACGCCCCGTACCCCCACGGGCTGGACAGTACGTGACAACTGACCTGGACTCTGAGAGCATAGGAACAAGAAGGTCAGAGATGTGAGACTTTGTACACTACTTGCCACAGGAAGAACCAGCAACACTTCCACTTCATACCTGTTTGATGGTGCCGTGGTGCCGGTTGACGGGCATTGCCCGGGTGCCCTGAGAGTGCTGGGTCAGGGAGGTGGCGTGGCCTTGCTTGTACTGCGCAGACACCAGCAGGTGCTGCTCCGTCTTCACGACAGGTGAAGAAAGGGAGGATGAAGACGAGGAGGACTTTGAGACGGGCGAGGCAGTCTGCTGAAGGATGCTCTGTTCGATCTCCTGCTCCTGCTGCAGCGCCTTAACAAAAGCAGCCTTCAGACGGGTTGTGTGCTCTGCCTTGAGGGCCTTCTTCTGGTTGGAGGTCATGCACTGCTCGCACATGGTTGTGCCACTCTTCTCTTGTCGCCACCGTGAAGTGAAGTCCGTCTTGCACTGGGCACAGGTGAACGGGTCCTTTGGCGCTTTAGGACCAGAGTTTGGCTTTCCTGTTAAGCAGAGAGACTTGGTGAGCACTATCATTTAACCTATAAATATCAAATTCAGCCAATGACTCACTGAAGCTACCACCATGTAAAATTGTATAAACATGATCATGTCTATCTGCTGGACGTCATAGCTTAATCTTACTATAATTTTAGGACTATATTTCTGTTCTAACAGCGTCTCACAGAGTGACATTTTTAGAACTTCAATAAATAAGGTTCCATAAATAACCACTACGAAGCCTGACCAATCCAACCGGTGCCCACCTCTGCCCAATGTGTCCAGCAGGTTGTGCACCACCTCCTCCAGACCGACAAGGTAAATGAACTCGTTGTTAGCAGCAGAAGGTAGGAAGTTGAGTTCGGGTGCAGGAGGTTTGGGCGGGGGAATCTCCAGCAAGGTTTTCTCCAGCTGCTTGCGGAGTGCCAGTTTTGCTGCTGCCTGGCGGCTGGCAGGCGAGTCGCTGGCACTGGCTGCTGAGATAGTGCTAAGACCACTTTGTGAAGTCACAGAGGATCCTTTCAGACTGGCTGAAGTCTAAAAACAACAAGTTGCGTGTAAAAATACTACAAAGTCTAATTCCATTTGTTCCAATTCATGTTTTACCATCTAAAAGGTATCCATCCACATGAACATGAAAAGTCAATCATTTGTTTAATGCACCTCAATCTAAAATATGGAAATACACTGATATGTTTTTAAGATGTCCAAAGCATTCCTGTAATGCAGACTGACCTGTGGGATGTTGACCAGGACATTTGTATTTGCCACACGGATCAGGCCCTGCTGGATGATCCTCTGCCCTTGGATCTGCACGTTGGGAACGGAGGCACGGGGGGCTAGCAGGAGTGGGGGAGGACCAGAGGCCGAATGAGCCACCTGCTGTTGGTGTCGCAAGCTCTGGATCTGCTGAGGGGTCACCGAGATGGACTATGGGACAAATTTGACCATTTATCAATTTTTGAAATAAGATATACTATACATTTGGCTTGCAGGTAAAAGCAATGTTTTCAATGTAGTTTGACCTCCAGCACAGACCTCCACCCCCAGCTCCAACCAATGTACCACATGCCACTATGTACATAGTAAACTAGACATTGTGTGGATATTCCAAAATAACCCCACTGTAACACAACACACGATTTACCTGAGCACCTCGGACTAAAGGCGGCATGACGATCTGTGTATTCTGGGAGCCTAGTTTGACCTGCTGACCTCCACGCACAAGAGGAGGGGGTATAACTGTGCCTGAGCTCCGAGCTGAGGACACCTGCCACAGAACACAGAGGTACTCATGCAATTACTATTTGTATTCCAAAAAAGTACAAAGTATTAAAGAAAAAGGCCACTGTTGGCCTTTTTCACAATCTTTCCACACAGATCCAATGTCACCTGCTGCCTAATAAACTGCACCCCTCGACAGGCATAACAATATCAATTGAACAGTTTTAACAGTGGTTTTAATAAAGGCCTACGCTGGTGTAGATTGAGAGTTGGGCCAGCCCTTGCTAATCAGTATGACAAAATCAAACAAGATTCTACCTAGGTTCATGCAGTGATTATTATATTGAAGGTTTTTACACATTTTTATAAAAATAATTTCCATTACTTTTCAATTACTGTAAGGCTAATTTCCATGATGTGTTCTCAGAAATTTCTGTGCAAATGTGAAAAAGTCTAATTAACCAGAAAATTGTTAAACTAAAGTTATGACAACTTAAACAACGGTGTTTCTTTCTTCCTAAAGTGAGCCTCATCAGGTTCGAGCCTAGATCGTCAGCTGTACATGACTTAAAAAGGAGACACGCTGCTGCAGAGGTGCTGGAATATGTAAGCAACACACGCATATTCACTATGTAAAGCCAGCAAAGATACTATAGAAATGCGATAGAAAAACGCTCACACAGTATTACAAGAACTATGAACTTCATTATACATTCAGGTGTCAATCAGATTTCAATTACTTTTGTTCATTTTGAATTCCAAAACTTTAAGGCCTAGAAAAATCTATTTTCCCCAAATTCCATGATTTTTCCAGGTTTTAATGGCAGTAGGAAGCCTGTATATTAAAAGCTAAGTAATGCCTAATAACCCATGGGTAATCTCATATAACTACATAATCAAGTCCAAATGCATGGCACTGATATTACTCCAGGTGCTGCCTAAATTTGTAAATATGCTAAAATTTGTAAAGGTTAAAAACGGTTCTAATGTATTTACCAGCAGGGGACCTTTACTGGGAGTACCACTGCCCCTGACCAGGGGAGGCGGGGTCACCACGGAGTTGGCTGGCTGTAGGACAGAGAAAGAGCATGCTGAGTGACATGCATTTACGCATAATACTACCACTGAGAAGTATATTCAATTTTTTGAAATTATATATAAATATACCTTTTGAACGACACTGTCCTTCTGGACCTGGCTCTGTCTCAATTTCTTCAACAGCACCAACTTTGCCTCCTGCAGCCGAAGTTCCTCTTTCAATTGCTTTATAATGCGCTCCCTCTCTTCAGGGCAACTCTTCTGCATGTACACACACACACACACAAACACACACAAACAGGACAATGTGCATGAGTATTGAGATGTAGAAATGCAATTTGTGTTGGGATTTGTGCAGGGTCTCTTGTTACCATAAGCATGTCTGTGTCTGTCTTCTTGATGCAGTTTCCAAGGCCATTCATACAAGGACTAGAGGGATTGGAGGCCTCATTGTCTGACAGCACAATGACATCATCTGGTGATGAGGGTCTGCACTCTTTCTTAATATCACTTGAGAGAAAAACACGGAATAAGAAACTCAGTTTCAGCCACACTAGTCCCATCTTCAGCATTGCTAAAGATAAACTAGTAGAGGGCAGAAATAATGACAAGCAGCAACGAAGTAAACAAAATGTAACTTGTCTCATTTTATCTTGCAGCTAATAAAGCTAAAAGTCAAAAGGATAAGTATGTATGCTCTCCATGGCATGAATGTATGAATGAGGAGGAAATACACCACACCTACCACACAGATGTTCAGCTTCTCCACAACAGGGTTAAATGGGCCACCAAGGCTTTATGTGGACCTCCACTCTGTGTGGAGTGATGGCCTAGCCCCTCCCTGACACTGGTAGCTGCCTCAGAGGCTTATGGGGAGGTGGTGTAGGCAATGGGTAGAACTTCCAAAATAGCAGAACTTCTAGAAGTTCAAAGCTAAATTACACCGACATCAAGCACAACAAAACACCAGATTTGTGACACCTTTTGGGGGAGGAAGAGGAAACTGCATCTGTGGGACGAGGTACAGAGGTGAGCCGGGGGGGGGGGTCTTAGGGGAGTGGCCTGTCAAACAGTGAGAGCCTGTGGTTGGGGGGAATGGGGTTACCTCAACTACACAAGAGAAAATCACTTCCTGTGTATTAATCACTACTAAAGAGATCACATGAATGAAGAATTTCCCTCAGTGGTCACGTGACCCACTCCCTCCCTTTTCTTTTAACTGATCCTTCTAATGGAAACCATGGCAACTGCTGGTTGGAACCAGTTTGTGGTGACATCCAGCCTTCATTTTGTGAAGTAAGGCACAGCTCAGGTGCAGAAGAAGATGGAACCACCAGGACCTGATACTTTCAAAGTAATGGGAGGCAACCTGAGCAGAGAGCAACAGGAACATTGAGGGGCAGATGAACAAAACAAAATGTTAATTAAAGCCTCAGTAAATTGGCTTTACATAGTCCCCTTTAAGAAACTAGGAAACAAGTGGTAAAACCTACTGCCCAGACCGCCACCGGTGACTGGTTCAAAGCCCACGCCACGCCAAAATCTGTAACTACCATCAGTATTTTTATCAGCACATCAGCGTTGCTCGGGTTGGATCTGTAGCGAGTGAATGCAAGACACTGAATATAACAGTAGACCAGAGTGAAGAACTATAAAGGGGTTTACCTTTTGGACGTGCTCATGTCCACAGGCTCATCCCCAGCCTGCAGCTCCACTTTGATGGTGGCCTTAACTTCACCGGCTTTCAGAATGCGGTTCACCTTGCTGACCGCCTCGTTTTTCACCTTCAGCCCATCCAATGGCACCAGATCTCCCTTTTCGAGCTTCAACCTCTTGGGGTCAGCCTCGGCCGGGGCGGTGTCTCGCTCCTGTGCCCGCTTCTGGCTACGGGTCTGAGGCCCCGCCTCCTCTGACATTTTGTCACCTGAGTAAGTGGTGAAATAAAAGTATGGAGTTATTTCATAAGACAGAAACTCTTAAGTGGAAGTGGACAGCACATACGCTCACTGGCCACTTCATTAGAGATGCTGTGAGAAGGTGTCATAAGTAGAGAAAGTAACCAAACTTTAAAAGCCCTTCATCAGTGGAGATCAAAGGTGCGTTTACCACCATCAACACAACAGCAAGAGTGATCTTGAAGGACCCCCATCAACAGTGCACATGATTACCCGTATCAACACGGTGACAATAGTATAGTAATAATAATTCTATCCTGTTCATTCTATACCACCAAGTCAGAGACTGACCAGTGGTGAAATTGGGAAGCTGACTGAAAAACCTCTATGGCTGGACGATAGGTGTCTGGTGTAAGTCAGACTAATTGAACTCGTTTATTGCAGAGGGAGTTTTAGTTACTCAGAAAATAAATAAATAAATAAAACTAAATGCTCTTGGGTCACACGTATTATTTTATATATTTTACTGGGACAGCACTGAAGATATGACACTTTGATACAATGTTAAGTAGTCTGTGTACAGCTTGTATAACAGTGTAGCCTGTCTAAACTGCTGGCAACAAAATTGAGTACACCCCTACGTGAAACGTCCACATTGTGCCCAATTAGCCATTTTCCCTTCCTGGGGTCACATGACTCGGTAGTGTTACAAGGTCGCCCCCCCAGGTGTGACCGGGGAGCAGGTGTTTTAAACTTGCTGTTGTCGCTCTCAGACGCTCACTGTAGTTCAACATGGCACCTCATGCAGTGTTGTCCCATCTATAGCTGTTTTTGGGGGCCTGTCTAAATTTTAGTTTTAATCTGTCCAATCTTTGCATCGAGCCGTAATTTTATACTTTATTAGTCTTAGTCACGTCCATACTCATTTTAGTTCACTCAAGTTTAAAGTCTGAGCATGTCATATTTTAGTCAGAATTACCCATTAATATTTTAGTCTAGTAATGTAATTTTATTTAAACCAGTCAACATAGAACAAGGACCTTAGTACAAAAACAACATATTAGGCAAAACCATTTCATTATTATATTATTGTTGCCTTATAGACTAGTGAATACTCTATATCCATTCCAGACACATAAGACTGATTTGTTCCATGTTTTGACCACAACCATAAATCACATTATCAGTCAAAAATATGACATGATGCATTTTGTTAGTTATTTTCACAACAAGCATTTAATTCTCATCCTTTTAAAGTAAACCTTTAATAAAAAGGTTTGTTGACAAAGATATTTATTCATAAATTTAGTTGATTAAAACACTACTCCCAAGATATAATAAAATAGTTACAAAAACGAGAGGAGCGTACTCACTGTTGTACTGTAATCCTCTGTAAATTACAATGTGTTTAATGAGAAGAACGATAGCAGAAATATCAATGTATAAATATTATGAAGCTGAAAGTCTTGAGTTGTCATAGAAGCTCTCTTCAAAAAAGGTCATCAGTGAGAGTTAAATCTTCCCAAAGCACAATGTATTTGGACATTTTCAACCGAGTTCAGAGAACCTTTCAGTCAGCTCACCCTAGTATGGATAAATGCCCAGGAAGGACTCCTGGAGAGATGTGTGCACAGATCTATTTCACAGGATGACTAAACGGCAAAACCAAGTGGAAATATACCTGATGGAAGCCTGTCTTAAAGGGGCGCACAATTCATGAACTCAAAAATCTATGTTAATGCATGTTTTCACAATTGGATTCAAAACCGATTCTCAATGTCAGAATACATGTCAAGAAAATTATTTGTGCACACAAGACAATTTAGCATGCTTGATATCTGGTCAGAGTCAACAAGTTTGACCATGTTCACACATAGCAACTGACCATTTACCTCCAAAGCATGTCAGCAATATTAGTCTGAGCTAAAATACAGTAGCGAGAACAAGGCTTAAGATGGAAGTGGAGATCAAGTCACTGCAAGTTGTCAGCTTTCATTAGAAATATGATTGTCAAACGGTCTTTCAGGGTGGTTTTATTTGGCAGACTTTTATAACTGATCAATTATAATGATCAGTACATAAATATATGTATTGAAAGAAGTTTGATAGGATATGTATCAAAGTACATCTTCCCAACACTGTTAGTACAGTAACAGGGGCTGGACAATCTGTGATTGTCGATTGAGTTGGTGCAGGACAATAAAAGGTGTCCATACAGCAAGATTTCCTCCAGCTTTGTGCATTCAGCTTGGCCATTAACATTTTAAATCTTTCTCGGGGCCCTTTCTCTCAGTCAAACCGTCCTGTACCTGTGTCGCTCTCACACACAGCCCCACCATCTGATAAAGCTGACTCAAGGTCTTTCATCCCCGTGACATCACTCAGATCCACATGACCCTTCCCAAGATTCCATGGGACACACAAAGCACTTTCCTAAGAACCGGTTTGAACCGGTCTGAGGGCGAGAGACACCGAGGCAGGTTTTAACCCCTGGAGAGAAGTGTTCCTAGCAAGCACGTTGAGACACACACACACACACACACACACATACACACACACACACACATACACACGTTCCACAGAAAGGAGGTTCTAAAGTATTTGTTTTAAACAGAAGCCACTGGACAACTTCACACTGGTTAAAACATGAACAATCTGATCTAAAATTGATGAGAAGTGAGGACATGTTTATTTGTTAATTTACTGAAAGTACACTTTTGGACAAACATTGTTGTTGAGTCCAGTTATGGATACAGGCTGCACTGTCAAGAAACATGATCCCAATAACATTGGCCAAAGTCCAACCGCACATGCTGACTTAAAGGACTTTTGTTCAGAAAGCTGAGAAGAGATGGCAATAGTGCAACACATCTGGCTGATGAAAGAGACTCATTAAGATTCACCACGTCTCAATTATACACAAGCTGTCTGCTCCTGAGTACAGCACAGGACACCCTGATTTCGTTCCTCAAAATCACCACCGAGGACAGATGTGCACGTCCACTGGCACCTCGATATAGAGCAATTCTCTGGGAATCTTGATTAATATTATGGTAGACAAGGTGACAGTGTATACACAACCCTACATAGTCCGCCTTATGCAAAATGAAATTACATTTTCTGTCATTTAAGTTCACCGATATATTCATTTTCCGTCATTGCCAGAGCACAAAATAAATCGCACAACCTTAAATCTGAGCTTTAAGGGTGCTTCAGTTAAACAGGCTGTGTACAACCCTGATACCGGTGCTAATATGATAATACATGGACTGACTAATCAAACGAAGCCTTAAGGCAAAGAATTTGCCTTGAAATGTATTTATTTATTTAATCGTATCAGTTGTGTTACTCTAATAATAATTTAAGCCCTAGTAGTGCTGGCACCAAATAAGATATGCAGCTTTACGGTAACTAGAGTAACAAATCCATTTAGTCTGTCTGCAAATAAGAATTGTTCAGCATTCAATGCTACAGCACCTGAAATGAAAGAACACTCACGTAAACCGCACTTCTCCAGGCAGACTACAAGCTTCTGCAAAGTATTGTATTTGTATGATTGCTAACTGAAACGAACACCACCGCTTGTTAGAACGTACAGTATTTGAAATTATTTATAGCCTGTGTTATAGGGCTGCACATTTACATGATCTCGATGGATAAAGATGCTAATCTCTGCCATTTTGTGTTACTTTACAATGTAGACATGCGGGTGCAAAATATTCCAAGACTTCTGGAGGTTCCGGGACTTTTTTCTCCACAGGGTACCAAACTGGATAGGACTACCTGGGTCCAGGTCATTTCCACGCACACTGTCAGTGCCTAATCACAGAACCAAACGGGCAAATAGTAAGAATTGGGCACTGACACGCATGCTGCATTTAGTGAACCTGGAAGTGTGCAGCGACCGGCAGATTACTGACAGATTGAAGGCTTGTTTTATTTATTGGGTCTGCAGTATTTTTCAAAGTCTATATTTAAGGATTACTGAGTGATGGGTTAAATGGAGAGGACACATTTTGTTATGCGCACCGTGCGCAGCACGTGCTGTACCATGACTCATCACTTTCACTAATGCTTAATAAAATATGCAACGCATTTAAATCACATTAAGAAAAATCTATCAGAAAACTTTGGGGAACTTTGAAAACTTTGGGGTCTGGGGAAAACAATACAGATAAACCAGGTCTAGGATATGTTGCTCAAAATGTATTGCACAACTAAAATCTTGGGATGAAGTAATCATACTGAATACAAATGAACAGAATCCGTGTTTTAAAACCAGGGGCACTGTTTTCTCAGATGGTGCAGACAAAACAATGTTCAGTTACTAAGAACTGAAAATCCAGCTGCATGCGTCAAAATAAGTCGGGCTCTAGAATGAGACCAATTTGGTTACCAAATCTCTAAACGGAACTAGTTGCATTTTATTTAAAAATGAACATTTAATAAAACTAAATGTACAACATGTGACACACTTTTACCAATCACCGAAACTAATTTACAAGCAGTAAATCATATGGAAAGGATAGGTACTATAGACCAAAAGTTCGTGTTTGTGGACCGATCATTTACCGAGCGAGCTCATCCGGACCCAAAATTTACAGCTTGTGCGCTGGACCAGTCAGATAGATAAGGTAAATTTAGTCATAGATTAGAACTTTAATCAGTTAGACCCAAGCCCGACAAGGACAACTTTTTAAATGCCAGAACATTATTGTGGCGGTAGATGCAGACCAAAATTGCTGTACCAACATGCTTTGCGCGCATTATGAGTCATCTATTTTTAATGTAAGCATCCATTTTCACGCTAAACCAAATAAGTCACCTGACTGCTGATTTACTACATGAGCCCAAGTAATTTGACAGAAATTAAATGCTGAAAAAGAACAATCTACAAGCATCTAAAACAAATAATTACATGCACTGATAAATGTACTGGCCTCTCCACACTGACTTTCAGCAAGCAGGTTATCAGGCCAAGAAGCCCTTAAAACACTTGTACCTTTTTATTTCATCTATCTTGTTTCAATTTAAGCTCAATTAAGCACTTTAATGGTTCCCTATCATGAAAATTTCACTGTGAGATGATTTAACATTAATACGAGTTCCCCTAGGCTGTCTACGGTCCTGCAGTGGCAAGAAATATGTATAAAGAGTGCTTTGGCAGCTCAGATAGCTGGATCTGGAATGTCTCCCTTTATGTGGTCATAAGGGGAAAGGTTACCTCCCATTTCTCATGCTTTGTCCGCCCAGAGCATTTCCCACCTCTCGCCTAAAACATTCTCTCAACCGACTGCCATGGCTTCCAATTTAGCATTTAGCATTCCTATTGTAAGTCGCTTTGGATAAAAGCGTCTGCTAAATAAAGTAAAGTAAAGTAAAGCTACAGACACTGAAATGGCGCATCCTGGGGAAATCTCATTGTGGCACTTGTTCAAACCAGCTGTAATTCTGCACCAAGGCTGAATTTCAGAAAGAGATACAGACACAGTATTAAAAAGGACCGATATAAAAGCAAAAAATAAATTGTCAGTGTACCTTTAAGCACCAACACATTTTTAGTAAGTTACCTTTCTTGTAGAATATGTCTATATGAATTGTTAGCCGCACCAGTGCAAGAACTCTGTTAAACTTAATTTAAGCTCAATTTAGAATCACATGATTTAGCATGGCAATAATTTTTTAGTGGTATTTTACATAGTTCTACAGGTCAGCACTGCATCCCCACAGCAGACAGGCATATATCCTCTCAGGTGGGACCATGTGGCAGCAGATGCCATCGATCGAGTCACTGAAGACAAAGGTCTCTCAGTTAAGGGTCTCCAGACATGTGCCCGTTGCCATTGCTCTCCCAGCACAGAGGGCTGTACATTTACTGCTTAGCAACACAGGAGAAAAAAAGGGAATGGGCTAAACTAAGGTTGAGCAAAATTGGCCTGAAACAAACATGTGCCTCAACTGCTTGTTGGGCAGCTTTTATCAGAGATCAGCAAGGTTTTCATAGAAGTGTCAATGCGTTAATGATTTTGCATTTTTCGGACTCAGGTCACATGACCAGGGGTGCAGCCAAATAGGCAAATATACTGATTTCAAGTGCATGATGCTACACACCTTGGTATCATAACTGAAACCAGGACTTTCTCGTTTGCATTTGGTGACTGTACATGTATACCAGAGCTCACATAACACTCACAAGAAAACAACGCAAGATGCAAATTAATCTACATTTTAATGTCTTAAAAAGTCTTTGTAAAGCACCCATATCTCACACTTCAGCACTAGCTGAGAAATGCACAGTTCTAACTGGCAGCTCGAAAAATAAACCTGTAGCGCAAAAACATAAAATCAAATGTGTAATTAACAACAGTTTTTTCGCTCTCTCATTATGGCACATTTACTTTTGAATTAATTAGCTTTGGCATTATTTCACACATCAGATTAAATCACAGGATCCCTTCTTGGCAAATTTGTGCAGACCTAGTTTTAGTTTTGCATGTTAGTCCATGGTGGTAAACACGTAAAGTACATCTAACATTACACCGGGTGAAGTGCTCTGTTTTTTCACTGTGCCTCCAGAGGACAGTGGGGCTGATGCAACAAGCACACAATGGAAGTCTTCAACAACAGTCAGTCAACAGACATAAACTGTGACGCTGCATTCAAAGATTATCATGAAAACGCTCAAATCTCTCTTTGGACAATGTGACAGAGGAGCTTAGCAGGCTCCCTACGGGTCGCACTTTAATGAATTACATAATGCATCTATGAGACAGACTGTGTCCACATGAATAATGCCAGGTTGTATGGATGAGCATTCGGACTGTCTGGTTTGCAAGCGTGTCTGCTCTACAGACGCACTTCCTCTTCTTTGTTCCCGATCGCTATTGGCTCTGGCACACTGGAGGGTAATGGTGCCCCTAATGGCTCAGTCTTGCACATCAAGGGTTAAGCCCTGCCATTTTGACACCACTGACAGATCAGGCCATTAGGGTGTTACCTAACAAAATGGCTGTAGCTGCTGGCAGTTTCACCTGGAAGCCAAGCCTCCTAGCAACATGACGGCGAGCGCAGGGCCAGGAAGTGCAGCCTGGCGTTCACACGTGAGCACAAAAGAATGCTCACGCCGACGAAGAACCAAACACGCACAGGCACCCCTCCCCCACCACACACACACACCCTTCTTACTGCACGGTGTGTGTATACGATTCCTGCCCATGACTAGATCACTCTTCACTGATGCACAGCTTGATGCACAATTACAAGCATAACTTCTGCAAGATCAGTTGCTAATATCACATAAAAAAATAACCTTACATAGACTTCATTAGCATTACATGGGCCAAAATTCTTTCCACTTATTACATAAAATGTTAGAGAGCACCTTTGATGCACCTCCCACACAGTGACACATCGACCTTTGTGATGAAACAGTGTCCATCATATCTCAGATGACCCTGTGACAGCTAAATACAAGGCATGAGCAAGCAAATTCCCATTTAAATCAGACATCAGTCAACATCCTACATGCATCCAACCACTCTCTCCCGGGTGAATGCCTTCATGGTGCATTCATGTTGCTGCAGCAGTGAGAGTTCCAGATGTGCCACATCAGCACCCCGGTACAACAGACCCTGACAACTATTGTTTTCTAACAGAAAAGCACACCATTGTGTTTAAGATTCTTCCTAAACTTGGAAGCTGAATATCTTAAAAGGGCTAAAACAATCTTACGCTCATGCTCAACAAGAGCAGTTTAGGAAAAAAAGGGTCGGAATGTTGAGCCCATAAACCACTCTGAGGCTTCAGGCCGCCATCACTGAGAAGTCTGTGAAACTTCTCTCAAAGCCAGTCCACTACATACATCTAGTCCAGTCAAACCATTCTGTGGGGGACTCAATGACCACACAGCACCATTCAACACACTAAAATCATCTTTAGCGCTGGTCCACAGAAGCACACCAAGATCTACTCCATCCTTGCTGGTACATTTGGTACGTTGCCTTTCTCTGAGGTCAGGAAGTTGGGCAGGGAGAGCCACATGTCAATCTCGCGCATTTCCTGTTTACTGCTCTTACAACTCTGGGTGTTCTGGGCCTGCTTTTCCTGAGTATTCCAACATGCAAGTCACAGTGTACCACAGTCAAAGCCTCAGCTAATAATCTAGCTGGCCACTGTGACGATGCCTCACAGTTGGGCTTGCTCAAGTGATCGTATCGCAACAGTGCAGCAATGAACAGCATAAAGATCATCCTAATGTTTAGCCTAAAAATGAAGACTGTTGCAGCACATGAAAATAATTACCCAACACAAAGTAATCCCTTAGATTTGAATAAGTAGCTGGCTTATTGACCAGAAAGCAACAAAAGTCTTTACTTGCAAAATGTTCGGCAGCAGGAGCTGTGGCAATTCAGTCAAGCAACATAGCACAGGAGTGGGTCTCGAGCTGACCGAGTCATGCCTGTCCGACTGCATTACTCTCAAAAGGTTTTCCCATCAGCAGCACTGCTCCTGAGGCAGGTCGGTGGCTTGCCATGACATTCAAAGCGACGTGTCCCTTCCAGTCGCCAAGGGGTGTCAGTCCCTCTGTTGGAGGCTTAACTGAGACCAGCTCTGATTGAGCACTTGCTAGTCCCAGACACACTAGACCTCGTACTTTTAGGGTGTCAAAACACGTACATTATGCACATCACACGAGACATGAGCGTTTTGAAGTGATCGTTCATACACGCTAGCGCTGGAAGGGAAGTTTGCATGGTCCAAAGTTCAAGATACTGACAAGCACTATAAAGGGTTAAGAAAGTGCAACTAATGCAAAACTGCTGTATTTAGACTACAGTAGTTTGTAGGTCAATGCACAACAACTGCATTGCTTAGACAGTTTCTTTCCTCTGTGCTTAAACAACCTACATGAACATATAATAAAACAGACACAAACACTCCTAAGAAGTCTTCAAGCCTACAAAACCAAATGGTCAACCATTTAAATGACTAGTTACAATAAATAGAACTGTGTGTCATCACTTAAATATGCCACCCCTGTATCAAGCCATTCTAGTGGTGGGTAAATAGAGAAAAGTTCAAGGCAAAGAAAGACCTGTTCACTTGTTGATCGCTTGTGTGAAATAAAAAGTGTCTTGTGTGTGTGTGAAGTGCGATCCTCTTATCAGTAGCTGCCAGTGAGTGAAGATATATTTAAAAAAATAAAAATAAAAGATTTCCATATTGATTAGACACTGTTCGAATTTGTTCAAGGAAAAAGGGCAGACTTTTATTATGACACGAAAACCGGTAAGAACTTCTGCATAAAACGCTCTTCCTAAACAGCCCCTACTTAGAATTAAAAAAAATAATAATCTGAGATACATAGTGACAGAATTTAAAGTACAAAGTAATGACGTTACAGAGGTTAACAAAACCAAAACAATTAAAGACCGCGGGATCCAAAACATGATTATAATAAAAACAAGAGTCATGTTAATTTTTTACTTTTATGACAATACCTAGGGGCTTTTTTTTTTTTTTTCTAAAGAAATAGCAAATAAAATCGTTAAGCAGCTCCGCTGCTAACTAGCAAGACGACTGGCTAATGTAAGCTAATTAGCTAGTTAGCTGAACCACAGATAAACTACAGTCGCGAACTTCTTCTCCCTGCGCGACAGAAGCGTGTTCAAATTCGTGTACCGATGAACACCGAAGCCCGCGTTCGCGTTTTTTCTTTCGCCTCGGCCACGAGTTAAAGCGGCACCGAAGGCAACTAGCCGGCGAGCTAACGCCAACTCTTGGGGACTCGTTGGTCTTCGCCAGGCGGGCGGACGGACGGACACTGCGAGGCTGAGTCACAAACAATCGTTGGGATTCGTAGTAGGGTTGGCTTAAAAAAAATAAATAAAATAAAATAAAAAGTCAACTCTGCGTGTTTCATTGTGCCTCGCGCGAACACAAACTCACTTCGCCTCGCCGGAGCCGACGGGTTAAGTTTATTTCACGCCGTTCTTTTTGGAAAGAAACGTCGGTCTCGGCGTTGGCCATTAGTAGGCTAGCGCTTAGGTGTGCGGCTAATTACCCGGAGAGCCGCGGACCAACCAGCGGCGGGTTAGCCTGCTAGCTAGCCTCGTCAAGTAAAAGGCGCAGGGAAAACTTCTCACCTCCGGGCTCAATTAATTCACACGCGGACCGCTCCTGCCAAGACGCAGCGCGCCCAGGAACAACTTACGGGGAAGGAGTGATGCCGCGCCGCCTTCCCTCGAGACTTTCCCGGGCGCTCCGAGTTACTATTTACTCCCTTTAATTCGGTGTAAAAAATCCCGGGGATCCCCTTTCAGCCCTGCCCGCCGCCTCTCCGGTTGCCAAATAATGAGCAGTTTACACATGGAGACACGGCGTCACAGGACTAAGCATGCGCGGTTAGGCGCCCCGGGGGGCGGTAGGCAGATACGGACATGGCTGCGCATCATAATCCTGAAGGGGTTCTTAAAAGAGAGAAAAAAAAAAAAAAGTTATGAAGGTTATGTAGCCGCCCGGTCACGCCAAGTCTCTCGTTGAAGACGACATTTCACAAAACTTTGAAGCGGGCGATATGAATGACAGGTTCACCGGTGACCTTTGTCAACAATTTGTATTTCTTTGTTTACACCAAAGTCCAGACGCTGCACGTAGTTCCCGTTTTCTCGAACCCCAGTTGGGTCTCCTGTTGGTATCTGTTTGATTATTCGGGGGTTATTGTGGGGCAGCGGTTGGCCTAGCGGGCAAAGAAACGCCTGTCATGGCCGCCCACTGCTCACCGAGGGTGGTGGGTTCAGTGCACGCAACACATGGCGCTGTGCGCACCGTGCGCTGTGCTGCAGCTGTTTCAATCCCGGGTGGGCCTTTATCAATTTATGTAATTCACGTATAGTTCACATGAAATCAAGAAATAACCCAGGAACCACTGGAAGAAGAGAACACGAGTTGAAGAGCTGGGGAAGACACAGCACCTGGATGCACTATGGTAAGGAGGCCAGTCAGTGGGGCATGTTCTGCTGGGACACCTCAGGTCCTGCATTCGTGTGAAAGCTACTTTTACATGTCGCACCTAAACATTGTTACTAACCAAGTCCATCACTTTGTAGAAAGTGCATGTCCCCTGATGTCATTGTCATTTTTCTTTTTGCATTTTTGCATCCATGCTTTAATGGGTCGGGTCTGTTTTGTCATAAAAAAAGAGGTGTGTGTGTGTGTGTATTTGATGAGCCTATTTGATGTAAAGTTGGAGTCTCTTTTGATTCTGTCGATGAATGTTTTGAACAGATTATGCACAGATGACAGAGCATACATTTGTATATTGCATAAGTATCATAGTAGTAGATCACTTAATTCTGCAGGTTTAAGGAAGACATTTTAAGACCTTTTATAAGGCCTTACATCAGGATCAACTACATTTGTCCAAGGGCCAGAGTTTTTCTCAGCAGACACTCTGAGGGCCAAAATACAAAACTATTACCATTTGTAAGTCATTTCTGGTGGATTTTGATATGGGTGAAACGAGCAGAATCATGGATGGAGGTGGCCTCATGTGCATCAGCGAAAAAATAATAATTTCATAGTAATAAATAAAAAATGCTGAGCCTTAACTCCCCCCCCCCCCCCCATGTTAAGGAGGTGAGCAGCAACACAGATATATAAACAGCCTGATATATAATAACTCTGATTATCATTTTTGTCAAGCGGGGTCCATGGGGTGCTCCCCTGTGTAAATTTCTTTTTAAAACTAGACCCTATAATGATCCCCGAAACTAGGAATTGATTAGTAGTCATTGACTAAAGGACACTAAAACTTATTCAAAACTAAAAAAAAGCTATTAAATAAATGATCAAATGTAAATAATGAATTACTTTAAATTACTTTAGCTTCTCAGACAGGAATTTTCAAATGCTGGTGAGATGCTGTGTTTAATAAGATAGCTCACATGCTGCCTGGAGACGGACGGATGTGTGAGGGTGGGTTTAAATTAGCAACGTGATCGGTCATTGAGGGTGGAATATCTTCGGTGGCTGTCGCCCCTTCAGCAAATGTGAGGCAGAAGTTTTTTGGCCTGACCCGGCCCGAGACCCACACGCTACAAGCACTAGATTAAGAGGGAAATTAAATGTGCTGGGAAATGAGCAGGTTTAAAACATAAATCTCCAGAGACTAACCCGTTTCCCCTCAACATCCATTTTCACAGCTCTCTTGTGATAATTAAAAACACATCACCTGACAGTGGTGGCTGAGATGTTTGCAAATCAAACATTTAATAAAACTAATTTACAACATGCAAAAATTTTATCAATCACTGAAACAACTTTAAGCAGCGAATCACATGGAAAAGATAGCTACTATAGACCGGAAGTTTGTGTTTTCTGACCAGCAGTGTTGCAAGACATATGATAGTATAGTACTTGTACCATAATTTTACCTTCCATATGATGTATGTTCAATAATTCCAGTTCTCACACAGGGCAACAGACAGTCTACGCCATTCCCATGCGCGCGCTGCACTTAGTAAACCCAGAAGTGCGTGGCGTACAGTACCGCAGATTACCGACAGATTGAAGCCTTGTTTCATTTGAATTACTGACCTTTAAACTTAAGGAATTTTAGGATTACTAGTAATTTATAATGATATTTAAGGCCTTAATTTGGGAAAATCCAATTTAAGACTTTTTAAAGATTGGCAGAAACCCAGTAATAAAGTATACTTAATGTTCATCTTGAAGATGTAACATTTTAATGGGCATACATCCAGGAAATTCTACATATACACTTTATTTAGGTTTTAGAAATAGTGGAAAACTCCGGTGAATATATGGAAACAAATATGATGCATATTAAAATGGTAATCACAACTCATAGAATAGTAAAGAAGAGTAAGGCCTGCATATATTTTTCCACTTTGTCCAGTTTTCCACCACAGTGTGTTTGATCCAGGGTAAGCGGACTTCAAAATGCAACTATTAAAAACACAGGGCAAGTCATATGAAAAAATGTTAACAGCTGAGGTAGACAAATTCAAAATATCAATTTTCACCAAAAGCATTACCCCCCAACTACTTAAAAAAGGTTAATAGTTAATGTCTTAAAAGTGAAATGAATACTCTGTACATCTGAATAGAAGTTACTACATTTAAAACCAAAATCAATTGAAAGGAGACCAAAAATGGCTTTTGACCTTTAGATCGACCAAAATCTGGTATTTAAATCGAAAGCTAAGGTGTCCCTCGTAGAGTAATTACTAAAATAAGTAAAGGATAGGACTGCCAAGCCCTGCCCTATATATCGCAGTCAAGATTATATTTACATGTCTCAGAAGAGGATCTTTAACATAAACACTGTATCAAAGATAATGCAAACTGGTTTAATGACATTACTAAATCTTACTAAACTTTATCCATGCATTGAAGTTAAACAAGGTTGTAAAATATCTATAGATTAAAAAAATAAACATTAATAAATAAATTAATTATTTACAAGGGCAGACTTGCTCCTTGTTGCACCAGTCTACATAAATGATGACTGAATACAGATTTAACAACAACAGTTATCTCGGTCCCTATAGCAGGCTGGCCAGGCTGGTGGTTGGTCCATTCTGGGCTTGGAACTGGACGGGTGGTGGCCCATCAGTCCACTGTTCCAAAGACAATTAACAGAAAATTAGAATCTTGTTTATTATTTCACAATGAAAACATGATCTGCATCTGTGTGTAAACATAGTTTAAGATTCAATTGTTTATTTCAACATCTTCATGAAACAGTTTTAAAAATCTATCATGTAAATAGCACTATAACTGTAGTAAACAATAAAAATAAGCAAAATTGCACCTATACTTATAGATAGATATGGATAAGGACCAATTAGTGCTATTACTCTTTATGAATCCTTATTGTTAAGATATAATGTTTATAGTAAACCCTACTAATGGACTTACAGTATTTCACAAAAGTTAGTACACCCCTCACATGTATGTATGACACTTTGATACAATGTAAATTAGTCAGTGTACAGCTTGTATAACAGTGTAAATTTGCTGTCCCCTCAAAATAACTAAACACACAGCCATTAATGTCCACTTGGTACCAAAGGGAATACACCTCTGAGTAAAAAAAATATCAAAATTGTGCCCAATTAGCCCTTTTCCCTTCCCCGGTGACATTTGTTCTTTGACAGAGATTTATGGTTACTCACACTGATGAGGTTGTGCTCTGGCAGGCTGCAGGCTGCGATGTGATCTTGAAGCAGTTGCTGGGAAAAGTTCTGGTGCATTTGAGCTGCCTCATGGGCATCCATGGTGTTCCCACAAGCCTTGTTCAAATCTGGACAAAACAAGCAAAGTATGTCACTTACAACTGTTCAAGTAGTTATATTGGTAAAATGGACTAAATTAATTGCATCAAATTCACCTTTCAGCAGTGCTGAAGACCATAGCTGTACAGACATGTCTGGGATCTTACTGGCCAACTGCATGGCAGGTACCACCATGTTATTGCTTTCCTATGGAAACATGGTTTTATCTGTCTTAATTATTTACTTTACTAATTAAATTATTTCATAAAAGACAACTTCAACATGTAAAATTTACAAATCCATTTTAATCGGTAATAAAATCTAACCAGAAAACTTACTCTATGGTTTCCCAGCACATAGAAAATGTGCCCAAGTAGCACAAGGGAGCACGCAGTCAATCGGTTCAAGTCTTCTGCATTAGACATCTTCAGAGTCTCTCTTAAGAACCGCCTGTAAAGACAATACTTAATTAATTAAATCATGCTTGCTTTCAACGCTGATTGGTTAATTGCTGTAGTGTGTTTTGAAAGCAAATATTCACATGGTGCTAACCAGCCCATTTTTACTATATTCGATATAAAGCAAGCCTAAACATGTATTTTATATTCCAAAATGTACCAAAAGCTACTAAATCATTGCTGCAACTATTGGGAAGAAGTTCAGGAAAATGTTCCATAAATCCTGGGGGGCTTGGATAAGGGCATCTGATAAATGCCATAAAATAAATTATTTTAGAGTGGATTTCTAGACCCAAAAACTTCAGAATGGAAGTAACATGTGACTACTGAAGTGCTTACTTGGCTTCATTGTAACGTCCTTGGAAAAAAGACAGCAGACCTCGAATATAAAAGGCGGCTGCTCTGAGACAATGTGAGCTGTGAAATAGCAAAAAAATTAATTAATAAACCACATGCGCTAATTTGGTAAAACACATTTATGAAACTGCAACATTGTTGCAGTTATGATTATTAGATTGACTAACCTCACTGGAAAATTGTGATCTGGGTTGATCCTTTCCAAGAGGCTGTAAAGCTTCCAAGAAAATAAGGATTTTAAGATCCATGTTGTGTAATTTGCATAGGATAATGTAAGGGAAGAGTGTGTAAATCAAATGTATTTAGAAATTATGCAGTTTGTATTTACATATATTTACTCTAGAGGGGGGATGAAACACAAAAGCTTTTAATCAGTGGCTACTAGGTTACCTTCTTCATGCACAAATTCATCTACAACGATAACAGAATTAACTCACCTCCTGCTGCCTGTTACCCTCCCTAATATAGACACTTGCCAAGTTTGTCACAATAAATGTCCATAGCTCTTGATGTGTGGTCAGCTACAATAGACATATTTTACATTATAATATTTACATTATAATATTAATAAACAACTTTGGAAAAGACATGTACAAAGTCACACCTACCCTTAGGGCTGCAGTGAACTGAGCCTCTGCGTTGTCCATACAGTTCACAGAGATGCAGTACAAGCCCTGAAAGTGAGCATCATGCTTTAGGTGAGGTGTGCAAGTGAATACCTCCACTGCACTCACTTTCAGTAACTGCTTAATGCAAACTATGGTTGCAGGTGACTATCCCAGGTCATCGAGCACACGGCAGGGACACCAGCCCACTATAGAGCGCACACACAGTCAAACATATACTGCCAGTTCACTGAGTGTACATGGGCAGGAGGAGGAAACCAGAACACCCAGTGAGGTGATCCAAGGACACTGTGTCCAGTGTCACCCTACCACTAGGGCTGCAACTATCGAATATTTTTGGAAAATTTTTCATCGATTAATCGAGTAAAGCTTAAAACCTTTGGGTTACTGGCTCTAGAACTAAGCCCATTTAATCAACCTTTCTGTGAAACATTCCTGATGTACATGAAAAAAAACTATAGGTTAGCTTATTTGTCCTTAGTTTTATTTTAATTTAAAAAAGGAAAAAGGGGTGTGTCCCCTGCTATAGCACATCTGAGAATAAAGAGGAAAAAAAGTATAAAGGTACAAAATAGTAAAAAGAAAATATAAATAAACAATTCAAGTATTGTTCAAGCACTGCGTAGGTCCGCGGGCGTGATACGATAATAGATGGACTTTGATTACTTAAACGAAGCCTCGAGGCAAAGAATTTTCCTCGAACATTTTTTGTAATCGAATCTTTTGAGTTATTCGAATAATCATTTCAGCCCTACCTACCACCTCCTCCTGTTAATTGGAATTAGCTACAGCGGCTCCTTACCAACAGAGTGTGAAGTTGGGCTGCATGGTTGGAAAATATCCTTGGAGACTGGTGACACAGCTGGCAGATCTGGGAGATCTAGAACAAAATAATTATGTAAAGGAGCATAATAGGAAAAATTACTCAAAATGTAAATAACCTTAGATCAGATAAACACATGGCAAACCACATGTCCAAAAGACTAATTATCGGGGAAAGGCTCAGACAGACCTCTTGCAATGCAGTTGCTTTGTGACCTGTGACAAGACGACACATGATGATGTGCTCAAGAAGGATGACTTGGAAGGATGACAGGATGGGGCTGGAGTCAAGCACTAAGAGAAAAAGAAAAATGAGCAACGTTAAGAAACCGCACAAATCCTCAAACTGAAGGCAGCCTGGTAACTGACTTACTTTTGAGCTTTTCAAGCTGCATCAGTGCTTTGTCTGTGTACTTCTGTGCTTTCTCCAAATACCCTGCCTGCATGGAGTGCATGACTGTAACCTGTAAAATAAAATGTACGCCTGATGTTTTCCTATAGTTTAACAACAAACTACTGCTTATAAGTTGACTGGTGCCAGGTTTAAGCCAACCACCACAGAGCTTACCAGGTAGACCAGCACACACATGTGTTCCTTGGGTAACCAATGGAAAAGGTCTGCAGGGTTGCTGGGTAGAATTTCATCATCATGAAGTGTCGAGATGGTCTGAATGCACTGCTGGAGTTGTTTTAAACATGGCTTTACACTCTTCACCTGTATATTACACATGAAGACCAGTCAAAACCACTGCTGCAAAACATCCATTAACACTCAAAATACAAGAGTCTTTACCTGACCAGCATCCAAGTAGTGTGTCACCTGCAGCACCAGGAAGAAAACCCTCAGAGATTCTTTCTGTATTGGGTTTCCTTGCCAGTTTTCGACAATCTGCCCACATAGTGTAAGCAGTGGGTGCACCTCCTGTAGCTTCCTCTCCATCAGTAAGAGCTATCGTGAATGAATAATCAATGCACCAATTATTGAACCCCAATGTGTTTAACAAACAATCATTCAATATAAAATACTTTTTGGGCAACTCCGTCCACTTACCATTCCTTTACTCAGTAGGAAAAGGGCTCTGAAAGAAACAAACCGTGTCAATATTACAGCACTTCAAGCCCTGAAATTTTTATACAAAGATTTTTCGATGACATCTGTCTAAATGAAGCAAAAATGACAAATTAACTAATGGTAGTAAAGGTCCCTTCATCATCAGAAATTATTTATAGCTAGCATATTATGTAGGACAACGTACAATTTATAAAAAGTAACATCATTTGAATAAATGATTAGGAAAATCATTATTAATAATCATTAAAAGTGAGCAGGTATAAAGAAATAATCTTCTCTATAAAAGTAAAATACCAGTGATGGACAATTCTAGCAAAATACAATTCACAGGTCACTTGGATCATTATTGGTGCATTACTGACACCTTCTGATGGTAGCAATACATTAAAAAAAATCGCATAACCTGTTTATGATAGAAATTGAAAAAAGGCATTGGTAACATGTACCTGGTGTACTCTGATCCCACCACTCGAGCATATTCTGCCCCAACACCTAGCAGGTCACAGGCTGACACAAGGTCCTTTTCTAGTGTGTGCAATTGCTGAAGAAATGGGGGTGGGGGTTTGTGTAAAAATCAAACAAATGATTATAGTTCATTGAATCAGATTTTTCTTTTTTTGTGTGTTCACAAAATTTCTGTAACTCACAGCGAGCTGAAAGAGAAGCCGACAGTGCCAGTAGGGAGTCTGCTGAGAGATTTGAATGGCTTTCCGCAATAAAGGCTTAGCAGAGTCCACGAGATTCTGAAAAAAAGACAAAAATAACCCCCACACATACCAAACACACACACAATAAAACAAATGCAATGTACAAATCCATAAACTAAATAGAAATTTGACTTTCATACCTGTTGGCAGTAGAGCTCAGACAGAAGACTGGCAGCTTCAAATTTAACATCCTCGAATTGTGAAATCTTAATGCTTGGTTAAAGGAATAAAGTATGTACATTCAAGTTCAACAGTAACATGCAATTTAGCTCCCTGGGTTTCTATTTTTCTCACGCGCTTTGCAACCATAAGCATTCTGCAAAAGGATACTTGCTGAGAAATGTACCACTGAAAAAAAAGAAAGAAAATAAGTTATTAACAGTCCTTACAACTGTAGCCAGCTTGACCATCTGGAATAGTTTTGAGACGCTCCAATTTGATTAATGACAACATGGAAGAAAAACACTTTGCAGGTTTACTGTGGATACGCGTCTCTTTGTGTTAAGGTATCTGCACAACTAAACCATGTAAAACATAAATCACATTTCCTGAAGTTAATTCCCAATTCCACGGGTTCCTAAAGGGGAGTTGCCATGCTGCAACGCTAAACATGCATACGTTCTCCCGGGATATTAAAACCCTGCTGGTCTGGCGTCTGACACTATTTATCTCTACGCGTCGTGCAGCCCCGCGTTCCACAAAACATTCTCAGTACCGCTTTCTCCAGGTGGTTCCGGGCGAGCTCACTGTTCTTCGTGTGATGGTACAGCACCGAACCGAGCTGGAGGTGGGTCCTCGCTTCAATCCGCTGCGGCGGCTTAAACTGGAAGACTGCTTGTAGGCAGTGTACACAAAGGCGAATTTTCGGCGGACTTGACGTACGAAAGTGTTCTGCAAAGCCCAGCAAAGCCAAATACCACGGTTCCGGAGACTCCCCACTAGACGCCATTTTGATGTCAATAATAACAACAGTGCGAGCGCGCCGTGCTCGCGTGGTTTGACGAGAGCTGCGTCACGGGAACGGGATTGGAAAAGGATTGTGGGAGTTGTATTTTAATAGATTTCTCTGGGTGTCTTACTCATATAATCGACTTTAAAAAGTACTCACTCTATCTAAACATAAACACAAGTAAACTTAAACATCCACACAATTAACAACATGTGTGGATTTAAAGGACTTAACAATTTGTTAACATCCACAATGGTTTTAATCTGCTTTATTGTCCCAAAAATATATACACAATAGTAAAAATATTCAAACAAGATTTATTGTATGAAATCATTTTTGTACATTTGCTGAAATGTAAGCAGCAGACGTCTATAATGATTTTGAGTTTCAACGCGCTAAATGCGTTCATCTGCTTAACCACAAGGTGGAGCCAAAGCCTAACTAATGCAGCTGTGTGCGACGTTTCACGTAAACAAAATTAAAATATTCCAATGCAAGAGGTGGATGTACTAATTATGACTTTAGGTCGAATGTAAATT
This sequence comes from Denticeps clupeoides, assembly GCF_900700375.1. NCBI lineage: Eukaryota > Metazoa > Chordata > Actinopteri > Clupeiformes > Denticipitidae > Denticeps > Denticeps clupeoides. Next base: position 12,631,955 of record NC_041719.1, on the reverse strand, counting down.
TAAAAGGGTTTGCCCCACAAAATATTATAAAGGGACACTGCAGTCGAGTTCAGATTCTCACGATTATGACCTGTCCTGAACTTGACCTTGACTTATTGTGCCACATGGTCTGGTCTATATTATACTTTTTGTATGATAAACAAACCCTCACATTCGATTCGATCTTTATTTAGCCTTTGTTACATTTACTGTATAGATCATGAGCTTTACACCAGTCTCATATCGGTCCTTTTAAACCAGTCTCATGTCCTTTTAAACAAAACACATTTTCTATTTCTGTGACTCCTCTACGAAGATTTTTTTTAATATATAATTTTCAGCTTTGTTATTCTGTTACATGGATGTGTCCTTTTTTTATTCTGTGACTTACCATTTTGTTTTTGCTGCTTTTCTTTTCAAGAATTTGTTAATGAAATTGAAAACTATTAATTGTATTAATTCCTTCTCAGAATGGGGAAGTATGACTGAACAATGGTGTGTCTTCTTCAGTGTGCTCAGGTGATTAAACAGTAGGTGAAGGTCTGAGAGTCTTATGACAATCTTTAGCTTTTGACTTCCGTCCTGCCACCTCCGCCAGAGCCACCTTACTGCTTCCATAGAAACAAAAGCTCCGTGTGAGGACATGAGCTTGGTGTGTAGCGGGGCGGGGCTATTCTGAGAGGCTTCAGGCTGGGAAGCCTCTCGGATGCGTGGTTGCCATAGGTACCTGGAGCTGTGCCAGGAGAAGAATAAATCATTTGCATGTATTCAAATGATGCATGAATAATTTACTACAGCAGCCCGCAACGTGGCGAACAACCGTTGTTCACACATAGACAACCCATTCGGTTCATTCTCCAATTCGCTGACTGTGTGAGAAAAGGTGAGGAGGTTACAAGAGCCAGGCGAAGGAATAAAAGCAGCTTTCATAAATTCATGCCACATTAAAATGGCTGGAAAGACATTATGGTGAACATAAAAGGCCTTGTTGAAGCACGTAAAAATAAATAAATAAATAAAACAGACAATAATGTCTTTCTCAAAAAGGAAATGGAAGTGATTTTGCATACACAAACGCACACACATTGTTTTCCCACTCCACCTTGCTCTGTCACAGTGGCACCCTTGCTCCGTGTTCTGTCTCCCCAGTTCATTTTCTAAAGCCCGGCGTATTGCCACTTATCAGCCAGCATGGTGGTAAAGGGACTGAGGTCCCACTTTGTTTCTGAACTGCTGAGCTCCCTGCTTCCATTAGAGGGGGCATCAGGCCAGCCAATCGTGGCCCCTGGTCCACATGAAGGTGCCTTCTGTGATTTGAAAGTAAATTATACATAATGTCAGGCACCGTTCATTGTCCTTTTAAAACTTGCTTCGTCAATTTAAAAAGTACAAATGCTGAAAGACATTAATTTCTTGGATAAGAATAAAATACTTCAGTTTAATTGTTATTGGGATGTTGGTTTGAAATATCCCTGTGTGTGTGTGTGTGTGTGTGTGTATATATATATATATATATATATAACCACTGTCTAGAGTTGTTTTTGAAAAATAAAAAAACAAATACTGACTTGATAATTATACATTATGATATTAATGTGTATTACTGTATACATAAATAAAATGTGAAATAATGTAATAAAATACAATATATATTATAATACAATAACACAAAATGTTGATTGTTAAATTTCAACACATGATTCTTGAGAACAATGAAGACCTAAATCCATCTGTAAATTTCTAAACAATTCCTCATTCCTCTGACTGTAAAATTCAGAGTTGCGAATTCAAAAGATCTACACATATCTGTACTTCCTGCATCATATAATCTGAATAATTGCTATCAAATGCATTTATGCTTAATCTGATATAAACGATTTATCTTTTTTTATTAACAGCCATCCTGGGGCTTCGTAAAATAGAGCCACACTGTAAAATACAGCAGCAGTGTAATCGGGCTGTTAAGCAGTGTGTGCAGATCATCAGAATGCCTGAAAATGTGAGATCGAGGAGCAGGTCATTTATAAACATGCATGTGTGTTTAATGGGGGCTGTGCTGCGTGTCCAGCGGACTTTGCATGAGAAAAGCAGGGGTCCTGTGAACCCCCTGCTCCCTGGGTCTGAATTCAATAGCCGCAGCATGGTTAGCATGACAAACTGCACACCAAGTTCTCTTGAGTTCCCCCCCTCCCCTCCTCTCAGCCTAATAATAATAATAAAAAAAAAGAAAACACCCACGCCCGTCCGTCTCTCACAGTCCCCTGTGCAGTTCCCGCTCTGAGCCTGCTCCTTGCTTGTTTGGTCTAAAAAGGCCAAGGGCTTTCTGCAGAGCTCCAACTCTGAACATCCACTGTGGCAAATGAGTCACAGCATTAAAACCAGACTACAGAAAGGTTCTCTTGTCACATCTCCAATACGAACATGTTGAATTTTAATATTTAAAAATTGCCTTGAGCAATTTTTTTTTTCTTCGCATAATTCAGGACAAAAATAAAACATGTATTTTGCCCAACATGGCACATATGTGACATTTGAATCAGCTATAGGACAGAACAGCACACAAGATAACTATAAACATTTAATTCCAATTTAAAAGATTAGTAAATTGATCATCGTGTCATCTTTTCAAGAGTTATTATCTTATTCTGACAGTAAGTAGCAAAAAAGCAGGGCGAAGAGGTGACAAAAAGACACAACACATTTTCACTCTTTAGGTCAGTTAAAAAATGTAAAAGATGTACTGTAAATTTCTGCTGTACTGTAAATTTTCCACAACTGAAACAGGACCAAAATACAGTTGACAGTTGTAATTAAGGAATACATAATGATCATTTTTAAAACCACTCATTAAACGTCACAAACCATCAGAAATCTGCAAAAAACATAATTTTTTTTATTGTGATAAAAATCAGACCCAGCGTAAAATATTTTTGATGACCACCTATGCAATACTTAATAGATAATACTTTATAGATTCTCCTTGATTTCAAGTGTTTTTATTTTCATTGTTAATAAAAAAAAGAATTATGCCATTTAAATGACATCCAGTAGCATTTCAATAACCATAAGCAACCACACAATGAAACAGAAAAAATAAATAAAAACAATGAAACAAGTTTGATTTTTAAAATATATTAGTATGCTATAAATTACGTGTTGTATTTGCGTCCAATAATTTCAGCTACGCAAATGCTTTGTCATCTGATGGTACAACACGGTGCATTACAATGTATTACTTGTTTACTGTTGGTCAATACGCTCAGTAATTTGTTGCACAATCGGTGCAAAAATAATTACCTTGCTCTAATCACCAGTTTTATTAAACCTCAAAAGGCCATTAGAGAGAAGGAAACCTCTGCCAAAGCACTAATATCGTTTTTCACAGAGAACCCAGGCTTAAGACGGGGTCTGCAGAGGAGGGATCTTGTAACCCGAAGTTGATCCCCGGTGAGAGTGGAAGAATCTGCCATGCTCTGTAAGCATGTATATCAGGCCATCTCACGGCTCGCTGGACTCTTCATGGGTGGCCCGTGGTCAATACCACACTCTTCGCCAGCCGGGCAGAGGAGGATAATCTCCCCCGCTTTCAGGCCAGGCCACGACCACGGCAGGCTGGCCCTAATTTCAGGTCAGGCGGTTCTGGGAGGAGGCCGGCGCTCAGGAGCCTATTTCACCCGGAGCACTGGAGCGCACTGGGGGGCACTGGGCCGTCGCATGAACCCACTGTTGAGGGAAAACAATGGGAAGTGTGATCACCACCAAACAGGGGTGGTGTGTGTCTTTGTGCAGCATTTTATTCAGCTCCAGCAGCTCGCCTCAACACCCGGCTCACGGGGACACCTAATTGCCGGCAGATATTTAGGACACTGGGTTAGCTGTCTTCTCTCAGCTGTACATTCAACGAATCTGTTCTGGCCATTTTTTCAATGCTTATTGTTCATACCAACTGATGTGAAATAAATAAAATCACACAAAAGACAATCGTTTATCAGCTTTTATTTTTTAAAAAAGCATTAATATTCATACATATCCTCCATCATAATAACACAGCATAGAATAATACCACAAATACATACACCTCATGGCTAAAGCAGCAATACAACAACTAAACAGTAAAAAAAAATTCCCTGTGTTTTTCCAATGTTGTTTTTCCATAATTTAATATAGCAATATTGAAATACTGATTATGTTCTAAAATACTGAATATGTTATAGTAATTTTACCGTGAAGTACATCAGAAAACCCAATCCTACAAATCCTGCCCCAACTTACCTCCAAACCTCTACTTACCTGCACTTAAACTTTATTATACCATAAATCTCCATCTATTCTATCCATGTTGCCTCGCAGAGGATGTGATATGGACTTCTGGACTTCCTCTCAGCTCCTCCCTCAATAAGAAACTGTCTGAAACCACGAGACAGAACAAAACATAATGAATTTCATGTGCATAATGGACTAGAGCGATAACGACACAGTCTGAGCTGCCGTTGCGGTTTTGCATTCATGATGCTTTGTCTGGGCAGATGTGACGCGGCGCCGTAAATATGTTACGGTGCAGCGGCGCCGGGAAGGACAGTAGCATCCCTGCTCTGCCGTAATGATGCTCCGTCAGCGTCAGGCCGGATGACGTGGCGCGTGTCTGCCCCTCTGCACTGGCCCAGCCACGCCATCCTGTTTACCAACAGGCTCAGGGGCGGAGCCCAGACGTTATCAGCTGAAGGGGTGACCCCGCAGCCTCCAGACAGACATGGGTCACAACGAGGCTGTCTGGGCACTCTGCTTGACCCCAGGCCCTGCAGCCAGGAAAGGGGGGTAGTGCAGGACCGGGGCCAGACAAATATCACCTCTGGGATTAGGATGGAGACACAAACGACTGACCCCGTTAATTCTCAAGAGCAAGGCACCGGCTCGTGCCCCGTCACCGCTGCAATCCATGCAAGATTTAAAAATTGCTGTCCCCCAAAATAAAAAAGGCATTTGGAGCATCGTTAAACAAAATCATGAATGCAAATATAATGTGAGATACCACAAACAGAGAATTCTCATTGTGTCTGTACACACACCAAAAAAAAAAAATCTGACAATTCTTAAGAAAAATAGTAAGGAAGAGACGATTATTTGTGTTTGAGCTGGACAAGTTAGACCGTAGAGCATGTTTAAGAAGAAAACCCAGACGGATGATGATAATATTCTACTGAGGATGTTGCATCAGGCTCCGGAGGCAGCAGCTTGGGAGGCAGCGTACCCCGACCTGCTGACTGGAGGCCCAGGGAGCAGCTTAATTTATTCCAGTTCAGCTGGGGGTGGCTTGTGTCTGGGACCCCTTCAATAGCCCTGGGAGACGGCTAAGGGTGCCTATATGTACGAGGGGGGTGTTTTTTTTTTTTTTTTTTGGAGGGGTTGCTAGGTTCCTTGTTCAATTCAGACTGTCTGATGTCCTATTATTATTTGGGACAGGTTGGAGGGGGACGGAGCTGTTTAACCCCTGCTAGACTGCTGCTCTTGGGCCCTATTATTTAGAGGGCGCAGTCTGACGCATACTAATTCTGCATCACTCAGACAAGAATTGGGGCTTGCATGAGAAGCAGAGCGCTTCGTGTGAAAGGGGCACTGTGGGGAGGCTGCATTGAAACACAGTGGCATATGCTTAATATGTGCAAACCCTGGCCAGTGTCCAGTGGCTGGACATAATTCTGCTTTTTAAGAGCAGATGACGGCTTAGACTGGTGACTCTTGCACGAAATGCATGCACAACTCTGATCAAATGACAGCTAATGTTGAAAGTTTAGGGATATTTAGAGATTATCCATGAAAAAAACATGAAATGGATTTGAATAGAAAAATATACTGAAAGAATAATTAATAATCATTGTCAAAGTCAAATGATGCACTAGATACTCTACTAGTCTGAATTTGGCCAATTTTATTTAATCACTGCAGCTGTTTTTAAATTGAAAAATATTTTCTATAAATGAATAAAGACTTAAAAATGACAGACTTGGGTTAATGAACATAACCTTCCATTGAAAGTCAAGGCCCTCTTTGCATGCAGATATTCCATCATCATTTACAACATGGACAAGGTCTGGACTGGAGTTTTAATAAACCAAATGTTTCCCATCAAAAATGAGGATATATACACACACATATGTGTTTAAATTAGTTTATTTATGTGTGTCTTCATGTATGGATATATGAAACATACATATAAATTATATGTTTCTAAGATTCCACTAATCTGACGACCTTATCATGGTAACTAAGAGAACCTCCATGATGCATTTTTCACTAGGGGAATGGTATTGGGGGGCTTTTGTCTGTGTTCCTGGTGGCCTTTGGGGTCCTGAGAAGGACAGTTAGGCTGTCAGGGGGTTATTCGGTTCTCTCAGCCTCGATTTTGTGTCCGACCGACAAAGACGTACGCCGGGCCTCATTAAAAATACATGCCATTGGATCACACCTCGCATGAATCAAGTGATTTTCCTACGCCATAAGTGACCATGACTGAGTTGTGAATGGGGGGTTGAGAACAGCTATGCCAATAGAGCGCCGCGCTGAGTCCCCATGGGAACCACCCCTTCATCGAGGGGGGCTCATTTAGCCATTGTTCATCTGTTAACACTGCTGGGATAAAACTTTTTTATGGACTCAGTAAAGCAAACTTCAGTCCACTTTAACACAAGAGAGTCGGGGAGGGGTCAGGAAAGGAAAATATCAAGCAAAAGAAACTAGCTTTGATTCTTAAATGTTTCTAATATGAATATAGCATATGTATTATTATCATACACATGAATCGGCATATTGAAGCTGTCCTGACTGGCATACGAAAAAAGGAAAAAATGTACTGACACGTTCCCTGTGGGTACAGATCACTAAGCCGCCTCCTTGGCGAGTAGGGTGGACAGTAGGAACATAAAGGAAGATATAGGTGTTGCTATGGAGCTGTGGGGTGAGGGTGGACAGCGATATGCCGGCATGGGTCTGCACCGGGGTTCAGGTCACTGCGATGCGTTATACCTCAACATGGAGGAGTCACAAAGATGGGAGTCCACACAGCTCCCTCCCATTCCTCCCTCCCTCGCCGTACGCTCACGCAGCAAGGACCCCGCGATTCTTCCCTGCAGCTGTCTAGAACGTGCCTGATAGAAAACATGCCACGTACAGCACGCTGCTGCCCGCCCACCCGGTACACCACAACGACTTACGGACGTCACCGCTTCGTCCAATTACCTTTTCTCCCGATTTTCTGACACAGGTCCTCCTCTTTCCGCCAACATCGTGTCCAACAGTCTTTGTGAGCCTCAGACCCTATTCTTCGCCCTATGCTCCCACAGCCCACGAGATTCGACAGAGCTGATGGCTTTTCAGCCCAGAATGAATCTGAATACATTTACATAGAGATTATGCTACAATTGCGAATCCTTAATGCCAGCAAGGATCTGTCATGCTAGTCATTGTCCAAGAATATGTAGATGTGCGATGGGGGAAATGCACAGCACAGAAATCTTCCTCAGATTAGTCTATGCTGACAATTGTCCTTCAATTTTAGTGTAGCTGATTTGAATATGCGAACTGTGTTTACCACATGGGATTAATATTAGACAGTTACCCTTATTATTTTAATTATTTTTAATAGCATCATTATTATGAGTAGGGGTCGTGTTCAGAGGCACATCACAGCTCCAAAGAAAAAACAACATTTATATATACTGTCACACCAGAAACAATAACCACAGACTGCAGGCCACTGTATATTATTTACTATCTTGTTAAAGCCGCTACTTTGCTGCACAATATCGTGAGCCTCCCCGTGCAGCCAAAGTGCACTCCGGCCAGAGGGAGTGAGCGAGGGAAGGAGGTCAGCAGGGAGGAGGTTAAAACCCAGAGGCAAGTGTGTATCCACCCCAGCTGAGCAGACATTTTGTTGACACGCTGATAGGGATTTAAGCAGTGGGTGGGTGGGTGTTGGCTGCTAGGTGAGAGAATGAGCTCACAGGGAAAGCGAGGGGCTCACAAAAGTGCCGTTACTAAGCTTGATTTCAGCGCAAGTTGAGACGATTAGGCCCTGAGAGGTGGAGGGGTGGGGGCGCAAGCAGGCCAGGGACAGGTCCATTGAGGTGAAGGGGGTGTGGGGGGTGTGGGGTGTCATTCAGCCGAGGTAATGAAGCATAAGCTGAGATGAATACGGGAATCAACCAGAGGCTCGCCATGGGTTTGCATCTTCCAGGCCTTTTCAATCACTTCCTTTCTTCTGAAAAAAAACCCCCTCAAAAACATGCTGGTCCCTTTACTTAAAGAGACAACATTTCCACAGTTGTGTGCCAGACTAACATTATTAACATTGTCCGATTAACTGGGTCAATTTGAGAAAGTTATAATCAACTATGAAACAAATCTGATTTCAACTGGCATTTTCTGAAAGAACAAAATAAATGATATCAACATTCTTGTTTTATATATTTAAATTGATCCCTCACATTCTTTTTTTAAATATAACCAAAGGTGCAATATGAACAATATGATCAAAGCCGCAACCCGCAACATTATTTAAAAAAAATCTTTTGTCGACAAAGCTTAGGAAGTCCCCCCAGTTTAAAATATGGGGCCACTGGGCCTTTAAAAACCCTCTAATTTCAGACTGAACCCAGAAAGCCAGAACTGTTCATCAGACAAGAACCCCCCTGACCTTGACCTCTGGGGTCCTCCTTCACCTGCTGCTGAATGGAAGTCAGTGCAGCTGGGCTGTCTAGCGCCTGCCTGTCTGCCTGGGTGCGGCGCGCCCGTCCGTTCCCACGCTTAGTTAGCAGCAATTTACATTCAGCCTGGTCTCTGTGGCATATTTTACTACCCTGGCAGGACAAAAAAAAAAACAAAAACACGTTATCTGCCCATCCGTGTCTCTGCTTAGCTGTAGGTCAACACAAGACAAGCAAGCAGCTCCTCCAAGTCCACTGTCACGTTTCGGAACCTCGATTCTTTTTCTCTTTTTTTTTTTTCATCATGGAAGGACACCAGCCTCCTGTGGTCCTTAAGCTTCCGCTCCCATCCGGTGAGCAAACGAGCCTTTCTCCCTGGGTGGGCCGGGCAGCAGAATGGCTGTCACCCCGCTCACATTTTCATTACAGTCAAATCTCAGCCGCGGAACTCCGGTGTGCCCCCTTGCTACAGTGGCGACAGTTTAATCACACAAACAGCACTCCATTTTCATTTCCCTTTTCATACACCAGGCCGGCCCGCTCCCCAACGCACAGATTTCGGTTCGCAGGACCGTCGGCACCGCTGAGCGCTTGTGGGCTTTAAAATGACATAATCAGTGACTTGGATAAATGCCTGAATGTTTTTCCTCAACGCCGGTCCTCCGTGTAGCATGTTAAATGACTAGCTGCTTCGCCCCTCCAAGTATCAACTCTTCCTGCAGCCTTCCTGCCTCTGAGGTTAGTGATAGTCCAAAATACATTTATTTCACAAATAGCACTTCATACGGACATTTCGGCATATGCCAGAACAAAATTAGGCCATCGGATACAGACGACACAAAGTCATCTATAGCAGTGTTCAATAAATGCCACAATTATAAATATTGCATGCATAAATGTAAATGTTAAAAAAATATATTGTATGGCTACATGTTATAGGACATTTCATGCTGAGGTTCCAAATAAAGCTACAACTTACAGCGAATACTATAGAAAGAACCCTTTCATTCAATATCAATGCCGAAATGCAACTTCACTACATCACTGAACATCCAAAGCCCCAATGCCCTGCAGCGGCCGTTCATCCACAACCACTGCACATCTATAAAAAATATTATAATTAAAAAATAATAATAATAATTACATAGAATGGCTAGGCAGTCAATAGGCATTCGTTTAAAAAAATTAACCAGCAGAAGCATTTTTTTTCTGAAACCGCTGCATGTGTATTAGCATCACGCATTTTTATAAAGCTAATTTAATTTAGTTTTTTCCCAGTCATATTAAATGGTTATATTGCTTTAATTTAAAAGCATGCAAAATCAATAGCATTTGTTTTATGAAACAGCCCTGATATAAATTTCTCAAAAAGTCAACACCACATTATTCTCCCAGCCAAATCAACAGAGCTATAATCATAATGAATGAAACATATTCCATTTCTTTGCTAAAGTGATATCCATTTGGCTTATGGCACAAACCCTGACTTCCTCCCAGATACTAAATCCTGATTAAAATCAGCAAAGGCAGGAAATTCTCATCGAGACAGAATGGAATGGCTGGCAAGTTTCTGGCCCGTTTACGAATGACGCATGGACGAATGTGGATGGGGACGTCCACTGCTCGGCCGTCTGCCCGTTTCCTGAGGGATCCATCACTGGCATCTAACGGGTGGAGAGCGCTGCTCCCTTCCCCGTATTCCTCCCACTTCAGGCCGCCATGGCTTCTGCTCTAACAGGATTTACTGTACTCATGTTCTCCTGCCCTTTTGTGTTGAATCACGCACCATTTCACAAGGCCACTGGCGGACATATTTGTTAATTTAATTGAGGTTGGTAATCATCGCCATTAAGCCTGTTTCTAATATTATGGGTTTCTGCATTGCACCACCTCTCTGTATGCTTGCCAAGGAGGTGTGGGGCGTATTGGTGGTATTGTGTGTGTGTGTTTGTTTGCTGGGAAATAATTCTGTCTGGCGCGGCAGCAGAAAACATATGGGCTCCCAGCTGTTCTAAATATGCAAATGAGAGACAAGCACACCCGGGCTGACCCAGACGAGTGATTGGCCCCTGTGATTTCTCCTGTCTAAAGGCCCCAGACAGACAAGTGCCCAACCCCCACCCCAGCCCACACCTCATATGTCACCCAAAGGGGGGAAAATTAACAACGCAGCACCTAAGAAAAAACGAACAGCGCCTATATACAGACCCAGTACCTTCCATCCCATCCTGTAAATCATGCAAACAAGCAAACATCTCACGGCTCTTTACTCTGTACGTTTCTGACAGATATTACACTCTTTGTTGATATAAATATGACTAGAATAAATTCAAATACAAAACTAATAAAGAGAACAAACTGTTTAATCCATATTACATGTGAGTGTCGTGTTTTCCCTTCGCACGTTATGCAAGAGTATTAAAAAAAATTACAACTTATAAAAAGACCACACACACACGCACACAACATATAGTGCAATTCATGTCCAGATACAGGCTTCTTCATACATTGTTTCTGCTCAGGGTATTTTAAGCTCTTTTTATTAAATATTTTTGTATAAAGCTACAATTACAAATTTGTGTACTTTTATTGGAGGATATGATTAGATATGAGTAGCGAGGCCAAAAAAAAAGGCTGCAGCTCACATAGCAGAACATGGTGCGAAATTCTAGGTTCAAATGTTCCAGTGAATTTTAACCACCAACAACCATACAGGCTCAAGAATCTCTGGCATTTGTTAGCAAAGGATTATGCAAATTTTTACACTGTCAACAGGACACATTTCCTAGTTCATGACTAGGAAATGTATGATGGTTCCGTGACAGAAGTCTGCATTAGAAGACCATCCACTCAGCTGAAACAACACCACCGGACATAATCGCAAATACAGTCTAATCTTCCCCAGCCTATTGCAACGATCACATGGCCTTTCATATTGTACGTTTTACATAAACAAGACGTGAAAACGAATGATTTTTTTCAAAAAGTATTTGGGATCTGGCCGCTCTGGCAGCTCTGCCACAACCCAGCGTCCACTGCATTCCTTGGGTACATTATTCCTTCGAGTGACCCCCATAAGACAAGTCCAGCCTTTCCACGTCTTATTCCCTCAAACACAAGATGCACTTTGCCGGAGTCACCCTGCGCCTCGGCTCCGGCGCTTTGTCCCTCGCAGCCCGCTGTGCGGCGGGGGCCGACGTGAGCGTAAGAAAATGAATATGAAGTGGCGCATTGTGTGGCGCCGCACAATGTCGCCCGGTGAGCGCTGTGTGAAGGGCGCGCGCTGACGGGTCGCACGGCGCTGCAGCGCGCCAGGCCCTACAGTGGGGAGTGCCGCGCATGATAATCAGGTCATTATGGGATGGCTGTCTGGAGGTAGGCCCTTCTCGCAGGCTTACAGTCGTCCACCCAACGCACGCGGTCACAGATGTGGCATATGGCGCCATGGCGGGGACGCTTTGTGAGCGCAGAGCCATATTTCTTTTCACGTTTAAAGCCACGGTGGCACCAACGCCTGCACGCGGGAGAGGATCGGATGACAGGGAAACAAAAGGGACGGTTTCGACGCGCTTTTTTTTGCGTGCAGGTGACGGCTTGCTGGCATTACGCTCGGCACGGGATGATAAAACAAACGCATGCAAATGAAATTATCGCTTATTTGCATTTGCGCACTGATTAAGCAGATGGCCAACATTAAAGGCAGCGCCATCTTGAGTAATGAGACAGCTGGCAGGCGGCGGCAGCCATTTTGTCAACGGCGCTGCCCGGCATCGACACAGCGTGGCGCCAGCTCGTATACAGGATGGCAGCGGAGGGCAGAGGGGGTTCGCCACGTTTCACCACGCAGCCATCGCAACGCCACTCCTATACATGCACAGTAGGCGAAGGTGCGGACACTTACCGCGTGAAAACGCGCTGCCATTAACCCAGGTGCATCATGGTCTTGCGCAGTCACCCTCAGGCTTCATCAGAATCTTTCGGTGGAGGATTGAGAAGGAATAAAAAATATGTGCATGTCCAGCATTGATGTTCATCAGAGTTATCCAGTCTGAAGTGTTGAATTCATCTTGAAAATGGGAACCGAATTGTAATTGTCCCTTTTATCCTGGTTCATCTGATTTAAATGGCACCATGCATGATGGGACGGTATATAAAAAGAAAAGAAATAAGAAAGGCCTTTCAACACGAGTGGGATCCTCGGCAAATGTTCATTCAAACAGTCACGGGGAATGCATGTTCACAGCAAGGAATAAAAAAAAAAAAAAAGACCTTTGACATCCTTTTTCTATTCCTTCACTGGCAGACAAAGTTTTATCAAATGGTCTTGGGTCAGTAGAGTCCCTCCGGCAGAACCACACACACACACACACACACACACACACACACGCCGATCAGGTTTTAGCCCTTGCCTGATGTTCGCTGGCTGGGAATGGGCTGGGAGAAAGCCGAGCGCTGCCGCTCCCTCGGCGCCCTGGCCGGGGGCTGTGTTGGGCGACCCCTGGCAGCCTCTCTCCTCCGTATTGATTTCTTCTGCTCCTTGCTGCCGAGGCGCCGGTTGCCAGCGGGGATGGCGGCCCACCTCGCCTGCCCACTCCGTCGCTCCCTGGCTGGCCCGAGCCATCTCCGGGAGACCCGAAGACGGAAGGAGAAGCCACCGGGGGGAGAGGAAGAAGAGCGCCCATGGCGATGAACAGCTGTGTTCACCTGCTCCGAGTTCATTCCTCCAACCGAACTTCATCCTCCAACAACTCCCACTCGCCCTCCTCCTTCACACAAACAACAAGAGAGACAGACGAGAGAGAGAGAGAGAAGTTCAGTCTAACTTCCAGCATTTCGCCCATTCCGGGTGTCAATTCGCGCCTTTGATCACGGAGATGTGGAAGGTGAACGTTTTGGCATCCTCTTGCTGTTTGTAATGTGCACTTGATAACCTTGAAACAAGAGAGGCTGAAACTCAAGATTTTTTGAGCTAAGTGTGTCAGAAACTTCCTGCCAAGTACACTTACTGCCACTACCCTGACGTCACTGCAGCCGGTCCCATTACTGAGTCAGGACTGGGTGCTCTCAGCTGTGAAGTATCAATGAAAAGAAGCACAATTCCAATTTTGGGGGAGCTAAGGGGAGCCCAGCTCGCCCCAAATTTAAAAAAAAACTTAATATGGCAATTCTGTGCGTTTATTTGCCCATTTTACATTCCATTTTCTGAACAACCGTTTTGACAAATCAACACCATTCACTGTCAGCGCAGCGCTGCACTCGATTTAAACTTCTTGTTGTGTTGCCATCATAATACATGAATTACACCGGATAACAGAGCTCCCCTGAAAGTCCTTGTGTAATTATTTTAATAGAACTTATTGAAAGAGAAGGTTGTGTATCTCTGTATTTTTTTGCACACGTTTCTTTTCATCGCTGGAAGTAAAATGTTAAAGAAAAAAAAAAAAAAAAAAAACTTCAGCTCTCATAAAGCACATTATTCTAATGATTTCAGGTCTCTCTTATCATGGTAATGTCAGAGAGGGACATTCCTTTAGGAATCTCTGTCCCATTGAGGCCCCAACCGGTGAAAGAACTGTTCCCGTCGCCCTTTTTCCTCCACCCTCACCAGCAAAGCCAGCCTCTCCTCGCCAAAAGGACGGGAGAGCAGACATGCAAAGAAGCTGCCGCGAAGAGGTGAAGATCAGGAAGTTCGTGGCGACGTATAAAAACGCTGCGTTGTCCAGAGGACTGGGATGATGGGGCAGCGCCCGCCCGGGGACTGGTTTTGGGCCGGGATGGGGGTGCTGGATGGGGGCAGGAGAAAGCCGAGGGTGAGGTTCACATCTCAGACACAATAATACTATTCATTGGGCTCAGACATGGGTGTTAACTCCCCCCGACAAGACACAATGGGGGCTCCCTGGCATTCAGACAGCCCTGGTGATATTGTTAGTTCAGGGCGGCATTCTCGCGGCCGCGGGATAAAGCGGCTGCATTGTGCCACGCCGGCAGGATGGATGGAGGGAGGCTTGAGTGGTGAAAGGCAAAAAGAGAGAGAACAGTGCGTTTGTCTATCTGTCAGCTCTGAAGGAGAGGGCAGAGGCGGTGGGGGGGGGTTCGCCCCATGGCATTGGACTTGTTGAAAAAAAAAAAATTTGTTTTTTTTTTAAAAAAAAGAGAGTGTGAGAGAACGAGATGACGCTATAAATATTATTGAAGCGGCCAAGTGCAGAACTAAAGAGTCACAGGAGGGGGTGGGGAAGAGGAGGGAACGACTTTACTTTATGGATACGAGCTTCGTCCCAGTTCACGTCCTTCGTGTTGGCTTCACGCAAGGGCGGCATGCGGAATGAGCGGAGGGCAGCGGGAACGTGCGCGCAGATACGACCCCAACCGGGCAGCCGGCGAGACAAAAGCCGGAGCTGCCGCAGATGCCGCGTGATTCGAGCTGAGCTGACGTCCAAGTACCGCGAGACGTCCCCCTCTCCTGCTCCGCGCCCCCGCTTCCCCCCGTCCTTTATTCCAGGGTGCCCTGAAAACGCTTCTGCAGCCTCGGATGAAAGGTGCCGTCACTGGGTTCCCTCATCCGGCTGCCATCTGACATCACCAGCATCTTCTGAGGCTGGGAGATATGAGAGGGTGTGCTGCCGTGGCTTGGGTCGAGATTCCTCCATGTTCCACTAGGACAACAATTATAATATTCATACGTTTACCTTTTAAATAAAATTGATGGATTGGATTCAAAACCTTCACATTGCCCTCCCGCATGCTCACAAACACAGGAATACATTACAGGCAAATACACACACACACACACACACACACACACATCCTGTTGCACAATGCCCCTTCGTCCGCGTACACAATCCGCTTTTACAAAGAGTACTTTGTTTCTCCTCTGGTTAACTCCAACCATTAGTTCCCATGGCAACCCTGCCTCCTCTTCCGTCTGTGACTGACACCGGACCAGCGGAGGTATGGCTTGCTCTCTCGCTCCGGATAGGCTCCTCACTCTCGCCCGTGGCCAATGGGGGCTTGAGCCTCTGTACCCGCTGTACCATTCACACCCCTTTATATCTGTAGGGTTTCTATAAAGTAAATATCTTCGAACACCGCGTTATTATTTTTTGATAATTCTCGACATTCGAATGATCACGATGTGCCTTTTCAGACGACACTAACAGAACCCTGAAAGATGGAAGCAGAAGCCTCCCCGCAGGCCTTGTCCGGTTTGATTATATAATGCGCCCCCCCACACCGCTGCCACGTAAATAGGTCACACTGTGAGGATTTTCCAGATGTTGGATGCACACACAGATGTGATAAGAGTGCTCGCTGAGGGACCGACTCGCTCTCCATATCTGTGCTCGAGCAGGACGCCCGGCTCGGCGTCTCCGGCCTTCGTTGGACGCGCTGAACGTTCCCCTCAAACGCGGTGCTCCTCAGTAATTAGACTCTAAAGGCACCCGCGGGCGTCCTCATTGTCTGGGTGGCGCTGTTTGCGCTGGCAGCACAATGCAGACAATGGCCGCCGCGCGTGTGGGGAGGGCCACCAACCTGCCGGCAGTAAACCGGCGTTTACCTTCACAAAGGCGCAAACAAGCCGGACACAGCGGCGCGGAACGGGAGGGCAAATGGGAAAAATGAGGTGGGGTCTCAGCGTGGGGGCGATGATAAGTTCAACGTGTCCGACAGCCTGGAGTCTGGAGGGGAGCGGGGTCGGGCAGAGCGGGAAAAGGCCGGGAGAGGGTGGTCATTATGTCGGGAAGTTTGTTGTATTCAACCGGATCTGGTTAAACTGTGGAAGGGGAACGCAGGTAAGACCCCCGGTTCGCTGGGCTCTTTAAAACCGGCGACTTGGCAGTTCTGTTGATTGAACATGCCAAATCCCATTTGTTCGGAGGGGTGCGTGCCCGCGTATTGACATGCCGTAACCCTGAGCTTCTGCGGAAGGAGGCCTCAGATGTGCACTGCCGGCGGCTCCCCTCCCCTTCGTCCGCAGGCCTCGGAGGGAACCCCCCCCCGCCCGCCCGCCCGCAACCGCGCAGCCCCTTCCCCGGTGCACGGCTGCCAGACACTAACGCTCAGCAGCTCTCCAAGCATTATTGATCCTGAGTGGAAGTGGACTGGAGAGCGGGCACTCCGGCACTGCCTCTCAACGCTCTCCATCCTCAACTTTTTCCTCTCTGCCCCCCACTCCATTTATCAAGGTTAAAGAACTCTTATAAAAAGGGAAGGAGGGGGGGGTCACTGGAATGTTATCTGACTTCATGAAAGAAAAGGCCCTCCAGGCACTACAGTAAAAAGAGGCCGTTTCTTTTTTTTTTTTTAACTCAACCCTCTGGCCCACTCAAATGAGCAGAAATTGTGCTTTCATAAAAAGACCATAATGTGGCATTTAATAAAACGTTATGGCAAATATTGAAAATAGTACGTAGAACGCGGTTCTGTTTGTCCGACTGGCAAACGAGAAAAATACAGCATGTGAAATGTATATATCTTTAATACACAGTCTTCATAAAGGAGTCTTGCCAGGGAGGGGAAAATGCACCAACAGGCCGCTGAGTTTCCTCTCGCTCCGTGCTCAGTTATGGCCACAATGAATCTTCATGTCAAGCTAATTAAGTGAGTCTCCTTTTTGTCTCCATCTTGTCCAGCGCAACTATGACTGGAGGTAGAGAAGAGGATGAGGGCGTCCGTCCCTGTTCCTCTGAAAGAAAATGAACCTACCGCCGGTGCTCTGGAGCAGAGATCGTGTGGGTCTGCATCTGCATCGAGAGCTACAATAATGCAAATATGTTCAAATCGATACGAACATGTCAAAAATACTCATCTATCGCACCAATTTAAAACCAGAATAAATATTTTCCACATACGAGCCGAGAACTATGGCAAGTTCAACTCTTTGTAGTCCGTTGCCAAAACACATATTGAATCGCTCACTTTGAGTGTTTTTTTTTTTTCAGAGCCCCACAGCTCCATAACTCCTCCAGGATTGGCTCTCAGGCAGCCTAAGCTGTAGCAAATGCAACTCTCCTCTATGATCTGCACCTAAAGCAAAAGTCTCATTTAAATTCTTCTCTTTGGACGTTGCCTGGGAAGCCATCACTCTCCGCTCCATTGTCTAAAGTAGCTGTCCTTCACAATTAAGCATGAGCAGGCTGCCTAGTATCAGCAAGGCATGGCAATTTGGATGTTCACTCATTTCATAGGGAAGTGTGTGTTGAGGAAGATTTCGCATCCCAATACCTCAGCTGAATTGTTGAATTTTTCTGTTCAATCATTTAAATAAAATCCATTTAAATGACTTTAGTCCAGGAAAATAAATCCAAGATTATTTTGTGAATGTGATGTTCTGTGCATTGAAATTAAATGTTAATGAAACGCCCAAAATCAAGGATTTTTTTCAATTTTGAATACTGTATATGCATTTTGTTCATTCCATTAATAATAAAATACAGCAAAAAAACACATTCAGATTATCATTATTACTTTTATATCCCCTGAAGACTGAAGTCTCCTCAAATCTAGGCATAAGGGTGTCAGACAAACACCTCCTGCTCAACCCCCACCCAACCCACACCCCAATTTCATCCCCATCCCATAGTCAAGTTCCTGCCAAGGGTCTGATCGACACGCTAGCATCACAGCTGACAGCCTCATCCCCCACATCCAACACAGACTGGGGCATCTGGCTCTGAGGGGTCAGAACAGAGATCTAGCTCAGCCCACAGTCTACCACATGGTCAAGGTTATAACACAACAGAAAACAAAATGTATGATGTCCCTTTAGCAAATAATTGTGTACAACATGATACGAATAGAATTGATCACTAAAATTAACATGGATAAAAAGACCGAATAAAATTGACCTGAATAAATCTATTCAGATTATTTATTATCCTCACATTTTTTGTATTCAAATGCAGTTTTATGTTCCAATTTCATTTTCCCGCTATATGTAAGAAATACACATTATATTTATATTTATTTATTTATTTTTTGCAACCAGCTCTCAGCAGCCAAAGTCAAAGTTAATCTGAGTGTGCCATTGAGATTCAGTGGCAGAGGCACCTTATTAATTTGCAGAGACAGTCTAGAACTAGACAATGGCTCCAATGTGCTTGAAATAAGTGTCAGGGTGCATCCACTCCCCCACCTGCTAGTATGATGTGCCTCTGCGTGTGTGTGTGTGTGTGTGTGCGTGTCTGCGTGCATGCAAAATAAACGAGCTACGCATATGCATTGTATAAGTACGCAGGCCCAGTGTATATATTAGCAATGTGACTTGACCCTGGCCGACTCAGCCACTGTTTTGCGTCGCGCCGGGCGTGGGAAAAAGAAGAGACCTCTTTTCACAGCTGCTCCGGCCGTTGCATTGAACCAGTGAAGGCCTGCGCCCCGGACCACCCCCCACTCCCATTCACTCAGCAGCCTGCTGCCATTCAGAGCTCTGCCCCCCCCCCCCCGCCCTCCCTCCATCTCCCCCATCCATCCTTAATAAACACACTTTGCCTTTCATTGTGCGCCACACACCAGTTCCACTACTAGACTCGGTACTCCCTCAACAGAGACCTTCTTTCTGTTTTTCTTTACAGTTTTCTCACAGGATGACGTGAGAAATCAGTCATTGGCGAGGAACACACCTCAAGCGTCACCCAAAATAAGCCCTGCTGCTGTCATTTGTGCAATGACAGTCAAAGCTGTCACCCAATAATAAGCCAAGACTTTCCCAACCAATGTGCCTTAATATATGCAAACACATGCAAGTAGTCGCCACACACTCCACCTCTCCAAACACACAAGAATAAAGAGGATGCTTAAAATAAAAGCCAACTTGTGTTCATCGCTTCATATTCATTAATTACTGAGATAACAGAAGTGTATATGCAATGCATGCAAAATATTTAAAGTGAGGCAGTGGTGGTCTAGCGGGTAAGGAAGCGGGCCCTTAATCAGAAAGTTCGAATCCCGATCTGCCAAGGTGCCACTGAGGTGCCACTGAGCAAAGTACCGTCCCCACACACTGCTCCGCGGGCACCTGTCATGGCTGCCCACTGCACACCAAGGGTGATGGTTAAATGCAGAGGACACATTTCGTTGTGTCACCGTGTGCTGTGCTGCAGCGTTTCACAATGACAATCACTTCACTTTCATATTTCCCCAATAGACGTAGAAGGGAGGATCAAACTGCAGCATGTCCCATTAGCCGAGCCAGGAAAGATGGCGTCTCCCCCAGCCCAACATGCCACACAGGCCTGCCAAAGCCATGAACAGGGGAGTGGGGCTGCCCTGAGCGTAGGCTGAAATTAGAGATAGGGTGGAAATGAGGGGATTACAGCCTCCGTCTCCCACTGCTTATCCATAAACATAGGAAAATTGCAAGGAAGCCGGGCGGTGTGTGAAATCGCAAATCCACCGCGTGCCCATTTTACATAGAATAAAGCGGAAATTCGAATAGGCGTTTAAGAGCGCACTGGCAGCTTAAAATAAAACTCGTCCAATGTGCTGCATGAGTAACGAGTATTAAAATGATATGCTTTTATCTTGTGTATTTGTGTAGCTGCACCCACAGACACCCCCCAGCTCACGACGCCGCTCGGCAGGGCCCACGTTTTTTTCCCATTGATCTATCTACTTTGCAAACATAATTTTCAACACTTCCATAAGTCTTGCGACTCCAGTGCGCAGCAGATAAAAAGAAGAACGGGGGCCTGGAAGTTTGTTAGATGGGGTGGGGGATAGCTGCAGGGTTTTTTTAAGTCTGCTCTGATCTGCTGATTCTCAAATGCAATTTCTCCTTTGGGCCACACTGATACAGAACTAGGCCAGTGTCACCAACACATTTTTTTCCCTGTCCAGAAAGTAGAAGATTGTCTGGGGTTTCCATATATATACTCTCCTGCTCGCTCGGCCCTGTGACTTCATGTGCAGGTGCAGTGACCTCAGTACACACACACACTCACACTCACACACACACACACACACACACACACACACAATATGCAGCACTGCAGCCAAGAGGAAGGGAGAAAGGAAAAACATGCTCATTTCTTTACAATCTGTGTGTCACAATGCATGTGTGACAGGAGAATAACGGCGAAAGTTCACATGAGGAGGGAGTGGCCCTGCCCCCATCTTGCAAAAAAAAAAAAAAAAAAAAACTGCCATTGAACTCCGACTTGAGAGAGGCAGAAAGGAGGGGGAGGAGAGGGCCTGGAGTGGGTCAGGGAGAGAGGGCTTAGGGGGGAGGGGAGGAAGGATGGATGGACGATTCAGCTCGCAGAGGAGGGGACAGTAAAGGAATTAGAGGGGTGAGGGACTGAGCCACCCTCGCAGCCTTTCCACATGAGTACACCTTATGCCATCTCCCTGCCAAGGTCCCCCACGGATCTTAAAAGGATAAGGGTCCGGACAAAGGAATTAAAGTGTAGATTACACAAATGACCACCTTTCACGTTATCTGCCAAAACGGAGGAGCCATGCAAATTGGATAATAAAGCGTACGGCTCCCGGAGAAGTTCAGCCAAGGAGAAGGACTGGGGCTTGAAATACGGGACTGGCAGGGAAGGGGGTGACCTGATGCGATGATATGGTGGAGGGGGGGGGGGGGGGGGGGGGGCAAAGTAGACTTCTACTTTTTCTCAAACGATGTTTTACAATCTGAGCCGACCTCGGAAGGTGTGTTTTGCAGCTTGAAAAGTGGCTGTAATTGATAGCAGCGTTGCGCTCACCTCTGATCACGTGACCCCGGGAGGATCCTCGCTGCCGTCACGGCTCCCTGTACAGAAAACAGAAGGAACAGGGTGCTATCTTGAGGTGTTTCAGTTCTGCACACTGACAACCAGTCAGCTGCGATAGTGAACAACACAACAACAACAACAACACGTCGTCGTCGTCGCGCCTTGAACAGCAGATCCGGGGAATCGCGATACACGCCAGAAATCTGCCACTGAACTCAGCCGCGATCGTATAAAAATAAAAGTGATCGGGGTGGAACACGCGATTCTGGGTGTGCTCGGGCAAAATACGGGGTTCATTTAGGCTGAGACAAAAACGGACACGACGAAACTTGAATGAAAAAAAATTACTTTATTGTTTGCGCGTTATTCACTTATTTTACACCAGAATCTATCCTTTCGTCTCTGCAAAGGTCAGAGCAGAATTAACCACAGAAACATAACTATAAACCCTGGTTTCCAATCGGACGCGCAATGGCGGCCAAATGCAACATTGTTCACCTTTTTTTCGACATCTTAAAAAAAAAAAATATATATATATATATATATTTAAATGTGTAAAATTAAATTAGTTATATTATTTTAATTGGATGTGGAAAGAACCGGAAGCAATCTTAATCCCTGACGCCTACGTCCATCCATCCATCCTTCCATTTGCCTTTCTGTTCAGCTCAACACGAGTCCTGTGCGTCAACGCGACTCGTTTTTTTTTTTTTTTTTTTTTTGTTCCATTCCTCCCATTTTATTCCATGGGCCAGGGGCGGTTGCTAAGCTACCGCACTCAGAATTCATAAGTTCAGAGTGAGAGACGGGGTGATTGACATTTGCTTTCTGGAGAGTAAAAATAGAATAGTGTTTATAAATTAATAAAACCAGATTAACTAAATTAATTCCAAGCCCTTTTAAGACCGGTCTGGGCCCGACTGCAATCTGGTAGTGCTCTGCTGTGCATGCTGGCCAAAAATAAAAATCCTAAAATTAGTGGTGATTATGAGGAGTGTAGGTCTGGGTCCCGTTATTATTCCTCTTAATAAAAAGGCGAGCGTCACCGCTGTGTCTGAATAAACAAGGTCAAGTTGACATTATGACCGATGAACAAACAGAGCTGCAAAATCACGCAGTAAACGACGCAGCGATTTCAGCTCGGATCAAGTGACACCGATAAGAAATAAACGAGTAAATGTAACAGAAAGCAAAGTAGAGTCTTATCCTGGAAGATGGGTCGGTTGCAAGACACTACAGTCTCAGAAAACACACACACACACACACACACACACACACACACAGCCATGCACCTTTTACACGAGACCCGAGAACCTGGATGTGGGGAATGTTTATCACTGAAGGCACATGAAGCGTTTGCTCGACAGATTTTACTTAACTGCTGCTCCCCCAGTCGCACCTTATCTCGCAAAAAAGCGACGCGGATAAATATTCAAACCCGGAGCTATAAACCATGTAAATATCACAGCGATTCAGGCTCCAGTATTCTCTAAATCGACTTGGCTGCGAATGTGGGAAGCGGCACGGGCCTTCAAAACCAAAGCCGCTTGGTAAGCCAATAAAAAAAAAAAAAACAGAAGGTTCATTAACAGTCACAATTAACTCCATTCATTTGTATAATATTTTAAAACATTTTTCCTGTTCAGAACGTGGGGAGGCATTTTTTTTTTGGTACTTTCTATAATACGATCAGCACTGTTTTCTTTTTGATTCCATGTATTTTATTTTTTTTGCTTTCCCATCTGTGTAATGTAATACCAAAGTATTACTTCTGTTGAGATTAAAAAATAAGGTCACAGAGCAAGACAATGGATTTGGATGCATATGCCAGGTGCCGAGACAAGGCTCCATCTGCTGGGGCGCTCATGGCAGACCAGACACATATTAATGTGGGAAAATGTCTGGTCCGGTCCCAGACAGGCCGCTGATTGCATTTCAATCTCAAAGGATTGTGTTGGCATGATCCCTTTGTTATTCATTTATTACTGCTCAGCAGCGCTACATAAAATATTGCAGACTTGCAGTGGTTTTCTTTTTTTTATATCATGCTTTGTCCATGTGTGGGTTTAAAATGAGAAATATTCACAAACGGTTAAAACCAAATCTGAAATGTGTGTGTTTGAGAAATATGTTTTTGTTCCATACTTTGGCCTATTGTATCATGTTCTACACAAATATAATATATAATATTTGTACTGCATGTACCTCATATATTTTCTACTTGCGAGAACACCCGCGTTTTTAAAAATGATCAATTTTCACACGTGTGTAACAAATGAGGAAATGGTCTATTTAACAAGCATGTCATTTATACTGACGGCA